>NC_091293.1:80151508-80484281 GCF_038502225.1 Cherax quadricarinatus
AGTTACCTTGAAGCATGAAAAACAAAGTCCACCCCTGACAGTGACATGATAAGATAACATTTGATAAGAGCTGACGTTTGATGAGCATATGCGAGGATGCAGTGATAAGGCTTGATAAGAAAAGATTAGAGGTGACATTTGATGAGCATCGACCCTGGCTTTGTTTTCACTGGTACACAAACATGTCTGTCTGTCTATTTGTCTGTCTGTCAAGCTCCCTGTCTATCTGTCTAGCTCTCTGTCTCAGAGAGAGCCACAAGACTGCGTCATCACGTTTACTCACATCTTCAAGCAGAGTATAGCACTTTGTCTGGATTTTTTGGGTTATCCTAGGTAATTTACACTATGTATACTTGTACTGTATTTATGTGTACCTGTGAGACAGAGATAGACAGAGACAGATTGAAAGAGATAGAGATAGACATAGATAGAGACAGAGACAGATGGACAGAGACAGATAAACATAGACAGAGACAGACAGAGACAGAGACAGAGACAGACAGAGACAGACAGATAGACAGAGATAGATACAGAGATAGACAAACCCTAAACTTGGGGTTAACATCACTTTCTTCTTAAAAGGGGAGTGTTAATATGACATTACATCAGTGAATCCTTGGCATTTACCGCACTGTTTGCTCCAGCTGGTGCTCAGTTTAACTGGTGGTCCCACAAGGTACTAAGTGGTCCCAGATTTCTTTAATATGGTGCACACCGAGTGTTAAGACCCATTCTATGCCGACCAGGCATCTCAGGGCAATTGTGCCAAATTTGGAGTTGGGAAAATTAAAACGTGTATATGTATACGTTTGGGGCGCTAGCGGTAAGAACGTATATATACGTTTGGACCGTCTAGGGGTAAAATTATGGTTATTATACATAAGAAAGTTATGATTACTGTACATGAGAAATAGTTATAATTACCTCGACGAAGTTCCACCTTCTCAGTGGTCTTAACTCTTGCAACTGGTGCCAGCACTGCCTGCCCGAAATTCTGTCTGGCACCTCGTAATTTCTCGGTGAATCGTCGTCACTGGATGACATTTTCTTTGTATTTAGCTTCTTGGCTCGATTATTTTGAGGAACTTTCTGTGGAAATGCCACATTAAGTAAATCAACACTTTCTGATTCTGGCAAACAAGAGTCCAAGAGCAGAGCTATCATCGCTGAGTCCAAACCTCCTGAGAAGAGTACCGCGACTTTAGTGTGAACACATTTTGTGGTTGAGTTCGTACAATCGCGACACTTTGGTGGGCATTTCTCGACTCTTCTGCGAATAGAGTTTGTTAATATTTTTAATAAGTTTGCCACATCATCTTCCAAAGCTAAATAGAGTACCTTTACATTTTCCTCATCTAATGAGCAGGGTAGAGCCTTAATATTTTCTATAATGGCAATGGAAGGAACACACATATTTAACCTAGTTTGTATACACGAACTTATCTTGTGTTTCTTAATGTTAATTACAGAATCCATAGACAAAAGCGTTTCTTCAGCAACATGAGTCCAAGGAATTAAATTAACTGTGAATTCTTCTGCTAAATTAACAACAGAAAAATCCACATAATAAAGGCCAAGAGCTGGAATTTCTTTCACACGATCGTCTTGCCGGCAGACAGATGCTATCAAAAAGACACGCGAGGTGGCAGACGGCAATCTCCAGAGCAAACTGTGTCTGCCCAAGACATCTCTGCCAAAATATAATCTCTGGGTATGTTTCTGGTAGTAAATCAGTGCCCACGGTCCCTTTATATTGCCCAGGAAGGATGTAATATCAGCTTCTTCCTTAGTTGATAAAGATTCTGATATATATTGTGTGTCACTCATACCTTTCGTAATCTGCAAGCAGAAGAAATAACATTAATGTGATTATTATTATTATTATTATTATTATTATTATTATTTGTTTATATTATTATTATTATTATTATTTGTTTATATTATTATTATTATTATTATTTGTTTATATTATTATTATTATTTTTTACCTTAACAGCCATCACCCACCAAGGCAGGGAGACCTAAAGAAGAAAACACATTCCCCATCATTCATTCAATCACTGGTTTTCCACAAGTGGTTGACATCAATTATTAGGTATCCACAAAGGGAGACCTTTAAGAGGTTCCTGACCTTTTTTGTTTTTTTTTTCCTTCAATTTTCAGTTTTGTTTCACTCATAACTTGAGAACGCTTCATCCAATCAGCTTCGAGTTTTCAACACTTGCATAAGGTAACGAGGAATAGATTCTTGGAGCAGTTGGCATGTTCACATGCCCTATGACCAAAGTTATTGAACCCATTCCAAGCAGATTTTATGAAATAAAAGGAGATATGACAAAGACCTGGAAAATCCTCACTGAAATCTTGGGCTCTAGTAAACTGTCCGGAAACAAATATAAACTTAACTAAACCAGATGAACCACACATTCAGCCTACAGACACTGCCAACAAACTTAATGTCTTCTCTACTATAGGATCAGAACTAACAAACAATATCCCAACCTCAGATACTCAAGCAAAATACTACCTTACTAGAAATTACCCAAATACTCTATTCCTAGCTCCTACTAATCATTCTGAAGTCTCTCTCATCATAAAGTCACTAAGAAACAAGAGAGGAGACCTAAATAAGTTGCCACCACTTTTTACAAAAAACAAAAATCATCTCATGTGCTATTGCCCATTACTGCAACTCTGTTTAATAAATCAGTTGAATTTTCAAGTTTCCCATCCATACTCAAGATAACAAGGGTTATCCTGATCCTCAAAGAAGGCAATCCAACTATACACCTGTATCAAACTTGTCCCTACTATCTAAAATCTTAAAAAAAAAAAAATACATATGTGAGTTTACTTCTACTAAATATCTCACAATCTCTGCCAGTTTGGGTTTAGGGTGAAAAAAAGCATGAATGATACAATTATACAAATGCTCAAACTGCTAAATGAAGCACTTGAAAATAAATGAATATCCTCTGGGGATTTTCATAGACCTACAAAAAAGCATTTGATGCAGTGTACTATAATATCTTGCACCTTAAACTCGAACATTATGGGGTCAGAAGACATATCCTTAAATATCTAAAATCTTAGCAACAGACACCAGTGTAATCCAGTCTACTCAACCCGTAGCCATAGGAGTGCCACAAGGCACAAGGCCCTCTGTTTTTTTCTTTACATCAATGATCTCCCCAATGTGTCTCCTCTTCTTCAACTAGTTCTATTTCCAGATGACACTACAGTGGACCCTCAGTTATTGGCCGTAATCCATTCCAGAAGGTCAGCCTAAATCCGAAAAGGCCAAAAACCGAAATAATATTTCCCATAAGAATTAATGAAAATACAATTAATCCATTCCAGACACACAAAAATATTAACAAAAAAATACATTTTTTAAAGATTAACTATAGTTTTACCTACACAAAACAATGAGAAAGAAATATGGAAGGGAGAGGGAGTTGGGGTTATTATTTGGAAGGGTAATCCCCTTCCATAAGGACTTAAGGTATCAAAGCCCTCTCTGGAGTTACTTCCCTACTTTGTCTTTAACTGCCACTAGGACCAGCTTGAAAGTCACTGTACCCCTGTCACACAAAAAAACTGTCCAGAGAGCTCTGTTTCTGGTGTCTCTTTAAGATTTGCTTGAAGCAGGACAAGGTTTTGTCACTGAACATGTTGCAGATATGGTTTGTTTGAGCTTGGTCAGGGTGATATTTCTCCACAAAACTTTGCATCTTCCTCCACTTTGCACACATGTCCTTAATCACTGAAGACACATTTTCCTCTCTCTCTTCCTCCTCCTCTGAAGCAATTTTCTCAGCTGTGGTCTGTTGCTGTTGCAGATGAAGGTTTTGCAGCTCTTCAGTGGTTAGCTCTTGATTGTGATCCTCCACCAACTCTTCCACATCCTGGCCACTCACATCCAACCCCCATGGACTTCCCCAATAATGTATGACCCTTACCAAGATAAGGTGCCATCATGCTTCTCACTATGTTACCTGAGATACCCAATAACATCCTGGTATCTTTCAATGTTTTACTTTCTGTGTATACAACAATATCCAATACCAGGCCACTGTCACAGTCACAGAGTACAAACAGTTTTATACCAAAGTGTTTCCTCTTGCTCGGTATATACTGTTTCAACGACAGTCTACCTTTGAACAAAATCAAAGACTCGTCAAGTACTACAAGATTCTTGAATGGATAAAAGTACATGTTGAACTTTTGTTTCAGATACATAAAAACATTTCTAATCTTGTATAACCTGTCACTTTTGTCAGGTCTGGTTTTGTCAGAGAAGTGCAACAAATGTAACAGTAAGATAAACCTGTTCACTGGGATGATTTCACTGAAGACCGGGGTACAAATCAGCCGATCTGTGGACCAGTATGATTTTATATTATGCTTATAGACATGAGACAAAAGCATTATTGTTGCAAAGAGCAAATAAATTTCTGCAACAGTTGTCTCTATCCACCAGTGTAGTCTTGACTGTGGTGATATCATCGTATTTGCCATGGTGTACTCAAAATACTTGTTACTTTCCCTGACAATAGTTTCCATCAATGGCTGGTCAAAGAATAGTTCAAAAAATTCCAGTTCATTTGCAGTGTTTCCAAGGGGACAAGTTGGTAGAATTCCACTTTGAGAGTCATCAAACTGGTGGGGCTTGGGAACAAAATTGGGATTTTGCTGCCAATCCCAGATACGGTTTGCTGGTGGATACTGGACATCATAAGCTGGTTGTGCTGGTAGTTGTGGTTGTGGTGGACTGGTGGCTGACGCTCCGCTTTGTCCTTGAACTGAGGAGTCAACAGCGTGGGGTCCCAGCCTGAGCTGGTGAGTCATGCATGGCCGTGGCACTACAATCACCACTACAATAAAGTGATCAGAAAATGGTAAATTGGCCAATTTCACACAAATTTTAATACAGTGGACCCCCGGTTAATGATATTTTTTCACTCCAGAAGTATGTTCAGGTGCCAGTACTGACTGAATTTGTTCCCATAAGAAATATTGTGAAGTAGATTAGTCCATTTCAGACCCCCAAACATACACGTACAAACACACTTACATAAATACACTTACATAATTGGTCACATTCGGAGGTAATCGTTATGCGGGGGTCCACTGTACATGCCAATTTCAAAATAGGGCCCAAAATAAACAATGCAGGCATTCCTGGCACTAAAACAGCATTTCCTTTGTTCATTAGTTACATTTCCAGGCTTTACACATGAATTTCATTTTGATTTTTTTTTTTATTATTATTATTTCACACTGGCCGATTCCCACCAAGGCAGGGTGGCCCGAAAAAGAAAAACTTTCACCATCATTCACTCCACCACTGTCTTGCCAGAAGGGTGCTTTACACTACAGTTTTTAAACTGCAACATTAACACCCCTCCTTCAGAGTGCAGGCACTGTACTTCCCATCTCCAGGACTCAAGTCCGGCCTGCCGGTTTCCCTGAATCCCTTCATAAATGTTACTTTGCTCACACTCCAACAGCACGTCAAGTATTAAAAACCATTTGTCTCCATTCACTCCTATCAAACACGCTCACGCATGCCTGCTGGAAGTCCAAGCCCCTCGCACACAAAACCTCCTTTACCCCCTCCCTCCAACCTTTCCTAGGCCGACCCCTACCCCGCGTTCCTTCCACTACAGACTGATACACTCTTGAAGTCATTCTGTTTCGCTCCATTCTCTCTACATGTCCGAACCACCTCAACAACCCTTCCTCAGCCCTCTGGACAACAGTTTTGGTAATCCCGCACCTCCTCCTAACTTCCAAACTACGAATTCTCTGCATTATATTCACACCACACATTGCCCTCAGACATGACATCTCCACTGCCTCCAGCCTTCTCCTCGCTGCAACATTCATCACCCACGCTTCACACCCATATAAGAGCGTTGGTAAAACTATACTCTCATACATTCCCCTCTTTGCCTCCAAGGACAAAGTTCTTTGTCTCCACAGACTCCTAAGTGCACCACTCACTCTTTTTCCCTCATCAATTCTATGATTCACCTCATCTTTCATAGACCCATCCGCTGACACGTCCACTCCCAAATATCTGAATATGTTCACCTCCTCCATACTCCCACTTTGTGTGTGATTCTTTATCTTTTAACTCCACGCCTCTTGCCAAGACCCTCGCACTTACTTCTCTTACAACCCCATCTATAAATATATTAAACAACCACGGTGACATCACACATCCTTGTCTAAGGCCTACTTTTACTGGGAAAAAATTTCCCTCTTTCCTACATACTCTAACTTGAGCCTCACTATCCTCGTAAAAAACTCTTCATCAGCCACCATACACTTGCAACATCTGCCAATTGCCCCCCCTATACCCTGTCATATGCCTTTTCCAAATCCATAAATGCCACAGAAGCCTTATCTAACTGTTCACATGTTTCACTGCACCTGGTCCACACACCCCCTACCTTTCCTAAAGCCTCCTTGTTCATCTGGTCTTACTCTTAATTCTTTCAATTATAACTCTACCATACACTTTACCACTACAACTTACAGCACTCTCATCCCCTTTGCCTTTATACAAAGGAACAAAGGGGTGTTAATGTTGTTTCTGTAGTGTAAAGCACCCTTCTACAGTTTTTCTTTTTTGCCTTGGTGGGAATCGGCTAACTATACATGCTCTCTGCCAATGTACCTTACCCTCTTCCATACATTTAATTGATCCCCACCTGCTTTTAACATTTCATCATATCAATCCCGGCTGCCTTACCCCCTTTCATTTTTTGCCTCACGAACTTCCCCCACACTCACAACTGGCTCTTCCTCACTCCTACAAGATGTTATTCCTCCTTGACACGAAATCACAGCTTCCCTATCTTCATCAACATTTAACAATTCCTCAAAATATTCCCTCCATCTTCCCAATACCTCTAACTCTCCATTTAATAACTCTCCTCTCCTATTTTTAACTTATTTGTTCTCTGCTTTCTTAACTTGCAATATTGATAACATCTACTCTCTCATAATTGTACTCTCTTAAATCCATATACTCTTCCCTCCTTGCATCACTTCTAGTAAAAACTTCTCATATGCATGCCACCAATCGTACTTTCCTGTAACCACATGTCATACCTCTTCGACCCCATTGCCTATGCTCTCATTGACAATATGTACTGCCTCCTCTTTTAGTATGATGGACAGTGTAGCTACAACTAGAAAGTGATCTGTGATTTAGAAGAGTTACTTTATGCAATATTGTAATAATTGTATAAATAATATAAGCGCATTCGTAAACACATTTCAAACCAGCTGACATGTACGTATTGGACAACGTGAACTCGACAAAAAACGAACATTGTCGCTACTTTGAGCTCAACCTCAAGCTAGTTTCGTTCTTAAAACCCATCAAAATCTTTTCTATTTCTGTAATATATCTTCCATTCTATCAAATGAGACCAAGAAACCAAGAATATAAACATAAAAACCATATGAAAATACACTGCAAAGTTATTTTTTTTAAACCATATACACAGTCAGTTTTTTTCTCGTTATGCACTGTATGCTTCAGGATTTGTTTTATGTGGTGCATACTTACTGCATTGACCCATTCTCTCATATCTAGACCCAAATTTACCACTGACAGCTTATCTGACTGAGCTGAGCTCATCACGTAGAACTACGGAATGGATCCTGTTTCAAAGCTGTAGAACTATGGGACGGGCCCTCAAAGAGTTAAACACTGGAGGATATTAAAATGGTTTTTCCAAAATTCCCTGAAGATAAGCTCTCTTTCAGAGGTCACATCAAAGCACCTTTTAAATAGTGTTTTTGAGTAAAGCTTCTTAAAACTGGAAATTACCTGCTGGTCCATGGGTTGGATGAGAGGAGTGGTGTTAGCAGGCCATGAACTTCACTTTAATGAAGCTGTATTCATCCACCAAATTTTCTTGCAAGCCTGGAGGGTGAGCAGGAGCAATGTCCATTACCAGATGTGACCTTAATGGTAAGTTGTTTTTGGCAAGGTACTGCTTCACACTTGGGGCAAACACTTCATGTATCCACGCAGTGAAGAACTACCTTGTTACCCAAGCTTTACTATTAGCCCTCCACATTACATTGACTAGCAATGGTTTAATTTTGCAGTCCCCACTAGCATTACCACAGAACAAGAGTGTTAGCCTGTCTTTCATGGGCTTGTGTCTTGGTAATGATTTTTCTTCTTGTATGATGTAGGTTCTTTCAGGCATTCTTCTCCAAAAGAGGCCAGTATCAACACAATTAAAAACTTGTTGATGATAAATCCCTCAATGTCTACATAGGTTTTAAATTCTTAATAAACTTTTCGGCCTCATCTCTGTTAGCACTAGCAGCCTCCTCATGCCTTACTACACAATGAGTCCAACACCTCTTTTTAAACCTATCAAACCAGCCCCTACCTGCCTTAAATTCATCACTTTCAGCACTGTTTCCTGGAATGTCTCACCTAAGATCACTATGTAACTGCTTTGCTATTTTATCAATTAATGTTTCAGAAACACTGTCACCAGTTTTTCCATTTCTTCAACTAACTGTGACCTTTTCACAGCAAGAATTTCCACTCCTTTTGCCACATCAGCCCCTTTTATTGCCTCTTTTATTTTTCAATATGGATGATATAGTGGATTCTGCCATACCATACTGAGTGGCCAGGTCTGACACATATGTTCCACTTTCCCACTTCATAATGAGTCCTCTTTCGTTCTAATTGTTGTTCTCGCTGCTTTTGTTTTAGGCTTATTTGGATCACTACTCTTTTTTGGGGCTGTGATTACTTATTTTCAATGAAAACATTAAAAAAAAAACACAACAGAATAACAATGAAATACCAAAAAGATTAATGGAGCTTGTACGAATGATGCTTTGTTTTCGCTGGCCTTCGTCCAGATGGACCGTTTTATTTAAGTTGAATATCAGGGCAATGACCAAATACTGAGTCAAATTCTTGAAAAAGTTAGGTGAATATCAAGTTGAATGAATATTGGGGCGCACGAATATTGAGGTTCCACTGTATAACAAAAATTTTTTTATGATAGGCTAATTTTGGTTTTAATGACACACTTTTTCCTCTGTTTTTTTGTGGCCACAGACATCAGAGGTGAACAGTGCACCTATAGCACTCATTACAACAGGGTTAAATCAAAGAATAAATATTTGCAAAGTGAAAATTGTAAAGAGTGCCTCCTACAACCATGCAGTTTAACCCTTTGACTGTTTTCGACGTATAAATACGTCTTACGAGCCAATGTTTTTGACGTATATATACTCAATAATTCTAGCGGCTTCAAATCAAGCGGGAGAAAGCTGGTAGGCCCACATGTGAGAGAATGGGTCTGTGTGGTCAGTGTGCACCACATAAAAAAAATCCTGCAGCACACATTGGGTAATGAGAAAAAAAAAACTCTGATCGTTTTTTTGGAATAAAACGCCGACTTTGAGGTGTATTTTCGTATAGTATTTATCGTTGTATTCGCGTTTTCATGGTCTTAGGTGATAAAATGGAAAACATATTACAGAAATAGAGATGATTTTCATTACTTTTACGATGAAAACGACCTTGAAACTAAGCTCAAAGTAGCAGAAATGTTCGATTTTTACCAATGTTCAAGAGTAAATAAATCACACCACACGTCCAATACACGTCAACTGGGGAGTCTAATATTCTTTCACTAGTGCACTGATATTATTTATACCATTTTTACAATAATGCAGTCGTCTGCATAACAGTAAATTTTGTATTTTTTTGTATGAATAAAAAATCAAAATAGAAAGCAATAATAATATAAGAGGGGCCTAGAGATGTGACTAATGAACAGAGCATATGTTATTTTAGTGCCACGAATGTCTATCTTGTTTATTCTGGACCCTATTTTGAAATTTGCATCTTTTTTAGTTTTCATGAAATTGGCCAAATTGCCAATTTCTGACCACCATATTGGGTAGTCCAAATTAGTAAATGGGAGGTTTCTTGTACTCAGCTGATAGATAAAATGGAGTTCTAAAGAAATAGCTATGAGTTTGGTCAACTGGAACAATGGAATTGGCTGAAAATAGGGCTCAAAGTCGGCGAAATCGCCGATACGCATATGTCGCAGAAACCGCTAACTTCGCGGGAGCATAATTCCACGAGTTTTCGACCAAATTTCGAACTTTTGGTGTCATTACCATCGGGAAAAGATTCTCTATCATTTCATAAGAAAAAATAATTTTTTTTTTTTTTCAAAAATTGAGCGACATATAATGACAGTTTCAGAAAGGGGCCTGAAACAGTCAAAGGGTTAAAAAACAAACAATAATACAGTGGAACCTCAAAAATCGAACTGCTCCCAACTCAACCAATTATGTAAGTGTATTTTTGTAAGTGCTTTTATAAGTGTATTTTTGAGGGTCTGAAATGGACTAATCTAATTTACATTATTCCTGATGAGAATAAATTCGTTTGGTACAGCCTTCTGGACCGAAGAAAGTTCGATATTTGAGGTTCCACTGTAAATATGGGCTCGCTGAGCGCTCTCGTACAGCATCGTTTATTGTCTAGCAGTTGTATTCACTGTATTCATTAAGTTTTTTCATCATTAAAACAAAATGATGCTATTCGATGACTTGCTGTACAAGCTCATATACTGTACCTGAGAGCCTGCTACAATGACTGTAATACAAGGTTCATAATACTGTACCTGCAGTCCAGCTAAAATATCACCATTCCACAAGAGAAGGTTACCACGGTGATCCAGCAGTGGTTGTGTGGTGGGCTGGTCACCCTGCAACCACAACAAACAACCCTCAAACAACCCAACCACCTGCAAACACACAATGTGTTACTTAACCTGTTTGAACAATAACAGTCAATTATTATAATCAATTATCACAGTCAATTATTATGGTCAATTATCACAATTATCAGTAAATTATTACAGTCAATTAATACAGTAAATTGTTAATCAATTATCACAGTTATTACAGACAATTATTACAGTCAAATATTATGGTCAATTATTAGTCAATTATCACAATTAATTTTTTTTTTCAACAAGTCGGCCATCTCCCACCGAGGCAGGGTGACCCAAAAAGACAGAAAAATCCCCAAAACGAAAATACTTTCATCATCATTCAACACTTTCACCTCACTCATACATAATCACTGTTTTTGCAGAGGTCCCCAGAATAAAACAGTTTTGAAGCATATATGCATAAAGATATATAACATATCCCCCTAAACTGCCAATATCCCAAACCCCTCCTTTAACCCTTAAACGGTCCAAACAGATCGACTTTCAAATTCATAGTGCTACAAAAGTAGATCTACTTTTTTTTTACATATTTTCAAATATAACAAAAAAAAATGTAGATAAAAGTTTTTTTTTACGTTTTCAAATGTAAAACAAAAAAGAAGATCTACATTTTTTTACATACTTTTCAGATGTTGGACCGTTTAAGGGTTAAAGTGCAGGCATTGTACTTCCCATTTCCAGTACTCAAAGTCTGGCTATATAAAAATAACCAGTTTCCCTGAATCCCTTCACTAAATATTACCCTGCTCACACTCCAACAGCTCATCAGGTCCCAAATACCATTCGTCTCCATTCACTCCTATCTAACACGCTCACACACGCTTGCTGGAAGTCCAAGCCCCTCGCCTACAAAACCTACTTTACCCCCTTCCTCCAATCTTTTTGAGGACTACCCCTACCCCGCCTTCCTTCCCCTACAGATTTATACACTCTCCAAGTCATTCTACTTTGATCCATTCTCTCTAAATGACCAAACCACCTCAAAAACCCCTCTTCAGCCCTCCGACTAATACTTTTATTAACTCCACACCTCCTAATTTCCACTCTCTGAATTCTCTGCATAATATTTACACCACACATTGCCCTTAGACAGGACATCTCCACTGCCTCCAACCGCCTCCTCGCTGCAGCATTTACAACCCAAGCTTCACACCCATATAAGAGTGTTGGTGCCACTATACTTTCATACATTCCTATCTTTGTCTCCATAGATAATGTTGTTAATTATCAGTCAATTACAGTCAATTGTTAGTTAATTATTACAGTCTATTACAGTCAGTTATTACAGTCAATTATCACAATCAATTATCAGTCAGTTATTACAATTATCACAGTCAATTATTACAATCAATTTTTTTTATTTTTTTCAACAATGCGGCCATCTCCCACCAAGGCAGGGTGACCCAAAAAGAAAGAAAATCCCCAAAAAGAAAATACTTTCATCATCATTCAACACTTTCACCTCACTCACACATAATCACTGTTTTTGCAGAGGTGCTCAGAACACAACAGTTTAGAAGCATATACGTATAGAGATACACAACATATCCCTCCAAACTGCTAATATCCCGAAACCCCTCCTTTAGAGTGCAGGCATTGTACTTCCCATTTCCAGGACTCAAGTCCGGCTATACAAAAATAACCGGTTTCCCTGAATTCCTTCACTAAATATTACCCTGCTCACACTCCAACAGCTCATCAGGTCCCAAATACCATTCGTCTCCATTCACTCCCATCGAACACGCTCATGCACGCCTGCTGGAAGTCCAAGCCCCTCGCCCATAAAACCTCCCTTACCCCTTCCTTCCAACCTTTTCGTGGACGACCCCTACTCCGTCTTCCTTCTCCTACAGATTTAAATGCTCTCCATGTCATTCTACTTTGATCCATTCTCTCTAAATGACCAAACCACCTCAACAACCCCTCTTCAGCCCTCTGACTAATAATTTTATTAACTCCACACCTTCTCCTAATTTCCACACTCCGAATTTTCTGCATAATATTTACACCACACATTGCCCTTAGACAGGACATCTCCACTGCCTCCAACCGTCTCCTTGCTGCTGCTTTCACAACCCAAGCTTCACATCCATATATGAGTATTGGTACTACTATACTTTCATACATTCCCTTCTTTGCCTCCATAGATAACGTTTTTTGACTCCACATATACCTCAACGCACCACTCACCTTTTTTTCCCTCGTCAATTCTATGATTAACCTCATCCTTCATAAATCCATCCGCCGACACGTCAACTCCCAAGTATCTGAAAACATTCACTTCTTGCATACTCCTCCTCCCCAATTTGATATCCAATTTTTCTTTATCTAAATCATTTGATACCCTCATCACCTTACTCTTTTCTATGTTCACTTTCAACTTTCTACCTTTACACAGACTCCCAAACTCATCCACTAACCTTTGTAACTTTTCTTTAGAATCTCCCATAAGCACAGTATCATCAGCAAAAAGTAACTGTGTCAATTCCCATTTTGTATTTGATTCCCCATAATTTAATCCCACCCCTCTCCCGAACACCCTAGCATTTACTTCTTTTACAACCCCATCTATAAATATATTAAACAACCATGGTGACGTTACACATCCCTGTCTAAGACCTACTTTTACCGGGAAGTATTCTCCCTCCCTTCTACACACCCTAACCTGAGCCTCACTATCCTCATAAAAACTCTTTACAGCATTTAATACCTTACCACCTATTCCATATACTTGCAACATCTGCCACATTGCTCCCCTATCTACTCTATCATATGCCTTTTCTAAATCCATAAATGCAATAAAAACTTCCCTACCTTTATCTAAATACTGTTCACATATATGTTTCAATGTAAACACTTGATCTACACATCCCCTACCCACTCTGAAACCTCCTTGCTCATCTGAAATCCTGCATTCTGTCTTATCTCTAATTCTTTCAATTATAACCCTACCATACACTTTTCCTGGTATACTCGGTAAACTTATTCCTCTATAATTTTTACAATCTCTTTTGTCCCCTTTCCCTTTATATAAAGGGACTATACATGCTCTCTGCCAATCCCTAGGTACCTTCCCCTCTTTCATACATTTATTAAACAAAAGTACCAACCACTCCAACACTATATCCCCCCCTGCTTTTAACATTTCTGTCATGATCCCATCAGTTCCAGCTGCTTTACCTCCTTTCATTCTACGTAATGCCTCACATACCTCCCCCACACTTACATTCTGCTCTTCTTCACTCCTAAAAGATGGTATACCTCCCTGGCCAGTGCATGAAATTACCGCCTCCTTTCCTCAACATTTAAAAGTTCCTCAAAATATTCTCGCCATCTACCTAATACCTCCATCTCCCCATCTACTAACTCCCCTACTCTGTTTTTAACTGACAAATCCATACGTTCCCTAGGCTTTCTTAACTTGTTTAACTCACTCCAAAATCTTTTCTTATTTTCATTAAAATTTCTTGACAGTGCCTCTCCCACTCTATCATCTGCTCTCCTTTTGCACTCTCTCACCACTCTCTTCACCTTTCTTTTACTCTCCATATACTCTGCTCTTATAACACTTCTGCTTTGTAAAAACCTCTCATAAGCTAACTTTTTCTCTTTTATCACACTCTTTACTTCATCATTCCACTAATCACTCCTCTTTCCTCCTGCCCTCACCCTCCTATAACCACAAACTTCTGCCCCACATTCTAATACTGCATTTTTAAAACTACTCCAACCCTCTTCAACCCCCCCCCCACTACTCATCTTTGCACTAGCCCACCTTTCTGCCAATAGTCGCTTATATCTCCCCCGAACTTCCTCCTCCCTTAGTTTATACACTTTCACCTCCCTCTTACATGTTGTTGCCACCTTCCACTTGTCCCATCTACCTCTTACTCTAACTGTAGCTACAACTAAATAATGATCCGATATATCAGTAATCCTCTATAAACATGTACATCCTGGAGCCTACCCATCAACCTTTTATCCACCAATATATAATCTAACAAGCTACTTTCATTACGTGCTACATCATACCTTGTATATTTATTTATCCTCTTCTTCATAAAATATGTATTACTTATTACCAAATCTCTTTCTACACATAGCTCAATTAATTAAAGACTCCCCATTTACATTTACCACTGGCACCCCAAATTTACCTACTACTCCCTCCACAACATTTTTACCCACTTTTGCATTGAAATCCCCAACCACAAGTACTCTCACACTTGGTTCAAAACTCCCCATGCATTCACTCAACATTTCCCAAAATCTCTCTCTCTCTCGTCAACACTTCTCTCTTCTCCAGGTGCATATATGCTTACTATAACCCACTTTTCACATCCAACCTTTATTTTACTCCACATAATCCTTGAATTAATACATTTATAGTCCCTCTTTTCCTGCCATAGCTTATCCTTCAACATTATTGCTACTCCTTCTTTAGCTCTAACTCTATTTGAAACCCCTGACCTAATCCCATTTATTCCTCTCCACTGAAACTCTCCCACCCCCTTCAGCTTTGTTTAACTTAAAGCCAGGACATCCAGCTTCTTCTCATTCATAACATCCACAATCATCTCTTTCTTATCATTTGCACAACATCCACACACATTCAGACTTCCCACTTTGACAATTTTCTTCTTATTCTTTTTAGTAATCTTTACAGGAAAAGGGGTTACTAGCCCATTGTTCCCAGCATTTTAGTTGACTTTTACAACACGCATGGCTTACGGAGGAAAGATTCTTATTCCACTTCCCCATGGATATAAAAGGAAAAGTAATAAGACCAAGAGCTATTACGATAAAATCAAAGAAAACTCAGATGAGTGTGTATAAATAAACGTGTACATGTATGTGTAGTGTGACATAAGTGTAAGTAGAAGTAGCAAGACATACCTGTAATCTTGCATATTTATGAGACAGACAAAAGACACCAGTAATCCTACCATCATGTAAAACAATTACAGGCTTTCGTTTTACACTCACTTGGCAGGACGGTAGTACCTCCCTGGGCGGTTGCTGTCTACCAACCTACTACCTACAATCAATTATCACAGTCAATTATCAGTTCATTATTGCAGGCAATTATGGTCAGTTATCTCAGTCAATTATTAGTTATCACATTCAATTATTACAGGTAACTGTCAGTCAATTATTACAGGTAACTGTCAGTCAACTATCACAGTTAATTATCACAATCAATTAAATTAAATTATCAGTCAATTATTACAATTATCAGAGTCAATTATTAATCAATTATCACAGTCAATTATTAGCCAATTATCAGTCAATTATTAGTCAATTATTAATTATCACAGTCAATTATTAGTCAATTATCACAGTCAATTATTAGCCAATTATCACAGTCAATTATTACAGTCAGTTATCACAATTATCACAGTCAATTATTAGTCAATTTTCACAGTCAATTATTAGTCAACTATCACAGTCAATTATTAGTCAATTATTACAGCCAATTATTAGTCAATTATCCAGTCAATTATTAGTGAATTATCAGTCAATTATTAGTAAATTATCGCAGTCAATAGTCAATTATCAGTCAATTATTAGTCAATTATCAGTCAGTTAACACAATCATCACAGTCAATTATTAGTCAATTTTTACAGTCAATATATCTTGTTTGAAGTGTAATAACAAGGAAACTATATATAATCCTATGTGGATAGTCCATAATTTTAAGGTGGAGCTTCACAGTGAAGCTTTATAGGAGAGTTTCATGGAGTTTTAGTAAAGTTTTATAGGAATAACTTTATATTGGAGGTTTATAATGGAGCTTTACAGAAGAGCTATATATAATGGAGCTTTATTGTGGAGGTTTATAGTGCTTTAGTGGAGCTTTATAATGGAGCTCCATAGTGGAATTATATATGTAATGGAGTTTTATAGTGGAGATTTATAGTTTTAGTGGAGATGTATAATGTGGCTTTATATTGGAGCTTTACAGTACTTTCGTCAAGCATTAGTGTGGAGCTTTATATTTATTTATTTATTTATTTTATGTCTTAAAAAACAGTACATTGAGGTTTTGTATTTACAATTGTGGGTTGTAATGGCGTAATGGAGCTTCATAGTGGAGCTATATAATGGAACTTTATAGACATTATGGGGTAATGGCATAATGGAGCTTCACAGTGGAGCTATATAATGGAACTTTATAGACATTATGGGGTAATGGCATAATGGAGCTTCACAGTGGAGCTATATAATGGAACTTTATAGACATTATGGGGTAATGGCATAATGGAGCTTCACAGTGGAGCTATATAATGGTACTTTATAGACATTATGGAGTAATAGCATAATGGAGCTTCACAGTGGAGCTATATAATGGAACTTTATAGACATTATGGGGTAATGGCATAATGGAGCTTCACAGTGGAGCTATATAATGGAACTTTATAGACATTATGTGGTAATGGCATAATGGAGCTTCACAGTGGAGCTACATAATGGTACTTTATAGGAGAGCTGACAGTGAACTTTGTTAATATTTTCAAAATTTCTGACATAACCCTGACAACACTAGACTGAAAAAGCGATTGACAACATGGCTGTGCACTCTGCACCAGTGACAACATGGCTGAGCACTCTGCACCAGTGACAACATGGCTGAGCACTCTGCACCAGTGACAACATGGCTGAGCACTCTGCACCAGTGACAACATGGCCACACACTCTGCACCAGTGACAACATGGCTGAGCACTCTGCACCAGTGACAACATGGCTGAGCACTCTGCACCAGTGACAACATGGCTGAGCACTCTGCACCAGTGACAACATGGCTGAGCACTCTGCACCAGTGACAACATGGCTGAGCACTCTGCACAAGTGACAACATGGCTGAGCACTCTGCACCAGTGACAACATGGCTGAGCACTCTGCACCAGTGACAACATGGCTGAGCACTCTGCACCAGTGACAACATGGCTGAGCACTCTGCACCAGTGACAACATGGCTGAGCACTCTGCACCAGTGACAACATGGCTGAGCACTCTGCACCAGTGACAACATGGCTGAGCACTCTGCACCAGTGACAACATGGCTGAGCACTCTGCACCAGTGACAACATGGCTGAGCACTCTGCACCAGTGACAACATGGCTGAGCACTCTGCACCAGTGACAACATGGCTGAGCACTCTGCACCAGTGACAACATGGCCACACACTCTGCACCAGTGACAACATGGCTGAGCACTCTGCGCCAGTGACAACATGGCCACACACTCTGCACCAGTGACAACATGGCTGAGCACTCTGCACCAGTGACAACATGGCTGAGCACTCTGCACCAGTGACAACATGGCTGCACACTCTGCACCAGTGACAACATGGCTGCACACTCTGCACCAGTGACAACATGGCTGAGCACTCTGCACCAGTGACAACATGGTCACACACTCTGCACCAGTGACAACATGGCCACACACTCTGCACCAGTGACAACATGGCTGAGCACTCTGCACCAGTGACAACATGGCTGAGCACTCTGCACCAGTGACAACATGGCCACACACTCTGCACCAGTGACAACATGGCTGAGCACCCTGCGCCAGTGACAACATGGCTGAGCACTCTGCACCAGTGACAACATGGCTGAGCACTCTGCACCAGTGACAACATGGCTGAGCACTCTGCACCAGTGACAACATGGCTGAGCACTCTGCACCAGTGACAACATGGCCACACACTCTGCACCAGTGACAACATGGCTGAGCACTCTGCACCAGTGACAACATGGCTGAGCACTCTGCACCAGTGACAACATGGCCACACACTCTGCACCAGTGACAACATGGCTGAGCACTCTGCACCAGTGACAACATGGCCACACACTCTGCACCAGTGACAACATGGCTGAGCACTCTGCACCAGTGACAACATGGCTGAGCACTCTGCACCAGTGACAACATGGCTGAGCACTCTGCACCAGTGACAACATGGCTGAGCACTCTGCACCAGTGACAACATGGCTGAGCACTCTGCACCAGTGACAACATGGCTGAGCACTCTGCACCAGTGACAACATGGCTGATCACTCTGCACCAGTGACAACATGGCTGAGCACTCTGTGCCAGTGACAACATGGCTGAGCACTCTGCACCAGTGACAACATGGCTGCACACTCTGCACCAGTGACAAAATGGCCACACACTCTGCACTAGTGACATGGCCACACATACTGCACCAGTGACAATATGGCCACACACTGCACTAGTGACAACATGGCTGCGCACTCTGCACCAGTGACAACATGGCCACACACTTTGCACTAGTGACATCGCCACACACACATTGCACCAGTGACAACATGGCCACACACTTTGCACTAATGACATGGCTGAGCACTCTGCACCAGTGACAACATGGCCACACACTCTGCACCAGTGACAACATGGCCACACACTCTGCACCAGTGACAACATGGCTGAGCACTCTGCACCAGTGGCAACATGGCTGAGCACTCTGCACCAGTGACAACATGGCCACACACTCTGCACCAGTGACAACATGGCCACACACTCTGCACCAGTGACAACATGGCTGCACACTTTGCACCAGTGACAACATGGCTGAGCACTCTGCACCAGTAACATGGCCACACACTCTGCACCAGTGACAACATGGCTGAGCACTCTGCACCAGTGACAACATGGCTGTGCACTCTGCACCAGTGACAACATGGCTGTGCACTCTGCACCAGTGACAACATGGCTGCGCACTCTGCACCAGTGACAACATGGCTGTGCACTCTGCACCAGTGACAACATGACCACACACTCTGCACCAGTGACAACATGGCCACACACTCTGCACCAGTGACAACATGGCTGAGCACTCTGCACCAGTGACAACATGGCTGCACACTCTGCACCAGTGACAACATGGCTGCGCACTCTGCACCAGTGACAACATGGCTGCGCACTCTGTACCAGTGACAACATGGCTGTGCACTCTGCACCAGTGACAACATGGCTGAGCACTCTGCACCAGTGACAACATGGATGCACACTCTGCACCAATGACAACATGGCTGTGCACTCTGCACCAGTGACAACATGGCTGTGCACTTTGCACCAGTGACAACATGGCTGAGCACTCTGCACCAGTGACAACATAGCTGCACACTCTGCACCAGTGACAACATGGCTGCACACTCTGCACCAGTGACAACATGGCTGCGCACTCTGCACCAGTGACAACATGGCTGTGCACTCTGCACCAGTGACAACATGGCTCAGAACTCTGCACCAGTGACAACATGGCTCAGCACTCTGCACCAGTGACAACATGGCCACACACTCTGCACCAGTGACAACATGGCTGTGCACTCTGCACCAGTGACAACATGGCTGCACATTCTGCACCAGTGACAACATGGCTGTGCACTCTGCACCAGTGACAACATGGCTGCACACTCTGCACCAGTGACAACATGGCTGTGCACTCTGTACCAGTGACAACATGGCTGAGCACTCTGCACCAGTGACAACATGGCTGTGCACTCTGCACCAGTGACAACATGGCTGTGCACTCTGCACCAGTGACAACATGGCTGTGCACTCTGCACCAGCCTCAGAACTGCAAGAAACCCTTCATGTGACAAATATTTTATGAAGAGGGGTCATCACACAGTCACTAAAAACAATAGATATAGTCCCACTCCACAAAAATGGCAGTAATGCAACTACAAAGAATTACATATAGACCAATTGCACTAATGTCCCATATTATAAAAAAATCTTTGAAAAGTTCTAAGAAGCAAAAATTGCCAACCACTTGGATACCCAACAATTGGACAATCCAGGCAGCATGGGTTTAGATCAGGTCACTCCTGCCTCTCACAACTACTGGACCACTATGACAGTCTTGGATGCACTGGAGGACAAACAGAATACAAATGTATATACATAGACTTTGCAAATGCCTTCGACAAGTGCGAATATGGTGTAATAGCACACAAAATAAGAAAAGCCCTGTTCCACAAGGTATAGTACTCACTTCCACCCATTTTCCTCATCCTCATATCTGATATAGACAGAGATGTAAGCCACAGAGCCATGTCCTCCCTGGCTGACAATTCCAGAACTTGCATGAGTGTCATCCATTGAGGACACTGTAAGTCTCCAAGTGGATATAAACTAAGTGTTCAAATGGGCCACAGAAAACATTATCAAGTTCACTGAGGTCAAATTTCAACTATACACTGATATGGAAAACTTGAGCAAATAAAAGCTAGATTGGAATATAAAATAAATTCTAACTACACAACAGAGTGGAAAACTAATGTGAAGAACTTGGGAGTGATAATAATACAGTAATAATTTTATTTCTGAATGATACAATGTTCGTACAAAGAAGGAAGACATTTGGGTGTACATGCTGAAAGCTCCTTTATATGCAGAGCAATTTGGGTAAACTTGAGACTAACTTAAGATTAAAAAGGAAATAACAGTATGAGTAATTTTGTACTTACAGTCACTTAGGTGAGGTTAATTTTAAATTTAATGTCAAAGAATCTCACTTTCAAAGATAACAAGTGTCATTATTCCATCTGCTAGGAAAATGATAGGACGGATAATGATAACCTTCAAAACAACGGATGCCAAGCACATGATGATCTTTAAGTCACTTGTTCCCTCTATGCTGCAATATTGCTGTACACTAACAACCTCTGTCAAGGCAGGCAAAATTGCAGATCTGTTGAATGTACAATGAACTTTCACTGCATGTATGTGCACAGTTGAGCACCTCAATTACTGGGACTGTTTGAAGTCTCCTGACTTGTACTCCTTGGAACACAGGGATGAAAGATACATCATAATTTACATCAAGAAAATCGTAGAGGGACTAGACCCAAATCTGCAAACAGTAATCACTCCCTATGAGAGCAAAAGACAGCATGCAGTGCAACATCCATGCCAATGAAAAGCAAGGGTGCCATGAGTACACTAAGTAATAACAAAATATGTGTCAGGGGCCCAAGTCTGTTCAACTGCCTCCCAGCATACATAAGGGGGATTACCAATAGACCCCTGGCTGTCTTCAAGAAGGTGCTGGACAGACACCTCAACCAGACTGTGGTTCATATGTTGGATTGTGTGTGGCCAGCAGTAAAAGCCCAGTTGATCAGGCATTGATCCACTGTGAGGCCTGGTCATGGACCAAGCCACATGGGCACTGACCCCAGGAACACCCTACAGGTAGATTCTAGGTAACACTGGTACTTACCTCAGCAGTGATGGGAACAAGAGTCATGGCACAAGCATCTGGACCTCGGTTACTAAGTGAGGAGCAGCAACTCAACACCTGCAAAATCATAAATAAATTACTTATGTGTTTTTCTTTACTAAAACAAACACACAAAACAAAGAACTCACTTATAATTACATTAGCACAGTACATTACATTAAATCCTGAAGTAACTTGCATGTTGTACATTACACACAACAACAGTTACATTAAATGTACCAACAGTTACATTACACAAAACAACAGTTATATGACATTCATCAACAGTTTGGTAATGTTAGGTTATGTAATATTAGGTAGCTTATGTAATGTTAGGTAGGTTATGTTAAGTTAGGTTGGTTATGTCATGTTAGGTAGGTAAATAATATTAGGTTATATTAGGTTAGGTCATTTAATGCTATGTTAGGTTAGGTTAGGTTATGTAATGTTAGATTAGGCTATTTGTATTTCAATGGACGCAAAAATAAAAAAATAAAAAAATAAATAAATGCTGTGGATGCACTTTAACCCGTAAACGGTCCAAGCAGATCTACGTTCACATGTGTAGTGCTACAAAAGTATATAAGTAAGTAAGTAAGTAAGTAAGTAAATTTATTCAGGTATACACAATACAGTTACATAGAATTATCATACATAGCAGCATACGTGTAGAGAACCTGGGATAACCCAAAAAAGTCAGACAGAGTGACTTATTTCCATTGGGGTCCTTTTACCTTATTATTATAATATAAAGGTTATAATATTTTCTTATTATTCTATAATGAAGATAACATCTTATTATCATACTAAAAAGACTATCTACTACACGAGGGTCATTAAGACTATCTACAATACGAGGGTCATTAAGCTATCTACTACCCGAGGGTCATTACGACTATCTACAATACGAGGGTCATTACTAGGGATAAGGTAAAATTTACACGTATTTTAGCTAAAAAATAGAAAATCATTCCCCTCCCTTTCTGTTGCTTCATTCATCAGACACTTTTTGGCAGTCTTCTTGAACTGGTTCAAGCTATGACTGGCCTTGACATTTGTGGGTAGTCTGTTCCATTCCTTTATTGCTGTACAATAAAAGGTGTTTTTACATATTTTCAAATATAACAAAAAAAAAAGTAGATCAAAGTTTTTTTTTACACATTTTCAAATCTAAAAAAGCAAGAAGAAGATCTACTTTTTTTACATACTTTCAAATGTTGAAAAAACGTATATGTACACGTTTGGACCGTTTACGGGTTAAGGAACACACTGATGTAAGTCAAGTCTAGTATTGGTGGAAAATGTAACATTTTGAGGAAGAAATTTGCACAAAATCAGCAGAAAAATTTCCTGGGTTAGTAGCGGTTGTTAAAAACAAGCTTTTCATAAACAAAAAATTTGCCTGGATTTTTTGGAATAAAACCCGTTTCTTTTTCCCATAGAAATTTTGTTATTTTCAAGTTCGGTTTTCCATGCTTTGATTTTTTACTTAATATAATGTTTTTATATATTGAGAGAAGTATACCTAATATAATGATATAAGGTAAATGTAATCTTGGTGATCTGTACAATATATTACTGTGTACACTGCAGTGTGCACTTCTGCACTGTACTATCTACAGTACTTTCTACAGTGAATACCATACTGTGTTGATGTTTCTGATTATCAGAATATTGATGTCTCTGATTATTACAAAAATATTGATGATGTCTCTTGATTATTACAACAATATTGATGATGTCTCTGATTATCAGAATATTGATGACTTCCTTGATTATTACAACAATATTGATGATGTCTCAACAAGACTGTAATGTAACTACGTATTGTAAACTGATGATTGGATAGACACATTTCTTAACAAATTACTTAACTATGTATATGACAAACATTGTCCCATAAAAAATGAAACAGATTACGAATAAATGGCTAGGCTGTCCATGGCTAACTAACAGCATACTAAGATTCATTGATAAGAACCATCAATTTGCAAAACAATATAGACAGGGCTTAATAATCAAAGATATTATTAAATACTATGCATCAGTCCTCATCAAACTAATAAGAAAGCCTAAGCAATAGAACTACTCCCAATAGATTCACCAAAACAAGAGAAGATATAAAAAAAGACCTGGAAGACACTCTCAGATTCTGGGCACCCACAAATTGAAAAACTAAGGATATTATCCTAACTAAACTGAATGAAACACAACTACAGCATATTGATACAGTTAACAAGATAAATGACTTTTTCTCAACTATAGGATCAAATCTCACCAGCGAAATCCCAGGTACCGAACTTGCACAAAAAAATCACTCCTTACAAAAGCAAAAGACTCAGCAGACGATGCAACATCCCCCCAATGAAAAGCAGGGGTGCCACTAGCACGATAAGAGACAACACAATAAGTGTCAGGGGCCCAAAACTGTTCAACTGCCTCCCAGCATACATAAGGGGGATTGCCAATAGACCCCTGGCACTGGGCAGGCACCTAAAGTCAGTACCTGACCAGCAGGGTTGTGGTTCGTGCGTTGGATTATGTGCGGCAAGCAGTAACAGCCTGGTTGATCAGGCCCTGATCCACCATGAGGCCTAGTCACACAGAATGCACACTGGACAATGAGTCAACAGTTACACGGTGTACTAACGTTGGTAGAATTACCGACAATATATTAGGTAAAAGGACACAAGTGCAACTAATGTGACTTTTTATTGTGGCAATGTTTCGCTCTCCAGGAGCTTTATCAAGCCATTATGGCTTGATAAAGCTCCTAGAGAGTGAAACGTTGCCACAATAAAATGTCACATTAGTTGCACTTGTGCCCTTTTACCTAACAGTTACACAGTGGTAGTGTTTCAAAGGCCATTATTTGTAAAAAATAAGGCAGCTGCATGAAGACCTCCTGAAAAAAATAAAAAAAGGTTCTGAAACTCAATCCTTCAAGGCTAGTAGGGGTTGGTTTGATAATTTTAAGAAAAGAAGTGGCATTCATAGTGTGGCTAGGCATGTGGAGGCTGCCAGTGCTGACAAAGTCACTGTTAAAAAGTATGTTACTAAATTGTAAGAGTACGAAGAGGCTGAAGGAGTTTGTCCCCCAACAAGTCTTTAATTGTGACGAGACAGGCCTCTTCTGGAAGAAAATAGCCACAAGGACCTACATAACTAAAGAGGAAAAGTTAATGCCCGGACACAAGCCAATGAAAGACAGGCTCATTCTGTTACTGTGTGGTAATGGAAGTGGGGACTTGAAATTGAAGCCCTTACTTGTTTATCATTCCAAAAATCCATAAGCTTTTAAGAAGAACAGTGTTATGAAAAACAAATTGGCTGTAATGTGGAGGGCCACCACGAAAGCTTGGGTAACAAGGCAATCTTTTATTGAGTGGGTTATTGAGGTTTTTGCTCCCACAGTCAAAAATTACCCCATTAAAAACAATTGCCACTCAGGGCCCTTTTACATACAGATAATTCTCCTACTCACCCTCCAAGCTTGGAAAATGAGTTGCTGGAGGAGCTCAGTTTTATAACTGTGATGTTCTTGCCTCCTAACACCACTCCTCTCATCCAACCCGTGGACCAGCAGGTCATTTCTAACTATACCACAGCATATTTTGAAAAGTGCTTTGAAATCACTTTAGAAGCAAATTTAACCCTCAAGGAATTCTGGAAGGACCATTTCAATATCCTCACCCGAGGACCATGCAGTCAGCATGGAAGAAATTGTGGCTTGACTTTGTGGCAGCCAGGGATTTTGAAGGCTTTGAAAATGAGCCTCAGCCAGTAGAGGATATTGTGTCTCTGGGGAAGACCTTGGGCCTAGAGATGACTGAAGATGATGTGGAGGAGTTGGTGGAGACACACAAAACTGAACTCACCACAGAACTCACACAGGAGGGATGTGGGTGGCTTTACTGTTATGTACAAGGCCAATATTGTCAAAGTACCACACATGGATCCACTTCGAGGACAGCGTGAAACAAGCTTTTATGCCACAAGATGAGCAGAAAGCAGCAACTTCACTCTGGCTGTAACCTTCTCCAGAACATCACTCCAGCTGAGATCATATATACCCAGGATGACTCGAGTATGGAACACATTCGTACAGCATAATGATGTCAACGAGATAAAGTCAGTTGATCAAATGACAATGCTGGCCCACAGATAGCTCCAACTTCATCCTGTTCATTACTTGTATGTCTCATAACAATAAAAATGCTTTCAAATGAGCTGATGTAGGTAACAGCTCTTAGCTTGCCAATAAAGTTAGGAATCCTTAACCTGTAAATAGCTTGTCAATAAAGTTAGTGATCCTTAACCTTGTCAAACCCTGTATAAAAAAAAAAAAAATTGTAGACCTTCAGAAGGAGTAGCAACAGATTGCAGCAGAAGAGCTGTCATCAGAGGAAGAGGAGGGAAGGGATGATGTGCCCATTGCACTTGTCAAGGAAATGAGTGCTAAATGGCAGGAGTTTGCTGAAAAATACCATCCAGACAAAGCAGTGGCCATCCATCTCTCTAACATGTACAATGACACTGTAATGTCTCAATTTAGACAAGTGTTAAAACGGAACCGGAAAGAAATCTCACTGGACAGGTTTTTAGTGAGACAAAGAACCAGTGAGCCAAAACAAGGTGTTAGTAGTGAAAAGAGACATAGAAGAGATACAACACTAAAAGGACAGTTGCCTGACATATTAATAGAAGGTGACTCTCCTTCCAAGCAGTGACATACTCCCTCCTCTCCTCCACCTCCTGCCTCCAGTAAGCCATTAACTCTCCTCTGACAGGCAATAGGCAGTTAAATTTTCATTTACTGTACAGTAATTCAGTTAAAGTTTCTTTTAGTATTCATTTTTAAAGTTTTATGTAGTAGTTAGTGCATTTTTAATATTATATTGTCACTTGGGGTCCAGAATGGATTGATTCTATTTATATTATTCTTTACGGGAAAAATTACTTTGGCTGTCGTCCATTTTGGATGTCAAATCGACATCTGGAACAAATTAAATTCAACAACCGAGGTTCCACTGTAGTAATAATGAAAACAAATGAGCCACACACCTGTTCCTGCAACATTTGTGCTGAGATGGACCAGCCACACATGAAGCAGATGCCACACATGCTGAGCACTATTAACAATGGTAGTTATGGTAGTCTTTATGCTGAGTAACATCAGCAATAGTAGTTATGGCAGCCTTTATGCTGAGTAGCACCAGCAGTGGTAGATATGATTGCCCATATGCTGAGTAGCATCAGCAGTGGTAGTTATGATTGCAGTTATGCTGAGTAGCATCAGCAGTGGTAGTTATGGTAGTCTATATGCAGAGTACCATCAGCAATGGTAGTTATGGTAGCACTGATGAAGGTTCACTGATATGAAGGAAGCATCTGAAAGTAAATGTATTATATTAATGTTAATGTTAATCCATCCCTACCTCACCTATGTCCCCCAAACCTCTCGGCTCACCTTGTATTACTCTCTAATCCCTCCCTATTTCACTTATGGTACCTGTGTCACCTGGGGATCCACATCAGGTACTCACTTATACTCTGGGTGTCATAGCATGAACCAGTTCAAGAAGAGTGCCAAAAAGTGTCTGATGAATGTAGCTACAGAAAGGGAGGGGAATGATTTTCTATTTTTTAGCTAAAATACGTGTAAATTTTACCTTATTCCTAGTAATGACCCTCATATTGTAGATAGTCTTAATGACCCTCGTGAAGTAGATAGTCTTTTTAGTATAATAATAAGATGTTATCTTCACTGTAGAATAATAAGAAAATATTATAACCTTTATATTATAATAATAAGGTAAAAGGACCCCAATGGAAATAAGTCACTCTGTCTGACTTTTTTGGGTTATCCTAGGTTCTCTACACATATGCTGCTATGTATGATAATTCTATGTAACTGTATTTGTGTATACCTGAATAAACTTACTTACTTACTTACTTACTTACTTACATAACTTGATCTCTAGCGTACATACCTGATGTCCCCTGTTCACCCATCAGTAAAATGGGTACCTAGGTGTTAGTAGACTGGTGTGGGTCGCATCCTGGGACAAACTGATAAATTAGACACATGCGCAACTCTTGGGTATCTTTATTGAGGAAACGCTTCACCACACAGTGGCTTCATCGGTCCATACAAAGGAGAAATGTGAAGAATAGGAGGAGAATGAGGTAATCAGTCCCTCAACCTTGAGTCGATGTGGTCAGTCCATCAATCTTGAATAGAATACAGCATATGTGCAGAGAAGTCGCTTATATACCATAAGCAGGAGAGGTGCAGCAGTCGTAGGTGGTGTCACATTTGTTCAATGTGGAAGTAGGTCGTGCCCAAGGGTTAGGCAAGCAAAGAATTCCCAAGTATTAAGATCCCAAGAAGTTGCAGTGTCTTACAGGAATGTAGATGAATGGTTCAGAGAACCATCATGTTGATAAATTAGACACATGCGCAACTCTTGGGTATCTTTATTGAGGAAACGTTTTGCCACACAATGGTTTCATCAGTCCCCCAAGGTTGAGGGACTGATTACCTCATTCTCCTACCTTTCTAATAGGTATCAGTATGTCACCATTAAAGACACAACCTCATCAATACGGCCACTTGATACTGGAGTTCCGCAGGGAAGTGTCCTTGGACCCCTGCTCTTCCTCATTTACATCAATGATCTTCCAAACATGTCCCAACACCTGAAACCCATTCTCTTTGCTGACGACATGACTTATGTCATCTCCCACCCTAATCTTGCCACCCTCAACACCATTGTTAACAAGGAGCTGCTCAAAATATCGACTTGGATGGCAACCAATAAACTTACACTTAACACTGGCAAAACCTACTATATTATGTTTGGTAGCAGAGCAGGTGTTGCGCAACTTAACATTAAGATCGACAACACTCCGATTGCCAGACATAATGAGGGCAAATTCCTTGGCCTATACCTCGACAACAACCTAACTTTCAGCACCCATATCCAACACATAACAAAAAAAAGTATCCAAAACAGTGGGGATCCTCTCCAAGATACGATACTACGTACCGCAAACTGCCCTTCTCACACTATACCAATCACTTATATACCCATACCTCACCTATGCTATCTGTGCTTGGGGTTCAACTGCAGCAACACACCTAAAGCCAATAATAACCCAACAAAAAGCCGCAGTAAGAATAATCACTAAATCCCATCCCTGGCAACACCCCCCCCCCACTCTTCATAGATCTAAACTTACGCCCTGTTCAGAACATCCACACTTACTACTGTGCAATCTATATCTACAGGACCTTAAATTCCAATATTAACCTTGACCTAAAATGCTTTCTTGATAGTTGTGACAGGATCCACAGGCATAACACCAGACACAAACATCTCTATGACATTCCCCGTGTTCAACTAAACCTTTACAAAAATTCAATGTATTTCAAAGGACCTAAAATCTGGAACACCCTACCTGAAAACTCTAGAACTGCAGACACATTCATCACTTTCAAAACTACAGTTAGAAAACATCTTATCTCCCTGATCCACCCTGACAACTAACTACATGATAACCACCTGGTGGTTCAAAATTACACTCGCTCACCCACTAACTATAAACCCAGAAATACTAATCTTAATCTTAAAATAATAAATCCTAACTAGTCATAAGTTTGCCTATGATACTCAAATATAGACACCTTGTATTGTGCCAAAACAAAAGCATTCACATTGCTAAACTCACAAATTATGATGTAGTCACTTAGCCTTAATACCATAACCTGTAAGGATTTAATGTTAAGAATTAATCTAAGTCTGCTCGAAATGCCTAGCCATGCTAGGTGTCCTAGTGGCCCCCTCTGTAATTAGTATTTTATAACATGTAAACCACAAAATACCCAAAACCTGTAAACCCCACATTGTAACCATTATAGAGAATAAACCTTAATTGAATTGAATTGAATGAAGCCACTGTGTGGCGAAACATTTCCTCAATAAAGATACCCAAGAGTTGCGCATGTGCCTAATTTATCAACATGTCGGTTCTCTGAACCATTCATCTACAATCCTGGGACAAAACTGACCTAATTTGCCTGAAATGCTCTGCATAACAAGGTGCTTTCTATATAGTAGTATGTCACTGATGTCAGCTAGGCCTGAATACCTTGTATATGTACTTGTAGAAATAAAGATATTATTATTATTATTTGTGTTACTCAGTAAAATGTGTCTCAGAATTCTTACTCTTCCTGGCAACATACACAGCACCTGTTATTCAAAACTTTAAATATACTTAAGATACAGAATGTTCACTTTCTACTGTGTAAGCTTTATTGACTACATTTCACCCACTGTATGGGCAAAACACAATTAATGTATATTTTTCCACCTTTACAATAGACATTGTCCTAATAAAACTAAGTAGATCACAGCAAAGAGACTAGATAACCCATGGTTAACAAATAGCATCCTCAGGTCCATTGATAAAAACACAGATTGGGCTTAATAACTAAATAACAAACCAAAAACTATATGTCAGTACTAACCAAACCAATATGTCAGTCTAACTGTATTATACTAGCAGGTTCAATGAAATAAGAGGTAGTATGAAGAAAACCTGGAACACACACACTTTAATCCTGGGTTCTCAGAAGCTGACAAAAACCAGAAATATTGTCCTAACCAAACCTCCTGACCCACATATCCAGTCTACTGAAACAGTTAATACATTAAATGATTTCTTCTCTATCACAGAGTCAAGTCTAGCTAGTAAAATACCAAGTACCAATGCTCAAGCAAGTAACTAGCAAGTTGAAAGTCGTCCAAACTCCTATCTGGCTCCAACTAATCCTACTGAGGTCTTTCTGATAATAAACTCATTGAAAAATAAGTCAGGAAACTTAGTACAAGTACCACCACTATTGTTCAGAAGATTAGCTCATGTACTGTCACCCACTATTGCATTATTGTTCAACCAACACATTCCCCAAAATGCTTAAGATAGCAAAGGCTACCCCAATACATAAAGGAAGATACTCAATTGATGTAAATAAGTATAATAAGTATAGACCTATATCTAACCTGCCATTTATATCTAAAATCTTTGAAAAATTAATCCAAAAGAGATTATATTCTTTTCTAGCATCATGCAACATACTCAGCCCCTGCCAGTTTGGTTTCAGACCAAAGAAAAGACCAAATACAATTATAAAATGTTAGACTTTGTGTAACTCTCGAGAACAATGAATCCACCAGGCCTCTTTATAAATTTTAGGGGAGCTTTCAGTACAATAGACCACAATATCCTGCACCCTTAAACTTGAACATTATGGTATCCGAGGTCATGCCTGAAGCCCTACCTTAACAAAAGACACCAATAGGCCTCCATCAAGGGCACAACCTTGTCAACACGACCCATCAACATAGGAGTGCCCCAAGGCAGTGTCCTTGGCCCTCAGCTTTTCCTCATGTACATGAATGATTTACCAAATGCACCACAGCAAATTAGACCTGTTCTGTTTACAGACAACACAACTTTTGTTATCTCCCACCCAAATCCAAATTCTCTCAATAATACCATTAATAAGAAACCCATAAAGATATCAACCTGGATGACAACCAGAAAGCTCACTTTTAACACTGACAAGACCTTCTACATGATGTTTAGGAAGAGAGCTACAAATGTCTAACTAAGCATTATGATTAATGATTCTCCCATTACAAAACAACACAATAGAAAATTCTAAAGTCTGTTCAACAGCCACATTCAGCACATAAAAAAAAAAATTATCCAGATCAGCTGGCAACCTCTCGAAGATATGTTACCATGTACCTCAAACAGCACTACTTACATTATACTTTTCTCTAGGATATCCCTACCTTACCTAAGCTATTTGTGCCTGGGGATCCACTACAGTTAATCCCCTAAAGCCAATAATATCACAACAAAAAGCAGCTTTACGAATGATCACCCAGTCTACTGCCAAACACACTCCCCTCTCTTCAAAAGTCTAAACTTGTTTAATTAATATACATAAAATTCACTCATACTACTGTGCATACTACATATACATACAGGACAATCAATTTTAATATTAATCCTACTCTGAAACTCTTTCTTAATAGTTGCAACAGAACCCATAAGCATAATACTAGACACAAAACCCTCTATGATATTCCCCGTATTCAATTCAACCAGTGTAAAAACTCAATGTGAATAAAAGGACCTAAACTCTGGAACTCTCTACCTGAAGATTCGAGAGTTGGTCTGTCTGCCAGGTACTTCAAAGCTACTCTTACAAAACATCTCCTTACCTTAATGTGATCCTAACAACAATTAATTATCTCAAACAAAGTGATATTACTGGTAAGGCATTATTTTCTTGTATCACTTCAGGTACCTAGCTTCATTCTTAGTGTATCTTTAGTCAGAATTTTTATTATATTACTGGATACAGCCTCTCCTCACTAAGCGGCGTACTCATTTACTGACGACTTGGACTTACGATGAGCTCTCTGACCAATATGCATACCTAAATAATATATATTAGAGCTGATTTCCTCTATTCTGTTTATTACAATATACAGTACACTAATGTATAAACATTTAAAAATATACTAAAAATGTTATGAATGGTGCAAAGGTGACATTAAAACAATATCAAAGATAACTGACACAAACCCACTACCATTATAGTATGCTCCTTGCTTAGCGATGAATTCGTTTACCAACGTGGTCTTAGGAACAGAACTCCATCGTTAAGTGAGGAGAGGCTGTACCTTCAGTATAAACTAAGTACAGTATACTCATTCTCATGTACTATACGTGTCTCATTGTCTAGTAATTGTTCATTTTAAGGCTGCCTGAAATGCCTTGTATAACAAAGGGCTTTCTATAGAGAGGCATATACAACAGGGTCCCACTTATACGGCAGGTTAGGTTCTTGGCAACCGCCGCAACGCAAACATCACCGGAAAGCAGAACACCATTTTTTCCCACTTATAAATGCATATAAATGCCAGATAACAAGTTTACACTAATATATATTAAGTTATCAATAGAACAAGGCATTAAAAAACAATAAAAAGTAAAATACACACACAGTACACTCATTATTTACCTCAAAATATTTGTAGTCTTAACCCTTTCAGGGTCCAGAGGCCAAATTTCAAAGTGCACACCAGGGTCCAAGAATTTTCAAAAAAAATTTTGTTATTTTTTCCAATGAAATGGTAGAGAATCTTTTTTTGAAGGTAATAAAGCAAAAAGTACAAAATTTGATGGGAAGTTGACGAAATTATGCTCTCGCGAATTTTGATGTGTCAGCGATATTTACGAATCGGCGATTTTGCCAACTTTGACCCCCATTTTAGGCCAATTACATTATTCCAGTCAACCAAATTCTTAGCTATTTCACTAGTATTACTTCTATTCTATCGATTGAGCACAAGAAATTGCCAAGTCAACTGTTTCAACTACAAAACAAAGTAATCGGAAATTGGTAATTTGGCCAATTTAATACAAAGTTCAAAATATTCCAATTTCAAAACAGGGTCCAGAATAAACACTGTAGGTATTCCTGGAACTAAACTAACATTTCCTCTGTTCATTAATTATGTTTTGAGGCTTTAAAAATGAATTCCATTTTGATTTTTTATTCACATAATGAATTTTTATTCAAACCAAAAAATAGAAGATTTACTGTTATGCAATATTGTAATAATTGTATAAATATCAACACCACATTTGTGAATGTATATTAGATCCACCAGCTGGCGTGTATTAGATGTGTGAGGTCGTTTGTTTACTCTTGAACATCGGCAAAAATTTAACATTTACGCTACTTTGAGCTCAGTTTGAAGCCATTTCCTGTGCTAAAACCAATCAAAATCATCTCTATTTCTGTAATATGTCTTTCATTCTATCAAGTGAGACCAAGAAATCGCAAACACAACTATAAAAAGCATACGAAAAAACACTGCAAAGTCGCTGTATTAATCGAAAATCACGGTCTCAGTTTTTTTTCTCTCATTGTACACTGTGCGCTGCAGGATTTGTTTTATGTGGTGCACACATACCACATAGATGTATTCTCTCATATCTAGGCCCAAATTTACCACTCACAGCTCATCAGAATGAGCTGAGCTCATGGCATAGATCTACGGTTTGAACCGTGAACATAAGGCCGTAGATCTACGGCACGGACCCTGAAAGGGTTAATGTAGAGCAAAAGGTGAGTAGTATTTATTGTAAGAAGTCATGTGTGGGTAGGTATGGTAGTTCTCCTGGTCACCCCACCCACACATAATATACTATGATGCTTAAAGTGCCCCAGAGTGATATAATGCATATACAATCTGGAGTTTATCTGGAGAGAGTTCCGGGGGTCAACGCCCCCGCGGCCCGGTCTGTGACCAGGCCTCCTTAGGTCAGTGTCCCAGGATGCGACCCACACCAGTCGACTAACACCCAGGTACCCATTTTACTGATGGGGAACATAGACAACAGGTGGAAAGAAACACGTCCAATGTTTCTACTCTGGCTGGGAATCGAACCCAGGCCCTCACCGTGTGAAGCGAGAGCGTTAACCACCAGGCCACCAGGCCACTCATTACTTACCTAAAATATTTGTAGTCTTAACCCCTTCGACTGTTTTGGTCATATACATATATACGTCTTACGCGCCACTGTTTCGGACGTATTTATATGCATAAATTCTAGCGGCTTCAAATCAAGCGGGAGAAAGCTGGTAGGCCTACATGAGAGAGAATGGGTCTGAGTGGTGGGTGTGCACCCTGTGAAAAAAAATCTGGGACTCAGTGGCGCATTGTGGGAACGCCATCTTGGTAGTCCATTTTCACCGTGCCTCGCGGTAAGAAGTACCTCACTCCTCGGCGGATTGGAGGTCTTTTGTTCCCAAGTGATAGCTCTAACAGTGATGGAAGTGTCAGTGAAAGTGAATTCCATGGTTTTCAAGCAGGTGTGACAAAAACAGCGCTCAGGATAATGCAATTAGTGATGAAAACCCAGATGACCCACGACCTTCCACCTCTGGTACTGGGCCGGCTCATTCATGTTCACCTGCACCAGGACGAAAGAGGAAACTATCTGCCCGTGTACAAGACTCAGATGTGAGCAGTGAAAGTGATAGTGATTTCAAAGTTACTGAAAGCAGTTCTAGTTGCGACAGTGAGGGTGAATATTCCCCAGTGAAGCGGCAGTATATACGACGTAGCATGCGGTCTGGTAGTGTGTCATATGCTGTTCCAAGGGGAAGGAGTAAATCTCGGAGTACATCCAGTGGCCCTACACCACAACCTGATAGTGAAGATGACGATATTGTTACGATGGGTATGAACAATGTGAGTGAGGCAGCAGGTGGTGGTGGTGATAGTGATGGTGGCATGAGTCATATGGCACCAGCAGCGGGCCACGCTACTCCTGACGCTGCTAACTCTGCACAACTACAACCAGCCTCGCCCAACCCCACACTCCCACAACAACCACAACCACAACTTGCACAACCACAACCACGTTTCAATATGCAGAACCCACCAGCAGACCGCATCTGGGATTGGCAGCAAGGTGACGATTTTATTCCCAATCCCCATGACTTTGATGAAACACAAAGTGGAATATGGCCATCGTGTACACTTGGGAACAATGCCGCTGAACTAGAATGCTTTCAGTTATTCTTTGATGAACCCCTGATGGACATTATTGTCAGGGAAACCAACACATACTATGAGTACACCATGGCAAATACAATTCTTTCACCAAGATCACAGCTACACCAGTGGAAGGACACAACTGTGGCAGAGATGTACCTGTTCTTTGCCACAATAATGCTTATGCCACATGTGTGTAAGCACACTGTCACCAGATACTGGTCAACAGAACGCCTGATTTCAACCCCAGGTTTTAGTGACATTATAGGTGTGAATCGTTTTTTGATACTGTTACGTATGTTACACTTTTCAGACAAAACAAGGCCTGACAGAAGCGACAGGTTATATAAGATCAGAAATGTGTTTATGTACATGAAACAAAAGTGTTGCATGTTTTTTTATCCCTTCAGGAAGCTTGTTATTGACGAGGCTTTGATTTTATTCAAAGGAAGACTCTCATTCAAGCAGTACATACCAAGCAAGAGAAAATACTTTGGTATAACGTTATTTGTACTGTGTGATTGCAAAAGTGGTTTCATTATGGATATCATTGTATACACTGGCAGTAATACATTGAGAGATACCAGGAAGTTATTGGGTATCTCTGGTGATGTGGTTCGAACAATGATGGAACCATATCTTGGTAAGGGGCATATATTATATACTGATAACTGGTACACAAGCCTCATACTTAGTGATTTCTTGCGAGTGAACCTGACAGACGTGTGTGACACAGTGCGTGGTATTCGTAAGCATATGCCAAGGTTCGATGCTGGCACTCGCAGAGGTGATGTGCAGGCCTTTGCTGCCAATGACATCATGGCATATCGGTGGCATGACAAACGTGATGTCACATTCTTAACATTGGTTCACCGAAACGAAATGGCACACACTGGCAGGCACAATAGAGAGACCAATGAACCCATTCTAAAACCTGCAGCTGTCATGGACTACAACTTCAATATGCGCTTAGTGGACAAATGTGACATGCAGATTGGGTTTGCTGATTGTGTATGCTGGAGTTATAAGTGGTACATAAAACTTTTTTCCATCTTCTTGATATTTCCATGCTAAATGCTTATAACATATACAAGTTGAGGGCCAACAACAAACCAAAATATGGTGAATTTTGTTTGTCAGTCATCAGACAAATAATCGTCAAGTACCAAGGAGCAACACCTGCAATAGACCAGCGTCCACAAAATTACAAACACATGCCATCTCATCTGAGGCCTGGTGATCACTACCCCATACAACTGCCTCCTACTGCTTGTAAGAAAAGATGTTCAGAAGAGGTGTTTTGTATGTGGACATACCACAAAACACCCACAAACATGCAGACACTCGTTTCATGTGTGAGGAATGTCAAGTACCACTCTGAATATACCCATGTTTCAAAGAATTCCACAAGCTGCAGCAGTTCTAGGAAAGTGTTCAGTGACTGTATATATGTATATATATTATGGAACAATAGTAATAAACAATGTTTTGTATTGTTTGTTTGTGTAAACACAATCTAATGGTGATAATGTTTGTTCAGTTATTGTGTTGTAAACAATGAGTGTATATTTGAACAATGCACCTTACTTTGGTCTCACAGGAAAATACAAGAAACCTTCAAAATGGAGTAAATAAAAGAATACTGGGTGGGCGGCATTCGCCGCTTTGCCATACGCTGCTCATTTTCTGCCAACTTTGCAAAAAATTTTTTTTAGGCTTAAAACACTCAGTAAAATAGTCCTAACATTTTGGTAAGAAAAAATAATTTTTTTTTTTTCGAATATTTTGTGACATAGAATGACACTTTCAGAAAGGGGCCTGCGACAGTCAAAGGGTTAATGGTCTTAATGTAGGGTGAGAGGTGAAAAGTATTTATTTGTAGAAAGTCAGGTGTGGGAGGTAGGGTAGCCAGCTTAGCCACCCCACCCAAGCAGAGTACTATGTAAACAAATGAACGAAGTGTCTGGTTATGGCTGATACAAGTTCATACAAACACCTCACATTGTGTACAAGTTGTCTCCACAGTGGTACAGTAGAATAAATAAAGACCAACCATACATAGCTTTAAGATGAGGTATGATAAAGCTCATGGAGCAGGGAGAGAGAGGACCTAGTAGCATTCAGTGAAGAGCGGGGCCAGGAGCTGAGTCTCAACCCCTGCAACCACAATTAGGTGAGTACATAAGTGTTTAGTCTACAGTGGTTTATCCCTGGTATGGTCTATACGGTGGTTTATCCCTGGTATGGTCTACAGTGGTTTATCCCTGGTATGGTCTATACGATGGTTTATCCCTGGTATGGTCAATATGGTGGTTTATCCCTGGTATGGTCAATATGGTGGTTTATCCCTGGTATGGTCTACAGTGGTTTATCCCTGGTATGGTCTATACGGTGGTTTATCCCTGGTATGGTCTATACGATGGTTTATCCCTGGTATGGTCAATATGGTGGTTTATCCCTGGTATGGTCAATATGGTGGTTTATCCCTGGTATGGTCTACAGTGGTTTATCCCTGGTATGGTCTATACGGTGGTTTATCCCTGGTATGGTCTATACGGTGGTTTATCCCTGGTATGGTCAATATGGTGGTTTATCCCTGGTATGGTCTACGTGGTATCCCTGGTATGGTCTATACGATGGTTTATCCCTGGTATGGTCTACAGTGGTTTATCCCTGGTATGGTCTATACGGTGGTTTATCCCTGGTATGGTCTATACGATGGTTTATCCCTGGTATGGTCAATATGGTGGTTTATCCCTGGTATGGTCTATACGGTGGTTTATCCCTGGTATGGTCTATACGGTGGTTTATCCCTGGTATGGTCTACAGTGGTTTATCCCTGGTATGGTCTATACGATGGTTTATCCCTGGTATGGTCAATATGGTGGTTTATCCCTGGTATGGTCTATACGGTGGTTTATCCCTGGTATGGTCAATATGGTGGTTTATCCCTGGTATGGTCTACGTGGTATATGAATTATATGTTGCATAACATCTAAGTGTCCTCAAATATATTGTAAAGTGCTGTACATTCAAGTATACCACCAAATATACCTGTTATTGTTGTTGGGGTTTATAGAGCCACTGACAAGATACGTCGTATCGAACCCGGTCTTCCAGCGCTCGGGGAAGGAACCTCGACCAAAGTGGAAGGATTTTGCACCAGTAACTCATTACAGAGGTTACCGGGTGTGGACGTGTGTATTGCTCATTACTCTATAATTTGTTCACGATTGTAGCCATGTATAAACGTAAGCAAGTAAATTTACTTACATGATTCATTACCCTTCTAACTTCTGAGTTCATTACCTTTGTAACTTGCTCAGCTATTAAAACTTTGGAAGCCCAGTTCCTGGACCCATTATGTACCTCTTTTGACTGCCTCCCACTGGATGGGTATGGGGTGCATAATAAACATATTAAACTAACAACTGTTAATAATAATAATAATTTTTATTTCAGTATGATACATGTTTGTACAAAGTACAACAATTCAGTGTACATGCCAAAAGCCCTTTTATATGCAGAGTATTTCGGGCAAACTTAAAACTAACTTAATTAAGATTAATAAAGCAATATCAGTGCAATAACTGTACATATGGTCAGTGGATGAGTTACATTATTAGTATAATTATGGGGAAGTACTAAATCTGTAGGATTATATAGCGCCTGTTAGGGGAAGGGGGAGAGAAGGTATTCAAGCTTAATTCACTGAACTAGAGCACAGATCCAATTCTCAAGATCAAGAGCCCCTCACCAGCATCAAGGAACCTCCCTTGAGGGGGGTGAGTTACGATGATTACAAGAAAATTTAATATTCTGTTTGTCCATGCTATATGGCTTTAGTAAGTTTGGTAGAGTCGAATTACAGTTTTGATTATTAATCTTAGGTGGACACAATGGAATGATTGACATTACATTTGAAATGATTACAGATATTATTTTACCTACGTTCATGATATTGAGCAATTGCACGTATGGTTTTTACATATTTATTTATGATGGACTAGGACAGGTTAAGGACAAAAGGTGCTTTCTTACTGTAGTTTTAAAAATACTAGATGAGTCAGTAGTTCTGGAGATTTCTAGCGGAGTTCTAGATTTTGGGTAGTTTTATGTACATTGAGTTTTTTAAAAGATTTAACCTGATATGGGAAATGTGAAAATTTGTCTGGACTACCTCCAAGTGAGTCTCCTACCCTGGCAAGCTCTGTTGACACCGAGCTCTGAGGTCGGTACCCCAGCCTCACAAGTGGCTTATAGGACAGATTTTCATAAATGACTGATGTTGCAAGAAATCTCGCCTGCATGCACGTTTAAAGGACTAACTTACTTGGTGATGTAGAAGCTATTCTGGTCTTCAACCTCCCTAAGTTTTAGTCCCTCTGGACTTGCCCTCAGATCCACGTGCAACCGGGAGCCTTGATTCCTGTAATATTCAATCTTTATTAGTGACCTGTCTGCACCTCAGAAATTCCTATTTCCAAGGGGGTGTGTATCCCCTAGTATAACTATGCAGAAACGGACACTAGCTTCTAGGTAGATAAGAGACAAAATCACGTACTGGTCATGAACTGCCGGCTGCACAAAGGCCTACAGCTCAACTCACTCGCAACTTTCCCCAGACACTGGCCAGGATCCTAAGAAAAAGTGGAGGTCTTGTCTTACTGTATGGGCCTGACAGAGGAGGTCATCTACGGTACATCGAGGTGCCTCCACCAGATTTCCCCAGGTCTAATATGTGAAGACACGTGTGGGCACCGCCTGCTGATCATGGCACGTGTTGTTCAGATGGTGTCTAGACTTAGAAAGGAGCTCTGACATCTTCGAGACCCACGCCTCGTCGTTCAAACTGGGACTGCCAGTTCTCCCTAGCTAACATAACCTAGTGTTTGCCTACATTCGGCCTATTACTACCTATGTTAAGGTCTTAGGTCTACATTATTATTATCTACAGTTGCCTCAATAATCCTAATATTAGTGTACTAACAGTATAAACTACCTAATTCTTCCTTGAAGAGTAAATCTATCAATTAAGAAGTACCTTCCAACCACCTTCGCCAACCCGGGTGAGTGTGTTTGTGTTTTGGGTGAGTGTAAGGGCCCTCAAACGGTGTGTTTTCCCCGTTGGGACTTCTCGGACCGAATAAGTTCCAACAGGAAATGTCATAGAGATTTTTGGTATTGTGTCCACAACGACAAGGTCCTAGATGCACTGGAAGACAAAAAGAATGCAGATGTAATATACACAGACTTCGCAAAAGCCTTCGACAAGTGTGGCCTTCGACAAGTGTGGCCTTCGACAAGTGTGGCCTTCGACAAGTGTGACCATGGTGTAATAGCGCACAAAATGCGTGCTAAAGGAATAACAGGAAAAGTTGGTAGATGGATCTATAACTTCCTCACAAACAGAACACAAAGAGTAGTAGTCAACAGAGTAAAGTCCGAGGCAGCTACGGTGAAAAGCTCTGTTCCACAAGGCACAGTACTCACTCCCATCTTGTTTCTCATCCTCATATCCGACATAGACAAGGATGTCAGCCACAGCACCATGTCTTCCTTTGCAGATGACACCCGAATCTGCATGACAGTGTCTTCCATTGCAGACACTGCAAGGCTCCAGGTGGACATCAATCAAATCATTTAATGGGCTACAGAAAACAATATGAAGTTCAACAATGAGAAATTTCAATTACTCCAATATGGTAAACATGAGGAAATTAAAACTTCATCAGAATATACATGTAAAACAAATTCCAGCCACACAATAGAGCGAAAAACTAACGTCAAAGACCTGGGAGTGATCATGTCGGAGGATCTCACCTTCAAGGATCATAACATTGTATCAATTGCATCTGCTAGAAAAATGACAGGATGAATAATGAGAACCTTCAAAACTAGGGATGCCAAGCCCATGATGACACCCTTCAGGTCGCTTGTTCTATCTAGGCTGGAATATTACTGCACATTAACAGCACCTTTCAAGGCAGGTGAAATTGCTGACCTAGAAAATGTACAGAGAACCTTCACAGCATGCATAACGGAGATAAAACACCTCAATTACTGGGAGCTCTTGAAGTTCCTGAACCTGTACTTCCTGGAATGCAGGCAGGAGTGATACATGATTATATACACCTGGAAAATCCTAGAGGGACTAGTACCGAACTTGTACACGAAAATCACTCTCTCCAAAAGTGGAAGTGTGAATTGCTCATTACTCTATAATTTGTTCATGATTGTAGCCATGTATAAACGTAAGTAACCATTCTACAGAATTCATTACCTTTGTAACTTGTGAGCTCATTACCTTTGTACCTAGTTCAGCTATCAAAACTTTGGGGGCCCAGTCCCTGGACCCATTATGTACCTCTGTAATCTGTAAATACCTTTGTAACTTGTCATGATTGTGACCAGACTTACCTGGAGTTCATTACCTTTGTAAATTGTGAGTTCATTACCTTTGTAAATTGTGAGTTCATTACCTTTGTAAATTGTGAGTTCATTACCTCTGTAACTTGCTCAGCTATCAAAACTTTGGAGCCCAGTCCCTGGACCAATTATGTACCTCTGTAATCTTTTGACTACGGCCCACAGGATGGGTATGGGGTGCATAATAAACATATTAAACTAAAACTAACTAAACAAAAGCAAAAGACTCGGCAGACGATGCAACATCACCCCAATGAAAAGCAGGGGTGTCACTAGCATGCCAAGAGACAGCACAATAAGTGTCAGGGGCCCAAGACTGTTCAACTGCCTCCCAGCATACATAAGGGGGATTACCAATAGACCCCTGGCTGTCTTCAAGCAGGCACTGGACAGGCACCTAAAGTCGGTACCTGACCAGCCGGGCTGTGGCTCGTATGTTGGATTGCATGCAACCAGCAGTAACAGCCTGGTTGATCAGGCCCTGTTCCACCATGAGGCCTGGTCACAGACCGGGCTGCGGGGGTGTTGACCCCCAGAACTCTCTCCAGGTAAACAAACAACACAATTGTAAAAATGCTAGACCTGCTTTACACAGCTACAGATACAGATACAGATACTAATACTGATACTAATACAGCTACAGATACAGATACTAATGCCGGAAAAAAAATCCCCCCCCAGTACCAACAATACCACCAGTCCGATAACATTCTTCTTTGCAAATATACAGGGTCTAAAGCCAGCAACAAACAACAAAATACCTTTCATCCGTGGACTGCTTGCAGAGGCAAAGGCAATGTTCGCGTCTTTCACTGAGACCCACATAAAGGATCACTTGGACAACGAAATATGGATCCCAGGTTACAACCTATACAGATGTGACAGAGTGAACAGGCAAAAGGGGGGGGGTTGGCCTGTACATTGCAGAGTCACTTGTTTGCACAGAACTGCTTAATGCCTCAAATGATGTAGTGGAAGTTTTAGCAGTAAAGGTCGAGAACCAAAACCTAGTCATTGTGGTAGTCTACAAGCCTCCAGATGCAACATCCCAGCAATTCCAGGAACAGCTGTTAAAAATTGACCACTGTCTGGAAAATCTTCCAGCTCCTGCACCCAACATCTTGCTCCTGGGGGATTTCAACTTAAGGCACCTAAAATGGAGGAATATAGCAAATAATATTGTTGCAGTAATAACACCAGGAGGCAGCTCTGATGAAAACTCACACTCACACGAGCTTTTAAATCTCTGCACAAAATTCAATTTAAACCAGCAAAAAATAGAGCCTACTAGACTGGAGAATACACTAGACCTCATCTTCACTAACAACGATGATCTGATAAGTAATGTCACCATATCAAAAACAATATACTCAGATCACAACACAATTGAGGTTCAGAAATGTATGCGTGGAGCCCCAGACCGACAAAATGAGACTAGTCACGAGGGAGCATTCACCAAATTCAACTTCAATAACAAAAACATAAAGTGGGACCAAGTAAACCAAGTCCTAACCGATATAAGCTGGGAAGATACACTAAGCAACACAGACCCCAACTTATGCCTAGAACAGATTAACTCGGTGGCACTCGATGTATGCACAAGGCTTATTCCTCTAAGAAAAAGGAGGAGTAGATGTAAAATAGAAAGAGACAGGCGCTCCCTTTACAGGCGACGGAAAAGAATAACAGAGCGGCTAAAAGAGGTCAATATATCTGAAATGCATAGGGAGACACTGGTCAGAGAAATAGCAAGCATCGAACTTAAGCTAAAAGAATCCTTTAGGAGTCAGGAATCGCGGGAAGAACTAAAAGCCATAAATGAAATCGAAAGAAACCCAAAGTATTTCTTCTCCTATGCCAAATCAAAATCGAGAACAACGTCCAGTATTGGGCCCCTACTTAAACAAGATGGGTCCTACACAGATGACAGCAAGGAAATGAGTGAGCTACTCAAGTCCCAATATGACTCAGTTTTTAGCAAGCCGCTAACCAGACTGAGAGTCGAAGATCGAAATGAATTTTTTATGAGAGCCACAAAATTTGATTAACACAAGCCTATCCGATGTTATCCTGACGCCAAATGACTTCGAACAGGCGATAAATGACATGCCCATACACTCTGCCCCAGGGCCAGACTCATGGAACTCTGTGTTCATCAAGAACTGCAAGAAGCCCCTATCACGAGCCTTTTCCATCCTATGGAGAGGGAGCATGGACACGGGGGTCGTCCCTCAGTTACTAAAAACAACAGACATAGCCCCACTCCACAAAGGGGGCAGTAAAGCAACAGCAAAGAACTACAGACCAATAGCACTAACATCCCATATCATAAAAATCTTTGAAAGGGTCCTAAGAAGCAAGATCACCACCCATCTAGAAACCCATCAGTTACACAACCCAGGGCAACATGGGTTTAGAACAGGTCGCTCCTGTCTGTCTCAACTATTGGATCACTACGACAAGGTCCTAAATGCACTAGAAGACAAAAAGAATGCAGATGTAATATATACAGACTTTGCAAAAGCCTTCGACAAGTGTGACCATGGCGTAATAGCGCACAAAATGCGTGCTAAAGGAATAACAGGAAAAGTCGGTCGATGGATCTATAATTTCCTCACTAACAGAACACAGAGAGTAGTCGTCAACAGAGTAAAGTCCGAGGCAGCTACGGTGAAAAGCTCTGTTCCACAAGGCACAGTACTAGCTCCCATCTTGTTCCTCATCCTCATATCCGACATAGACAAGGATGTCAGCCACAGCACCGTGTCTTCCTTTGCAGATGACACCCGAATCTGCATGACAGTGTCTTCCATTGCAGACACTGCAAGGCTCCAGGCGGACATCAACCAAATCTTTCAGTGGGCTGCAGAAAACAATATGAAGTTCAACGATGAGAAATTTCAATTACTCAGATATGGTAAACATTTTTTTTTTTTTTTTTTCAACAAGTCGGCCGTCTCCCACCGAGGCAGGGTGACCCAAAAAAAAGAAAGAAAATCCCCAAAAAGAAAATACTTTCATCATCATTCAACACTTTCACCACACTCACACATTATCACTGCTTTTGCAGAGGTGCTCAGAATACAACAGCTTAGAAGCATATACGTTTAGAGATACACAACATATCCCTCCAAACTGCCAATATTCCAAACTCATTCTGGCCACAAAATAGAGCGAAACACCAACGTCAAAGACCTGGGAGTGATTATGTCGGAGGATCTCACCTTCATGGACCATAACATTGTATCAATCGCATCTGCTAGAAAAATGACAGGATGGATAATGAGAACCTTCAAAACTAGGGAGGCCAAGCCCATGATGACACTCTTCAGGTCACTTGTTCTTTCTAGGCTGGAATATTGCTGCACTCTTAACAGCACCTTTCAAGGCAGGTGAAATTGCCGACCTAGAAAATGTACAGAGAACTTTCACGGCGCGCATAACGGAGATAAAACACTTCAATTACTGGGAGCGCTTGAGGTTTCTAAACCTGTATTCCCTGGAACGCAGGAGGGAGAGATACATGATTATATACACCTGGAAAATCCTAGAGGGACTAGTACCGAACTCGCACACGAAAATCACTCACTATGAAAGCAAAAGACTTGGCAGACGATGCACCATCCCCCCAATGAAAAGCAGGGGTGTCACTAGCACGTTAAGAGACCATACAATAAGTGTCAGGGGCCCGAGACTGTTCAACTGCCTCCCAGCACACATAAGGGGGATTACCAACAGACCCCTGGCAGTCTTCAAGCTGGCACTGGACAAGCACCTAAAGTCAGTTCCTGATCAGCCGGGCTGTGGCTCGTACGTTGGTTTGCGTGCAGCCAGCAGCAACAGCCTGGTTGATCAGGCACTGATCCACCAGGAGGCCTGGTCACAGACCGGGCCGCGGGGGCGTTTACCCCCGAAACTCTCTCCATGTAAACAGCACTGAAAAATAATGACTATCCATTAAGACTCTTTATTGACCTAAGGATAGCTTTGATACAGTAGACCACAGCATCCTACTCAACAAACTTGATCGTTATGGTATAAGAGGCCATGCACTCACATCACACAGCCTCATCAACAAGACCATCTGATACTGGAGTACCACAGGGAAGTGTCCTTGGTCCCTCGCTCTTCCTCTTATACATCAATGATCTTCCCAACGTATCACATCTGAAATCTATTCTCTTTGCTGACATGACTTATATGATCTCCCACCTTAATCTTGCCTCACTCAACACTATCGTTAACGAAGAGCTACTAAAAATATCGACCTGGATGACTGCTAATAAACTTTACACTTAAAACTGACAAAACCTTCTATATTATGTTTGGTAACAGAGCAGGTGTTGCCCAGCTGAAATTATGATTGACAAAACACTCTTATTGCTAAACATAATGAGGGCAAATTCCTGGGTCTTCACCTAGACAGCAGCCTGAAATTGAACACTCATATCCAGCAAATAACAAAAAATGTATCCAAAACGGTTGGGATCCTCCCAACCGTTTTGGATACCACAACATAATATAGTGTGGTACGTTACTATGTACCACACTACATTATTCACTCATCTATCCCTACCTCACCTATGCTATTTGTGCCTGGGGATCAACAGCAGCAAGCCACCCAAAGCCAATAATAACCCAACAAAAAGCTGCAGTAAGAATTTTCACACAATCCAATGCTAGGCAACCTCCCCACCATCACTCTTCAAAGATCTAAACTTACTCACTGTTCAGAACATCCACACTTACTACTGTGCAACATACATTTACAGAACCATAAATTCCAATATTAACCCTGAACTAAAACACTTTCTTGATAGTTGCAACAGGACCCATAGACACAATACCAGACACAAAAATCTCTATAACAAGCACTGCCCTAAAAAAAACTAAACAGATGACAGCGAAGAGACTGAACAGTCCCTGGCTAACACCCAGCATCCTCAAATCCATAAATACAAAGCACCTATACGAAAAACAGTACAGAATGGATCACATAACCAGAGATCAAACAAAACGTTACTCGTCAATCCTAACCAGCCTGATAAGAAGGGCAAAAAAATTGTATTATGAGAACAGATTATCCAACTTAAAAGGTGATATAAAAAAAGACCTAGAAAACCCTATTAGAAATTCTAGCAGCAAAAAAGATATCACGAAACAGCGCAATTGAACTAACAAAGCCAGATGAACCCCAACTCCCACCAACTGAAACAGCAGACTCAATGATTTCTTCTCCACCATAGGAAAAAACCTTGCCAATAAAATCCCAAGCTCAAACACCCCACCCAATGACTACCTCACTGGCAACTACCCAGACACACTGTTCCTAGCTCCGACTAACCCAACAGAAGTCTCCCTTATTATCAACACACTAAAAAACAAGACAGGAGATTTAAATACCTTACCACCCTTTATATATAAAAAGTGTCGCAAGTGCTGTCACCAATCATTGCAACACTAACAAATCCATCGAATCCTCTACCTTCCCTACAGTTCTCAAAATAGCGAGGGTCACCCCGATCCATGAAGGAGGAGACCAAACAGACTTGAATAACTATAGGCCAATATCCAACTTACACCCTCTCTCTGAAATCTTCGAATAATTAATTCATAAGCAAATCTTCCTATCTCATCTCCCACAACATACTCAACCCCTGTCAGTTTGGGTTCAGGCCTAATAAAAATATGAATGATGCTATTATACACATGCTAGCACAAATATACACTGCACTAAAGAAAAAAGAAGTCCCACTGGGAATCTTCATTGATTTATGTAAAGCTTTTGATACAGTTGCCCACGACTTGCTCCACATAAAATTGTCGCACTATGGTATAAGAGGGCACTCCCTCAACTACCTAAAGTCATACCTCAGCAACAGAAGCATGGAGCAAACTCTTCCGCACAGCCAATTACAGTTGGTGTCCCACAGGGAAGTGTCCTTGGCCCTCTTCTCTTTCTCGTTTACATAAATGACCTACCAAATGCATCGCAACTACTCAAACCCACACTATTTGCAGATGACACTACATATGTCTTCTCTCACCCGAGCCCAGTCATGCTAGCCAATACTGTGAATACCGAATTACAGAAAATATCTACCTGGATGAGGACTAACAAGCTTACTCTCAATATTGACAAAACCTACTTCATTCAGTTTGGTAACAGAGCTACAGATGTCCCTCTTAACATAATGATAATGGATCACCTATCACAAAGCTCACTTGTACAACAAATGTACAAACACATGTACAACAAATTTCCAAGAAAATTTCCAAAACCGTAGGCATACTATCGAAGATATGGTACTATGTTCCACAGTCAGCCCTCCTGGCCCTATATCACTCACTTATTTACCCCTATCTCACCTATGGAATTTGTGCATGGGACTCAACAACAATAAACCATTTCAGACCATTAACCCTTTGACTGTCGCAACCCCCAATCCTGAGGTGTCTCCTGGTGTCGCAAAATTTAAAAAAAAAAAAAAAATTTTTTTCTTATGAAATGATAGAGAATCTTTTCCCGATTGTAATGACACCAAATAAATGAAATTTGATGATAAACTGATGGAATTAGGCTCTTGCAAAGTTAGCGACCTCTGCGATATTTACAAATCGGTGATTTCGCCCACTTTGATCCCTGTTTTCGGCTAATTCCATTGCTCCAGTCGACCAAACTCATAGTTATTTCTTTAGAACTCCATTTTTTTTCTATCGATTGAGTCCAAGAAACTGCCCACTTACTGATTTCAACTACCCAATAATGTGGTCAGAAATTTGCAATTTGGCCTATTTCACGAAAATTAAAAAATATGACAATTTCAAAATAAGGTTCAGAATGAACAATGCAGACATTCCTGGCTCTAAAATAACATTTTCTTTGTTCATCAGTCATGTCTTCAGGCCCCTCTGATATTACTCTTGCTTTCTATTTTGAATTTTATTCAAACAAAAAATAGAAGATTTACTGTTATGCAGACTACTGCAATATTGTAATAATTGTACAAATAATGTCAACCCATTCATGACTGCATATTAGAATGGCTAGTTGGACATTTATTGGACAATGACATTTGTTTACTTTTGAACATTGGCAAGAATCAAACATTTTCCTTACTTTGAGCTCCATTTCAAGGTTCTTTTTATAGTAAAATCAATCAAAATCACCTCTATTTCTATAATATGGTTTCCATTCTATCAAATGAGACCAAGAAAACGAGAAAACAACCATAAATACTATACTAAAATTGACCACAAAGTCGGCATTTTGATTTAAAAAAAAAACGGTCAGTTTTTTTCTCATTATGCACTGCGTGCTCCAGGATTTTTTTTATATGGTGCACACTGACGACACAGACCCATTCTCTTACATGTGGGCCTACCAGTTTTCTCCTGCTTGATTTGAAGCCGCTAGAATTTATGAGCATATATATGTCAAACACGGTACCTCATAAGACGTATATATACGGCTGAGACAGTCAAAGGGTTAATTACCCAACAAAAGATTGCAGTCAGAATGATAAATTCCCACTACAGGCAGCACACTCCACCAATATTCAAAGCTCTAAACCTACTCACCATACAAAACATCTATATTTATTACTGTACCTACTACATGTATAGAAGACTTAACTCGGATATAAACCCTCCCCTCAAACGTCTCCTTACCAACCTCAACAGAACACATGACCATAACACAAGGCACAGATCACTCTTTGATATTCCTCATGTCCATCTCACACTATGCAAAAACTCAATGCACATAAAAGGCCCAAAAATCTGGAATTCACTACCTGTGAATGTAAAAGAAACACTATAAATTCAAGTCTCTTCTTAAAAATCACTTACTCACCCACAGCCAAATAAATACTGAATAATTGTATCTCTCAAATGTTTAACCTGTGATCCAATCAAACTTTGTTATTTTTAATTACATTACCTAACAGAATACTCCATTCTACTGAATGCACAGCAACACAGTAAATGACCATATGACCTGTCTTTGAAATACTCATTTGTTCTTAATTGTTAACTGTTTACAACAATGTTTACCACTGAATATATCATTGCTTAGTTGATCTTAAGATAATTTTAAGCCCACCCATAATGCTCTGCATACAAGGGGCTTTGGCATGTTACACTTAACCACTGTATTTCCTTGTACTTCTATGTATTATGTTCAAATAAATAAATAAATAAATAAATAAATAAATAGGTTGTAGCATTGTGTTTCCTGGACTGAAGATAGTCAGTATTCCACCGAAGAAGCCTGCAGTGCAGGAATAACATTTTGGGATAAATGAGATACCAGTGTTGACATTATTATTATTATCATCATCTAGTATATTACATATGTTGGCACAAGACACTGCTATGAGGCAGGTGAATAGTTAATTAGTCATCAGTACACTAATTAATAATAATTAGCAATATAACAAGTCAGTAAACTAGATTAATACTGATTCAAGTTGATGTCTATCACTTGACATTAATACTTACTGTCATATGTTAATCCTGGCTGTATTACACATTAATACTAAGTGTGTAACACAATACTGTCACAACAATCCTGTGTCACACAACAATACTGTGTAACAAAAATACTGACTGTGTAACACTAATACTGATTGGGTCATATTAATACTATGTTAATACTATGTCACACATTAATACCGTGTCACACATTAATACTGTGTCACACAGCAATACTGTGTCACACAACAATACTGTGTCACACATTAATACTGTGTCACACAACAATACTGTGCCACACAACAATACTGTGTCACACAACAATACTGTGTCACACATTAATACTGTGTCACACAACAATACTGTGCCACACAATACTGTGTCACACAATACTGTGTCACACAACAATACTGTGTCACACAACAATACTGTGTCACACATTAATACTGTGTCACACATTAATACTGTGTCACACAACAATACTGTGTCACACAATACTGTGCCACACAACAATACTGTGTCACACAACAATACTGTGTCACACAATACTGATTGTGTCAGACACTAATGCTGACTGTCACATTAATACCATTCTTTTAAACCAAATTAATGTAATACATAATTATACAAATATACAATTCTTCTATATAAATAATACAGTAATACAACACCATTCTTCTATAAGGTACAGTAATACAACACCATTCTTCTGTAAGGTACAGTAATACAACACCATTCTTCTATAAGGTACAGTAATACAACACCTTTCTTCTATAAGGTACAGTAATACAACACCATTCTTCTATAAGGTACAGTAATAAGGTACAGCTGTATCCTGGCTCAACATTTATTGTATTATCAAAATTCAGTGGAAAGTTAAACTTTGTAAAAATTACATTTATTACATTGTCTAGTGTTACATTATATTGTTGGTCTAATGTTACATTACATTGTTGTCTAGTGTTACATTACAGTTGGACTAGCGTTACATTACACTGTTGTCTAGTGTTACATTGTTGGTCTAGTGTTACATTACATTGTTGGTCTAGTGTTACATTACATTGTTGTCTAGTGTTACATTGTTGGTCTAGTGTTACATAACATTGTTGGTCTAGTGTTACATTTACATTGCTGGTCTAGTGTTGTATTGTTTGTGTTACATTGTTGGTCTAGTGTTACATTACATTGCTGGTCTAGTGTTATATTGTTGTTTGTGTTACAATGTTGGTCTAGTGTTACATTACACTGCTGGTCTAGTGTTATATTGTTGTTTGTGTTACAATGTTGGTCTAGTGTTACATTACACTGCTGGTCTAGTGTTATATTGTTGTTTGTGTTACATTGTTGGTCTAGTTTTACATTATTACGTTGTTGGTTTAGTGTACATGTTGTGTACAATACAATATCAGATGTATACTAGAGTACTTTACCACTGTTATCTTGGCAGTTTATTAAAATCACTGGGATTTAAAGGACACTGGGATAATCCCTCTTTATTACTTCCCTATATCGAGGGTTTTATTGCCAAGGTCATAATAAAATCAATAAAGAAACAATACAAGTCATTATTTAAATTATCCAAAAATATCTAACAATAAGTAAAATACTGATATGTAATTGAATGGTAAAATAATTACTTGAGTTAAGAGGCAATTAAATATCAATAAAGATTTCAATTAGAGTTGCAGCAGCATTACTGAGGAAGACAAGTGCATGTGATGTCACTACCTGACAGCTGCAATAAGCTGCCTGATCATGCCATACACAGTTAACCTGCAAGTATGAGGTGGAAACTTACGACAATGTTCCGGTCCAATTTGGACCAGTAACAAGTAACATGACCCTCTGTGTCTTGTTAATGGTCCAACTTGCAGCAGTAACAAGTAACATGGCCCTCTGTGACTTGTTAATCGTCCAACTTGGAGCAGTAACAAGTAACATGGCCCTCTGTGACTTGTTAATAGTCCAACTTGCAGCAGTAACAAGTAACATGGCCCTCTGTGACTTGTTAATGGTCCAACTTGGAGCAGTAACAAGTAACATGGCCTTCTGTGACTTGTTAATCGTCCAACTTGCAGCAGTAACAAGTAACATGGCCCACTGTTACTTGTTAATCATCCAACTTGGAGCAGTAACAAGTAACATGGCCTTCTGTGACTTGTTAATGGTCCAACTTGCAGCAGTAACAAGTAACATGGCCCTCTGTGACTTGTTAATAGTCCAACTTGCAGCAGTAACAAGTAACATGGCCCTCTGTGACTTGTTAATAGTCCAACTTGCGGCAGTAACAAGTAACATGGCCTTCTGTGACTTGTTAATGGTCCAACTTGCAGCAGTAACAAGTAACACTTGTCATCAAAATAACAAAAAAGGAATGACTCACTACAAGATATTAAAAAAAAAAAAAAAAGAGCAGTGACGTTTTTAAAGGAGCAGTTACCTATTTAAAATACTCTTATGTACTACAACTGTATTTACAGTTACATAACACAACTGTATCAACAGTTATGTAACACAACTGTATCAACAGTTACATAACACAACTGTATCTACAGTTACATAACACAACTGTATCTACAGTTACATAACACAACTGTATCAACAGTTACGTAACACAACTGTATGAACAGTTATGTAACACAACTGTATCAACAGTTATGTAACACAACTGTATCTACAGTTATGTAACACAACTGTATGAACAGTTATGTAACACAACTGTATGAACAGTTATGTAACACAACTGTATGAACAGTTATGTAACACAACTGTATCAACAGTTATGTAACACAACTGTATCTACAGTTATGTAACACAACTGTATGAACAGTTATGTAACACAACTGTATCAACAGTTATGTAACACAACTGTATCTACAGTTATGTAACACAACTGTATCTACAGTTACATAACACAACTGTATCAACAGTTATGTAACACAACTGTATCAACAGTTACATAACACAACTGTATCAACAGTTACATAACACAACTGTATCTAGTTACATAACACAACTGTATCTACAGTTACATAACACAACTGTATCTACAGTTACATAACACAACTGTATCAACAGTTACATAACACAACTGTATCAACAGTTACATAACACAACTGTATCAACAGTTACATAACACAACTGTATCAACAGTTACATAACACAACTGTATCTACAGTTACATAACACAACTGTATCTAGTTACATAACACAACTGTATCTACAGTTACATAACACAACTGTATCTACAGTTACATAACACAACTGTATCTACAGTTACATAAAGGGAGTTTGTGTATTTTAGATAGTTACTATACTAACAATTACTGTGCATAAAAAAATGAACTTTTAATTAAGTTCCAGCACAAAGTTCACAAGCATAGGCTCTCAGAGTACTTGTAAAACTTAGGCTCTCAAGAGTACCTGCAGAACTTTAGTTCCCAGGGTACCTGTAGAACTTAGGCTCTCAGAGTACCTGAAGAAGTTAGAACTAACAAAGAAATTAAGTTTGGTTTGTACATCTGAGTGAACAACAGAACCAATGGTACTTCCAAAGACAGAGTTACAGGTGTAGCTGCAACAGGGACAATAGGACACTGTTGTAATATGAGGGAACAAACGTAATGGATGCAAGACTACGTTTATCTTTTTTTTTTTTCAACAAACCGGCCATATCCCACTGAAGCAGGGTGATCTAAAAAGAAAAATGAAAGTTTCTCTTTTAAAATTTAGTAATGTATACAGGAGAAGAGGTTACTAGCCCCTTGCTCCCAGCATTTTAGATGCCTCCTATAACATGCATGGCTTACAGAGGAAGAATTCTGTTTCCACTTCCCCATGGAGAACTAAGTTTATCTACCATAATAAATTGTTTGACAAATGTAAAGCAGTGTAAAGTAAATAGTAGTAGTAAGAGCAACAAGCAGTGTAAACTAGTAAGGTAAGTTGTAGTAAAGTAACTTTGTAGTAAACAAATTTTTGGTAAATATAAATTTTGGGCTAATGAGAGCATAGGCAATGGGGTCGAAGAGGTATGGGGTAGGTTTAAAAATGTAGTGTTAGAGTGTTCAGCAGAAGTTTGTGGTTACAGGAAAGTGGGTGCAGGAGGGAAGAGGAGCGATTGGTGGAATGATGATGTAAAGAGAGTAGTAAGGGAGAAAAAGTTAGCATATGAGAAGTTTTTACAAAGTAGAAGTGATGCAAGGAGGGAAGAGTATATGGAGAAAAAGAGAGAGGTTAAGAGAGTGGTGAAGCAATGTAAAAAGAGAGCAAATGAGAGAGTGGGTGAGATGTTATCAACAAATTTTGTTGAAAATAAGAAAAAGTTTTGGAGTGAGATTAACAAGTTAAGAAAGCCTAGAGAACAAATGGATTTGTCAGTTAAAAATAGGAGAGGAGAGTTATTAAATGGAGAGTTAGAGGTATTGGGAAGATGGAGGGAATATTTTGAGGAATTGTTAAATGTTGATGAAGATAGGGAAGCTGTGATTACGTGTATAGGGCAAGGAGGAATAACATCTTGTAGGAGTGAGGAAGAGCCAGTTGTGAGTGTGGGGGAAGTTCGTGAGGCAGTAGGTAAAATGAAAGGGGGTAAGGCAGCCGGGATTGATGGGATAAAGATAGAAATGTTAAAAGCAGGCGGGGATATAGTTTTGGAGTGGTTGGTGCAATTATTTAATAAATGTATGGAAGAGGGTAAGGTACCTAGGGATTGGCAGAGAGCATGCATAGTTCCTTTGTATAAAGGCAAAGGGGATAAAAGAGAGTGCAAAAATTATAGGGGGATAAGTCTGTTGAGTATACCTGGTAAAGTGTATGGTAGAGTTATAATTGAAAGAATTAAGAGTAAGACGGAGAATAGGATAGCAGATGAACAAGGAGGCTTTAGGAAAGGTAGGGGGTGTGTAGACCAGGTGTTTACTGTGAAACATATAAGTGAACAGTATTTAGATAAGGCTAAAGAGGTCTTTGTGGCATTTATGGATTTGGAAAAGGCGTATGACAGGGTGGATAGGGGTGCAATGTGGCAGATGTTGCAAGTGTATGGTGTAGGAGGTAGGTTACTGAAAGCAGTGAAGAGTTTTTACGAGGATAGTGAGGCTCAAGTTAGAGTATGTAGGAAAGAGGGAAATTTTTTCCCAGTAAAAGTAGGCCTTAGACAAGGATGTGTGATGTCACCGTGGTTGTTTAATATATTTATAGATGGGGTTGTAAGAGAAGTAAATGCGAGGGTCTTGGCAAGAGGCGTGGAGTTAAAAGATAAAGAATCACACACAAAGTGGGAGTTGTCACAGCTGCTCTTTGCTGATGACACTGTGCTCTTGGGAGATTCTGAAGAGAAGTTGCAGAGATTGGTGGATGAATTTGGTAGGGTGTGCAAAAGAAGAAAATTAAAGGTGAATACAGGAAAGAGAAAGGTTATGAGGATAACAAAAAGATTAGGTGATGAAAGATTGGATATCAGATTGGAGGGAGAGAGTATGGAGGAGGTGAGCGTATTCAGATATTTGGGAGTGGACGTGTCAGCGGATGGGTCTATGAAAGATGAGGTGAATCATAGAACTGATGAGGGAAAAAGAGTGAGTGGTGCACTTAGGAGTCTGTGGAGACAAAGAACTTTGTCCTTGGAGGCAAAGAGGGGAATGTATGAGAGTATAGTTTTACCAACGCTCTTATATGGGTGTGAAGCGTGGGTAATGAATGTTGCAGCGAGGAGAAGGCTGGAGGCAGTGGAGATGTCATGTCTGAGGGCAATGTGTGGTGTGAATATAATGCAGAGAATTCGTAGTTTGGAAGTTAGGAGGAGGTGCGGGATTACCAAAACTGTTGTCCAGAGGGCTGAGGAAGGGTTGTTGAGGTGGTTCGGACATGTAGAGAGAATGGAGCGAAACAGAATGACTTCAAGAGTGTATGAGTCTGTAGTGGAAGGAAGGCGGGGTAGGGGTCGGCCTAGGAAAGGTTGGAGGGAGGGGGTAAAGGAGGTTTTGTGTGTGAGGGGCTTGGACTTCCAGCAGGCATGCGTGAGCATGTTTGATAGGAGTGAATGGAGACAAATGGTTTTTAATACTTGACATGCTGTTGGAGTGTGAGCAAAGTAACATTTATGAAGGGATTCAGGGAAACCGGCAGGCCGGACTTGAGTCCTGGAGATGGGAAGTACAGTGCCTGCACTCTGAAGGAGGGGTGTTAATGTTGCAGTTTAAAAACTGTAGTGTAAAGCACCCTTCTGGCAAGACAGTGATGGAGTGAATGATGGTGAAAGTTTTTCTTTTTCGGGCCACCCTGCCTTGGTGGGAATCGGCCAGTGTGATAATAAAAAAAAAAAAATAATTTTTGGGTAGGTAGGTAGTAGGCTGGTAGACAGCAACCACCCAGGGAGGTACTAAAGTCCTGTCAAATGAGTACAAAACAGAAGCCTGTAATTGTTTTGCATGATGGTAGGAGTGCTGGTGTCTTTTTTCTGTCTCATAAACATGCAAGATTTCAGGTATATCTTGCTACTTCTTCTTACACTTAGGTCACACTACACATACATGTACAAGTATACATGTATATACACGCCCCTCTGGGTTTTCTTCCATTTTTCTTACTAGATCTTGTTCTTGTTCATTTCCTCTTACCTCCATGGGGAAGTGGAACAGAATTCTTCCTCTGTAAGCCATGCGTGTTGTAAGAGGCGACTAAAATGCCAGGAGCAAGGGGCTAGTAACCTCTTCTCCTGTATATATTACTAAATGTAAAAGGAGAAACTTTCGTTTTTCCCTTTGGGCCACCCCGCCTTGGTGGGATACGGCCGGAGTGTTGAAAGAAGGAAAGATTATTATATTTTTTTTTTTATCACACTGGCCAATTCCCACCAAGGCAGGGTGGCCAGAAAAAGAAAAACTTTCACCATCATTTACTCCATCACTGTCTTGCCAGAAGGGTGCTTTACACTACAGTTTTTAAACTGCAACATTAACACCACTCCTTCAGAGTGCAGGCACTGTACTTCCCATCTCCAGAAAGAAAGAAAGAAAGAAAGAAAGATAAAGATAAAGATAAAGATAAATATATATATTTTTTTTATTATTTTTTATTATCACACCGGCCGATTCCCACCAAGGCAGGGTGGCCCGAAAAAGAAAAACTTTCACCATCATTCACTCCATCACTGTCTTGCCAGAAGGGTGCTTTACACTACAGTTTTTAAACTGCAACATTAACACCCCTCCTTCAGAGTGCAGGCACTGTACTTCCCATCTCCAGGACTCAAGTCCGGCCTGCCGGTTTCCCTGAATCCCTTCATAAATGTTACTTTGCTCACACTCCAACAGCACGTCAAGTATTAAAAACCATTTGTCTCCATTCACTCCTATCAAACACGCTCAAGCATGCCTGCTGGAAGTCCAAGCCCCTCGCACACAAAACCTCCTTTACCCCCTCCCTCCAACCCTTCCTAGGCCGACCCCTACCCCGCCTTCCTTCCACTACAGACTGATACACTCTTGAAGTCATTCTGTTTCGCTCCATTCTCTCTACATGTCCGAACCACCTCAACAACCCTTCCTCAGCCCTCTGGACAACAGTTTTGGTAATCCCGCACCTCCTCCTAACTTCCAAACTACGAATTCTCTGCATTATATTCACACCACACATTGCCCTCAGACATGACATCTCCACTGCCTCCAGCCTTCTCCTCGCTGCAACATTCATCACCCACGCTTCACACCCATATAAGAGCGTTGGTAAAACTATACTCTCATACATTCCCCTCTTTGCCTCCAAGGACAAAGTTCTTTGTCTCCACAGACTCCTAAGTGCACCACTCACTCTTTTTCCCTCATCAATTCTATGATTCACCTCATCTTTCATAGACCCATCCGCTGACACGTCCACTCCCAAATATCTGAATACGTTCACCTCCTCCATACTCTCTCCCTCCAATCTGATATTCAATCTTTCATCACCTAATCTTTTTGTTATCCTCATAACCTTACTCTTTCCTGTATTCACCTTTAATTTTCTTCTTTTGCACACCCTACCAAATTCATCCACCAATCTCTGCAACTTCTCTTCAGAATCTCCCAAGAGCACAGTGTCATCAGCAAAGAGCAGCTGTGACAACTCCCACTTTGTGTGTGATTCTTTATCTTTTAACTCCACGCCTCTTGCCAAGACCCTCGCATTTACTTCTCTTACAACCCCATCTATAAATATATTAAACAACCACGGTGACATCACACATCCTTGTCTAAGGCCTACTTTTACTGGGAAAAAATTTCCCTCTTTCCTACATACTCTAACTTGAGCCTCACTATCCTCGTAAAAACTCTTCACTGCTTTCAGTAACCTACCTCCTACACCATACACTTGCAACATCTGCCACATTGCCCCCCTATCCACCCTGTCATACGCCTTTTCCAAATCCATAAATGCCACAAAGACCTCTTTAGCCTTATCTAAATACTGTTCACTTATATGTTTCACTGTAAACACCTGGTCCACACACCCCCTACCTTTCCTAAAGCCTCCTTGTTCATCTGCTATCCTATTCTCCGTCTTACTCTTAATTCTTTCAATTATAACTCTACCATACACTTTACCAGGTACACTCAACAGACTTATCCCCCTATAATTTTTGCACTCTCTTTTATCCCCTTTGCCTTTATACAAAGGAACTATGCATGCTCTCTGCCAATCCCTAGGTACCTTACCCTCTTCCATACATTTATTAAACAATTGCACCAACCACTCCAAAACTATATCCCCACCTGCTTTTAACATTTCTATCTTTATCCCATCAATCCCGGCTGCCTTACCCCCTTTCATTTTACCTACTGCCTCACGAACTTCCCCCACACTCACAACTGGCTCTTCCTCACTCCTACAAGATGTTATTCCTCCTTGCCCTATACACGAAATCACAGCTTCCCTATCTTCATCAACATTTAACAATTCCTCAAAATATTCCTTCCATCTTCCCAATACCTCTAACTCTCCATTTAATAACTCTCCTCTCCTATTTTTAACTGACAAATCCATTTGTTCTCTAGGCTTTCTTAACTTGTTAATCTCACTCCAAAACTTTTTCTTATTTTCAACAAAATTTGTTGATAACATCTCACCCACTCTCTCATTTGCTCTCTTTTTACATTGCTTCACCACTCTCTTAACCTCTCTCTTTTTCTCCATATACTCTTCCCTCCTTGCATCACTTCTACTTTGTAAAAACTTCTCATATGCTAACTTTTTCTCCCTTACTACTCTCTTTACATCATCATTCCACCAATCGCTCCTCTTCCCTCCTGCACCCACTTTCCTGTAACCACAAACTTCTGCTGAACACTCTAACACTACATTTTTAAACCTACCCCATACCTCTTCGACCCCATTGCCTATGCTCTCATTAGCCCATCTATCCTCCAATAGCTGTTTATATCTTACCCTAACTGCCTCCTCTTTTAGTTTATAAACCTTCACCTCTCTCTTCCCTGATGCTTCTATTCTCCTTGTATCCCATCTACCTTTTACTCTCAGTGTAGCTACAACTAGAAAGTGATCTGATATATCTGTGGCCCCTCTATAAACATGTACATCCTGAAGTCTACTCAACAGTCTTTTATCTACCAATACATAATCCAACAAACTACTGTCATTTCGCCCTACATCATATCGTGTATACTTATTTATCCTCTTTTTCTTAAAATATGTATTACCTATAACTAAACCCCTTTCTATACAAAGTTCAATCAAAGGGCTCCCATTATCATTTACACCTGGCACCCCAAACTTACCTACCACACCCTCTCTAAAAGTTTCTCCTACTTTAGCATGGGATCATGACAGAAATGTTAAAAGCAGGGGGGATATAGTGTTGGAGTGGTTGGTACTTTTGTTTAATAAATGTATGAAAGAGGGGAAGGTACCTAGGGATTGGCAGAGAGCACGTATAGTCCCTTTATATAAAGGGAAAGGGGACAAAAGAGATTGTAAAAATTATAGAGGAATAAGTTTAGTGAGTATACCAGGAAAAGTATACGGTAGGGTTATAATTGAAAGAATTAGAGGTAAGACAGAATGTAGGATTGCGGATGAGCAGGGAGGCTTCAGAGTGGGTAGGGGATGTGTAGATCAAGTGTTTACATTGAAGCATAAATGTGAACAGTATTTAGATAAATGTAGGGAAGTTTTTATTGCATTTATGGATTTAGAAAAGGTATATGATAGAGTGGACAGAAGAGCAATGTGGCAGATGTTGCAAGTATTTGGAACACGTGGTAAGTTACTAAATGCTGTAAAGAGTTTTTATGAGTATAGTGAGGCACAGGTTAGGATGTGTAGAAGAGAGGGAGACTACTTCCCTGTAAAAGTAGGTCTTAGACAGGGATGTGTAATGTCACCATGGTTGTTTAATATATTTATAGATGGGGTTGTAAAAGAAGCAAATGCTAGGGTGTTCGGGAGAGGGGTGGGATTAAATTATAGGGAATCAAATTCAAAATGGGAATTGACACAGTTACTTTTTGCTGATGATACTGTGCTTATGGGAGATTCTAAAGAAAAATTGCAAAGGTTAGTGGATGAGTTTGAGAATGTATGTAAAGGTAGAAAGTTGAAAGTGAACATAGAAAAGAGTAAGGTGATGAGGGTATCAAATGATTTAGATAAAGAAAAATTGGATATCAAATTGGGGAGGAGGAGTATGGAAGAAGTGAATGTTTTCATATACTTGGGAGTTGACGTGCCGGCGGATGGGTTTATGAAGGATGAGGTTAATCATAGAATTGATGAGGGAAAAAAGGTGAGTGGTGCGTTGAGGTATATGTGGAGTCAAAAAACGTTATCTATGGAGGCAAAGAAGGGAATGTATGAAAGTATAGTAGTACCAACACTCTTATATGGATGTGAAGCTTGGGTGGTAAATGCAGCAGCTAGGAGATGGTTGGAGGCAGTGGAGATGTCCTGTCTAAGGGCAATGTGTGGTGTAAATATTATGCATAAAATTCGGAGTGTGGAAATTAGGAGAAGGTGTGGAGTTAATAAAAGCATTAATCAGAGGGCAGAAGAGGGGTTGTTGAGGTGGTTTGGTCATTTAGAGAGAATGGATCAAAGTAGAATGGCATGGAAAGCATATAAATCTATAGGGAAAGGAAGGAGGGGTAGGGGTCGTCCTCGAAAGGGTTGGAAAGAGGGGGTAAAGGAGGTTTTGTGGGCAAGGGGCTTGGACTTCCAGCAAGCGTGCATGAGCGTGTTAGATAGGAGTGAATGGAGACGAATGATACTTGGGACCTTACGATCTGTTGGAGTGTGAGCAGGGTAATATTTAGTGAAGGGATTCAGGGAAACCGGTTATTTTCATATAGTCGGACTTGAGTCCTGGAAATGGGAAGTACAATGCCTGCACTTTAAAGGAGGGGTTTGGGATATTGGCAGTTTGGAGGGATATGTTGTGTATCTTTATACGTATATGCTTCTGAACTGTTGTATTCTGAGCACCACTGCAAAAGCAGTGATAATGTGTGAGTGTGGTGAAAGTGTTGAATGATGATGAAAGTATTTTCTTTTTGGGGATTTTCTTTCTTTTTTGGGTCACCCTGCCTCGGTGGGAGATGGCCGACTTGTTGAAAAAAAAAATATATATATATACATATATATACAGTGGACCCCCGCATAACGATGGCATCACATAGCGATTATTTCGCATACCGCTTACTTTAATTGCAAAAATTTTGCCTCACATACCGCTTAAAAACCCGCTTACCGATTTTCGTCCGAGACGCGTCCAATGTGCGGCCTGAGCCACGCTCACATGTTCCGCCGGTGGCATTGTTTACCAGCCAGCCTCCGCGGTAACATCCAAGCATACAATCGGAATATTTCGTATTATTACAGTGTTTTCGGTGCTTTTTCTGGAAAATAAGTGACCATGGGCCCCAAGAAAGCTTCTAGTGCCAACCCTACAGCAATAAGAGTGAGAATTACAATAGAGATGAAGAAAAAGATCATTGATAAGTATGAAAGTGGAGTGCATGTCTCCGAGCTGGCCAGGTTGTATAATAAACCCCAATCAACCATCGCTACTATTGGTGGTACAGCTGCTGCTGCTGCTGCACTGTCAGCTGCTGCTGCTGCTGCACTGTCAGCTGCTGCTGCTGCTGTAGCACCGTTGTTGGTGTGGCTTATTGAGAATACCAAGAAACAATTAACCCCAGAGGATTTGCCACCCAGGATAACCCAAAAAAGTCAGTGTCATCGAAGACTGTCTAACTTATTTCCATTGGGGTCCTTAATCTTGTCTCCCAGGATGCAACCCACACAAGTCGACTAACACCCAGGTGAACAGGGAAAAATGCCTGGAACTAGTGCTCATATTGGTGAATTTAAAGCCAGCAAAGGTTGGTTTGAGAGATTTAAGAATCGTAGTGGCATACACAGTGTGATAAGGCCTGTTCTGGAAGAAAATGCCAAACAGGACCTACAGTACTCAGGAGGAAAAGGCACTCCCAGGACACAGTGTCTCATCAGTCATTGCTGCATCTTCAATAAAGGTAAGTGTCATTTATTCTTCATTTAGTAGACTAGTACATGCACAATATATACTGTGCATGTACTACTCTACTATTGTGCATGTATCCTTCTCTTTGTGTGTGGGAAAATGTATATTTCATGTGGTAAAATTTTTTTTTTCATACTTTTGGGTGTCTTGCACGGATTAATTTGATTTCCATTATTTCTTATGGGGAAAATTCATTCACATAGCGATTATTTCGCATAACAATTACCCCTCTTGCACGGATTAAAATCGTTAACCGGGGGTCCACTGTATATTGGTGGATGAATTTGGTAGGGTATGCAAAAGAAGAAAATTAAAAGTGAATACAGGAAAGAGTAAGGTTATGAGGATAACAAAAAGATTTAGGTGATGTGTTGCAACCCCTGAATGGGTTACAATGATTATTATGTATATATATGATGTATATTACTTTTTCATTTAATTTTATATTGCTTATATTTGCGATAATAGCTAAATCGTAAATGTATGACTTTATATTATTATTTGACTGTTATATTGTTATTTGACTGTTATATTGTTATTTGACTTATGTTGTTAGGATGTACATAATATGTGCTCAGTTCAAGTCTTGATTGTCAAACTACTGTAATTATCGCTTGTCGCTCGTTATATTGCCGGCTTCTGAGCTGTGCTGTCCACGGGGCTATCACGTGATCGAGGGGGGGGGGTGTCCTCACCTCGTCTGAAGTATTCAGTCTGCTCTAGACTCGCTTGGTGGTTGGACAGATTGTCTGTCTCATTATTCTTGTTAGTTCTGTAGAACTCTGTTCACAGAACATTGTATAGACTTAGTGATTTTCGACGTTGTACTGAGGTTGTGTGTCACATAGACACTCGAAACATCTCAGGTCCTTAGCTATAGCTTCTGACCTAATTTGTACTGGTTTCTGTGTATTGTCACAGTCAGGGTTTTTCCTATGCTGAACTTAGATTCAGTAGTATGGGAGTTTTGTAACTTTTGTGGAGGATCTGCTGATGGTCCCTACTTAGTGTCGTTATATTATCTCCTTGATCCTGATTCTGTGTCGCAGTCGCATATTGCATTGCTATTGGGCTTAGCATTCTTTGTTGTTCAAGCAGACTGTTCGGGTTGCCAGTCGGTCAAGAAGTTAGTTTATTTGAGGACTTTGTCAGTCACTTGTTTAAGTCTTATTCGAGTCTTGAGACATAGCTAACTACTTAAGAGCACTTACACGAATACACACACTTACTTGTACATATTTGTAATATCTTATTAAATGTTAATATACCTGACGGTACTTAAGAATTATAAATGTGATATGTGCTTTCAGCACAATAATATTGAACTCGAGAGATTGATTTTATTTTGATTGCTGTGATTTAATTTACTTTGATAATATACCTCTAGACTTAATAAATTTATTAAATTTTAATTTCTCTAGTTAGTAGCCTACCAGTTGTAATCCTAAAGCACTATTGAACCATACTGAATTTTAATGGATAATTGGACAAGGATACTGACTACTTGTTACGAAAACCCAGTAACAGACTGGATGCTAGAAGGGCAGTCCTTTCTAGTATTCACTGGAGATCTCTAAGCTTTTAGAATCGCGTTTTTTGTAACATGATGAAAGATTGGATATCAGATTGGAGGGAGGGGGTATGGAGGAGGTGAATGTATTCAGATATTTGGGAGTGGAGGTGTCAGCGGATGGGTCTATGAAAGATGAGGTGAATCCTAGAATTGATGAGGGGAAAAGGGTGAGTGGTGCACTTAGGAGTCTGTGGAGACAAAGAACTTTGTCCTTGGAGGCAAAGAGGGGAATGTATGAGAGTATAGTTTTACCAATGCTCTTATATGGGTGTGAAGCATGGGTGATGAATGTTGCAGCGAGGAGAAGGCTGGAGGCAGTGGAGATGTCATGTCTGAGGGCAATGTGTGGTGTGAATATAATGCAGAGAATTCGTAGTTTGGAAGTTAGGAGGTGCGGGATTACCAAAACTGTTGTCCAGAGGGCTGAGGAAGGGTTGTTGAGATGGTTCAGACATGTAGAGAGAATGGAGCAAAACAGAATGACTTCAAGAGTGTATCAGTCTGTAGTGGAAGGAAGGCGAGGTAGGGGTCGGCCTAGGAAAGGTTGGAGGGAGGGGGTAAAGGAGGTTTTGTGTGCGAGGGGCTTGGACTTCCAGCAGGCATGCGTGAGCGTGTTTGATAGGAGTGAATGGAGACAAATGGTTTTTAATACTTGACGTGCTGTTGGAGTGTGAGCAAAGTAACATTTATGAAGGGGTTCAGGGAAACCGGCAGGCCGGACTTGAGTCCTGGAGATTGTAAGTACAGTGCCTGCATTCTGAAGGAGGGGTGTTAATGTTGCAGTTTAAAAACTGCAGTGTAAAGCACCTTCTGGCAAGACAGTGATGGAGTGAATGATGGTGAAAGTTTTTCTTCTTTGGGCCACCCTGCCTTGATGGGAATCGGCCAGTGTGATAATAAAAAAAAAAAAAAATATATATATACAGTGGACCCTCACTTAACGATATTAATTGGTACCCGAGAATGAATATCATTAGGCGAGTTTTTTTAGCATTAGCCGAGGCAAAACGTTAGCATTAAAATGTATCGTTAGGCGAATTTAACGTTATGCGATGCGTTCGTTAGGCGAAGGTCCACTGTATATATATATATATATATAGGTAGTAGGTTGGTAGACAGCAACCACCCAGGGAGGTACTACCGTCCTGCCAAGTGAGTGTAAAACGAAAGCCTGTAATTGTTTTACATGATGGTAGGATTGCTGGTGTCTTTTGTCTGTCTCATAAATATGCAAGATTACAGGCATGTCTTGCTACTTCTACTTACACTTAGGTCACACTACACATACATGTACACGTTTATTTATACACACTCATCTGAGTTTTCTTTGATTTTATCTTAATAGTTCTTGGTCTTATTACTTTTCCTTTTATATCCATGGGGAAGTGGAATAAGAATATTTCCTCCGTAAGCCATGCGTGTTGTAAAAGTCAACTAAAATGCCGGGAACAATGGGCTAGTAACCCCTTTTCCTGTAAAGATTACTAAAAAGAATAAGAAGAAGAAAATTGTCAAAGTGGGAAGTCTGAATGTGCGTGGATGTTGTGCAAATGATAAGAAAGAGATGATTGTGGATGTTATAAATGCGAAGAAACTGTATGTCCTGGCTTTAAGTGAAACAAAGCTGAAGGGGGTGGGAGAGTTTCAATGGAGAGGAATAAATGGGATTAGGTCAGGGGTTTCAAATAGAGTTAGAGCTAAAGAAGGAGTAGCAATAATGTTGAAGGATAAGCTATGGCAGGAAAAGAGGGACTACAAATGTATAAATTCAAGGATTATGTGGAGTAAAATAAAGATTGGATGTGAAAAGTGGGTTATAGTAAACGTGTATGCACCTGGAGAAGAGAGAAGTGTAAAGGAGAGAGAGAGATTCTGGGAAATGTTGAGTGAATGCGTGGGGAGTTTTGAATCAAGTGTGAGAGTAATGGTGGTTGGGGATTTCAATGCTAAAGTGGGTAAAAATGTTATGGAGGGAGTAGTAGGTAAATTTGGGGTGCCAGGGGTAAATGTAAATGGGGAGCCTTTAATTGAGCTATGTGTAGAAAGAAATTTGGTAATAAGTAATACATATTTTATGAAAAAGAGGATAAATAAATATACAAGGTATGATGTAGCACGTAATGAAAGTAGTTTGTTAGATTATGTATTGGTGGATAAAAGGTTGATGGGTAGGCTCCAGGATGTACATGTTTATAGAGGGGCAACTGATATATCGGATCATTATTTAGTTGTAGCTACAGTTAGAGTAAGAGGTAGATGGGAAAAGAGGAAGGTGGCAACAACAAGTAAGAGGGAGGTGAAAGTGTATAAACTAAGGGAGGAGGAAGTTCGGGCGAGATATAAGCGACTGTTGGCAGAAAGGTGGGCTAGTGCAAAGATGAGTAGTGGGGGTGTTGAAGAGGGTTGGAATAGTTTTAAAAATGCAGTATTAGAATGTGGGGCAGAAGTTTGTGGTTATAGGAGGGTGGGGGCAGGAGGAAAGAGGAGTGATTGGTGGAATGATGAAGTAAAGGGTGTAATAAAAGAGAAAAAAGTAGCTTATGAGAGGTTTTTACAAAGCAGAAGTGTTATAAGAAGAGCAGAGTATATGGAGAGTAAAAGAAAGGTGAAGAGAGTGGTGAGAGAGCACAAAAGGAGAGCAGATGAAAGAGTGGGAGAGGCATTGTCAAGAAATTTTAATGAAAATAAGAAAAAATTTTGGAGCGAGTTAAACAAGTTAAGAAAGCCTAGGGAAAGTATGGATTTGTCAGTTAAAAACAGAGTAGGGGAGTTAGTAGATGGGGAGAGGGAGGTATTAGGTAGATGGCGAGAATATTTTGAGGAACTTTTAAATGTTGAGCAAGAAAGGGAGGCGGTAATTTCATGCACTGGCCAGGGAGGTATACCATCTGTTAGGAGTGAAGAAGAACAGAATGTAAGTGTGGGGGAGGTACGTGAGGCATTACGTAGAATGAAAGGGGGTAAAGCAGCTGGAACTGATGGGATCATGACAGAAATGTTAAAAGCAGGGGGGGATATAGTGTTGGAGTGGTTGGTACTTTTGTTTAACAAATGTATGAAAGAGGGGAAGGTACCTAGGGATTGGCGGAGAGCATGTATGAGCGTGTTAGATAGGAGTGAATGGAGACGAATGATACTTGGGACCTGACGATCTGTTGGAGTGTAAGCAGGGTAATATTTAGTGAAGGGATTCAGGGAAACCGGTTATTTTCATATAGTCGGACTTGAGTCCTGGAAATGGGAAGTACAATGCCTGCACTTTAAAGAAGGGGTTTGGGATATTGGCAGTTTGGAGGGATATGTTGTGTATCTTTATACGTATATGCTTCTAAACTGTTGTATTCTGAGCACCTCTGCAAAAACTGATAATGTGTGAGTGTGATGAAAGTGTTGAATGATGATGAAAGTATTTTCTTTTTGTGGATTTTCTTTCTTTTTTGGGTCACCCTGCCTCGGTGGGATATATATATATTTTTTTTTTTTTTTTTTTTTTTTCAACAAGTCGGCCGTCTCCCACCGAGGCAGGGTGACCCAAAAAAAAGAAAGAAAATCCCCAAAAAGAAAATACTTTCATCATCATTCAACACTTTCACCACACTCACACATTATCACTGCTTTTGCAGAGGTGCTCAGAATACAACAGTTTAGAAGCATATACAGTGGACCCCCGCATAACGATGGCATCACATAGCGATTATTTCGCATACCGCTTACTTTAATTGCAAAAATTTTGCCTCACATACCGCTTAAAATCCCGCTTACCGATTTTCTTCCGAGACGCGCTCACATGTTCCGCCGGTGGCATTGTTTACCAGCCAGCCTCCGCGGTAACATCCAAGCATACAATCGGAATATTTCGTATTATTACAGTGTTTTCGGTGCTTTTTCTGGAAAATAAGTGACCATGGGCCCCAAGAAAGCTTCTAGTGCCAACCCTACAGCAATAAGGGTGAGAATTACAATAGAGATGAAGAAAAAGATCATTGATAAGTATGAAAGTGGAGTGCATGTCTCCGAGCTGGCCAGGTTGTATAATAAACCCCAATCAACCATCGCTACTATTGGTGGTACAGCTGCTGCTGCTGCTGCACTGTCAGCTGCTGCTGCTGCTGTAGCACCGTTGTTGGTGTGGCTTATTGAGAATACCAAGAAACAATTAACCCCAGAGGATTTGCCACCCAGGATAACCCAAAAAAGTCAGTGTCATCGAAGACTGTCTAACTTATTTCCATTGGGGTCCTTAATCTTATCTCCCAGGATGCAACCCACACAAGTCGACTAACACCCAGGTGAACAGGGAAAAATGCCTGGAACTAGTGCTCATATTGGTGAATTTAAAGCCAGCAAAGGTTGGTTTGAGAGATTTAAGAATCGTAGTGGCATACACAGTGTGATAAGGCCTGTTCTGGAAGAAAATGCCAAACAGGACCTACAGTACTCAGGAGGAAAAGGCACTCCCAGGACACAGTGTCTCATCAGTCATTGCTGCATCTTCAATAAAGGTAAGTGTCATTTATTCTTCATTTAGTAGACTAGTACATGCACAATATATATTGTGCATGTACTACTCTACTATTGTGCATGTATCCTTCTCTTTGTGTGTGGGAAAATGTATATTTCATGTGGTAAAATTTTTTTTTTCATACTTTTGGGTGTCTTGCACGGATTAATTTGATTTCCATTATTTCTTATGGGGAAAATTCATTCACATAACGATTATTTCGCATAACAATTACCCCTCTTGCACGGATTAAAATCGTTAACCGGGGGTCCACTGTATGTATAGAGATACACAACATATCCCTCCAAACTGCCAATATCCCAAACACCTCCTTTAAAGTGCAGGCATTGTACTTCCCATTTCCAGGACTCAAGTCCGACTATATGAAAATAAATAAATAAATAAATAAATAATATATATATATATATATATATATATATATATATATATATATATATATATATATATATATATATATATATATATATATATATATATATATATATATATATATATATATATATATATATATATATATATATATATATATATATATATATATATATATATATATATATATATATATATATATATATATATATATATATATATATATATATATATATATATATATATATATATATATATATATATATATATATATATATATATATATATATATATATATATATATATATATATATATATATATATATATATATATATGGTTTTTAATACTTGACGTGCTGTTGGAGTGTGAGCAAAGTAACATTTATGAAGGGGTTCAGGGAAACCGGCAGGCCGGACTTGAGTCCTGGAGATGGGAAGTACAGTGCCTGCACTCTGAAGGAGGGGTGTTAATGTTGCAGTTTAAAAACTGTAGTGTAAAGCACCCTTCTGGCAAGACAGTGATGGAGTGAATGATGGTGAAAGTTTTCCTTTTTCGGGCCACCCTGCCTTGGTGGGAATCGGCCGGTGTGATAATAAAAAAAAAATTCTTACTAGTTCTTGTTCTTGTTTATTTCCTGTTATCTCTGTGGGGAAGTGGAACAGAATTCTTCCTCAGTAAGCCATGCGTGTTGTAAGAGGTGACTAAAATGCCGGGAGCAAGAGGCTAGTAACCCCTTCTCCTGTATAAATTACTAAATTGAAAAAGAGGAACTTTTGTTTTTCTTTTTGGGCCACCCTGCCTCAGTGGGATACGGCCAGTTTGTTGAAAGACGATATACACGCCCCCTCTGGGTTTTCTTCTATTTTCTTACTAGTTCTTGTTCTTGTGTATTTCTTCTTTTCTCCGTGGGAAGTGGAACAGAATTCTTCCTCCATAAGCCATGCGTGTCATAAGAGGCGACTAACATGCCGGGAGCAAGGAGCTAGTAACCCCTTCTCCTGTATATATTACTAAATGTAAAAGGAGAAACTTTCGTTTTTCCTTTTGGGCCACCCCGCCTCGGTGGGATACGGCTGGTGTGTTGAAAGAAAGAAAGAAAGAAAAAGGAGAAGCTTTCGTTTTTCCTTTTGGGCCACCCTGCCTCGGTGGGATACGGCCGGTGTGTTGAAAGAAAGAAATTAAGAAAAAGAAAAACGGCCGGTTTGTTGAGAAAAGAATTTCTTGGTAGACACAATTTTGTGGTAAACAGCTCTTTGGTAAACATAATAACAGACAATTATGTAGGAGACATAATTTTGTGGTGGACAATTTATTATAATTTATTTAAAGTTACTAATACTTTACTGATTCAGTAAAGTTATAATTATTACTGTTGAAGACTTGAGAGTGCATCACCTCACTTGAGAGTGCATCACCTCACTTGAGAGTGCATCACCTCACTTGAGAGTGCATCACCTCACTTGGAGAGTGCATCACCTCATTTTTGAACACCACAACTTATTTCATCTCTCTTAATGACCTATTCTTAATAGTCTACTCTTACTGGCTTCCTTGACAACCCACTCTTAATTGCCTCGACATATTACACTAAACAAACTCTAATCATTAAAAATGAAAATTTTCAGAATTTTAAATGCCTAAAACAAAATCAAAATCAAAATATCTTAGAGCATTTTGGTTGAGAAACAAGGTTCTTTTTTAATCCCCTGTGTGAACTTTGAACCCTTGGCCAGCCCCTGGGGGCCCTTACGAATTGCTGGGTCTTGGCCCCGAGCCAACCCAGAGGGTCCTCGTAGGAGAGTGCGTTTTGGGCCCTGAGCCAGGTTCTTGCTGTGACCTGATGCGTTCTCTGGGTTAGGACCATGCCAGGCCTGGTAGTCTGACCTGTGAACAATGCTAAAGTTAGTGAACAAGTTGCATGTGAACTAAATAAGTCATTCATGAACAAAATAAATCATAAGTGAAATAGGTCATTAATGAACTATTGCAAAAAATACAGTAACTATTTCTACATATGCAAAATGCAAATGAAGAAACAATTATAGAAGTGGTTCATTAATGAACCAGAAATAACAGATTTAAATTAGATAAATTTAGATTTAGAAAGGACATACGCAAGTACTGGTTTTTAAACAAAGTTGTCGATGCATGGAACAGTCTTCCGAGTAGGGTAATCGAGGCTAGGACCCTGGGTAGCTTTAAAAAGAGATTGGACAAATATATGAGCAGGAGGGGCTAGGTTTGATTGGTGTCATGGGTACAGGAGTAAATTCTTGGGTAGCTTAGGGAAGGGGTTGTTTTGTTAAGGATCTGCCTTTAATATTACCTGGGAGTACAAAAATAAAGATAATACAGTAAAAGTTCCTGATTTTTTATTCTGCCAATTATGATGGTCTTAGGGAACACCTGTGTAATCTCGATTGGGGTAATCTAACTAATGATTTTATTGACGATCATATTTACGATAACAAAGAGATCTGCATTTATAAATTTTTTCTTAATAATGTACAACATGCTCAGAGCATGTATATTCCCCAAAGATAAATTAGGTCAAATAAGAATGATCACAGATGGATTAACAATAGACTATTAGGAGAGAAAAGAGGAATTTATAGGCGCATCAGAAAAGGAGAGGTTAACCTTATTGGCCAATAACTTCATTTTAAAAGAGAAGTAAAAAAGGGGATTGGAAAGGCTAAACTTTTTTTTTTTTTTCAACAAGTCGGCCGTCTCCCACCGAGGCAGGGTGACCCAAAAAAGAAAGAAAATCCACAAAAAGAAAATACTTTCATCATCATTCAACACTTTCACCACACTCACACATTATCACTGTTTTTGCAGAGGTGCTCAGAATACAACAGTTTAGAAGTATATATGTATAAAGATACACAACATATCCCTCCAAACTGCCAATATCCCAAACCCCTCCTTTAAAGTGCAGGCATTGTACTTCCCATTTCCAGGACTCAAGTCCGACTATATGAAAATGACCGGTTTCCCTGAATTCCTTCACTAAATATTACCCTGCTCACACTCCAACAGATCGTCAGGTCCCAAGTACCATTCGTCTCCATTCACTCCTATCTAACAAGCTCACACACGCTTGCTGGAAGTCCAAGCCCCTCGCCCACAAAACCTCCTTTACCCCCTCTCCACCCTTTCGAGGACGACCCCTACCCCGCCTTCCTTCCCCTATAGATTTATATGCTTTCCATGTCATTCTACTTTGATCCATTCTCTCTAAATGACCAAACCACCTAAACAAGACTATGAAATTATAGTTGCTAATGAATCAAAGACTAATCCAAAAGGTTTTTTTTCAAGTGTATAGGACAAAAGTCAGGGAAAAAAATAGGACTGCTGAGAATTGGTGATGGATAGTTGACTGATAGTGAACAGGAAATGTGTTCTCTATTTAATGGTTACTTCTTGTCAATCTTTACACAAGAAGACTTAAATGGTAAAGTGGTAAACGGTAAAGTAAGCATGAAGAGTAGTGGTAAAGTAAGCAAAATCAGCATTAGTAAAGTAGCTCAGTACCCCAAGACAGAGTTGCGACACCTTCAATATTTCTAACACACATAAAAACACTCACTACAGCTTCATATAATCATATGTGGATGATACCAAAATAAGCTTAAAGACATGGAAAAATTGTATGAAGGTTTAAGCAAAGTTTTTCAGTGAGTGGTGGAGAATAACATGATGTTCAATAGTGACAAATTTCACCTGCTTAGATATTGAAAGAATGAACAACACCAAAGGTCACAATGCAGGAGAATAATCCAATAGAGAGATCAGCACGTAGTAATGATGGGGTGAATATGAGAGCTTTCAAAACAGGAAAAATAATGTTAATGATTATTATTCAAATGACTTGTGCTCCTTTACTTAGGGTACCATACAGTGTTGACTGCTCCATCCAGGGCAGGAGAGATATCAGATCTGGAACACAGAGATCATTCACTGCTGGCATAGAGCCAATGTGGAGGAGAGAGAGAGAGAGACATACATGATGTATATGTGGACGATACTTGAGAGTCTAGTTCCATCATATATCATAAATATTGCTGGAACAAGAGAGGTTTTCCAGAAGAAACTGAACAACTTCCACCAAGTGCCCGATTTGTCACTGGCACAATACTTGTGTAGTATATGTGGGCCAGTGGGAAACCAGCTGCAATGACCTGGTTGACCAGCCAAGCAACAGAAGAACCTGGTCCCAGGTCCTGTTAAAATTGTAGGAAGACTGGGAGGTGAAGGAGGTTACTACTGAATACAGTAACCTTTTGGGGTCATGGTGCACCAGCTGTGTTGCAGGTAGTGATGGAGGTTACTAATGAACACAGTGAGTGTAGTAATCTCGCTGGGCCAAGATGGACCAGCTGTGGGACAGGTGGTGGTGATGATTACTAATGAACACAATGAGCGAAGTGACCTTGTGGGGTCGAGGTGAACCTCAAACATTAACAAGGGGAAACATGTCCCACCATGCATAGCTTCATGTTTCAGGTTCATTACGTAATATTACAAATAATGCATATAAATTTTCCAAGTAAATACACCTACCATCCGACTTACGACCTGCTCGAAATGCGACCACTTGACTTATGACCATGTTTTGTATGGAAAATTTCTGGGAAAAACAACTGTGTTGTACACAGTGTTTATCCTAAACCTTACAGTATAAAATACAGTACTAACAGCATAAAAAGTACAGTAAAAAATGAAATACCAAAATAAAAAATAAAATAAAATCATTACAAAAATGTGATGTTGATATTTAGTAGTAAGGTTCGACTTATGTCCATTTTGACTCACGACCGGTTGGTCGGAACCAAGCTTGGCCGTAAGTTGGATGGTAGGTGTACATTACATAAATCATCTCTAAAGCTACACCCACATAGTACCTACAATTAATGCAACATAAATCTCCATACATAGTAAAAGTATTACTTGTGAATTCATTTACACTTGTTGTACATTAACATATAATTAAGTGGTGCACTACAGTACAGTACATGGGTAGGTAGTAATTTGAAAAGTGACAAATACAGCTACGTCTCAATTAGTGCAAAAAATGAATCCTATTAAGTGGTCACATTATTCAAATTATGTGAAATTTTTGCACATGATTTGAAGAGTTTGAGGGAAAAACTAGCATTAATTACTTTCACACTAAATCAAAATTCACACTAACTGAACTCACTAATCGAGACCTGGCTGTATATAGAGACCTGGTCACTCTTAGCACATTATTATGGATATGTATTGGTCATGGGACCATCTTCACTGCAGGTTTACTGACTGGAGTGAACAAGGTCCCAGCACCGAAACATATGCATAATAAAGTGTCCAGTCTTTGCTCGCGTGTTTGACCACAACTTGTGGGTATGGTGGCGTATCAGCAATAAACGTACAGTAGAAGGCACTCTGAAGGGCCTTTATGTAGAGTGGTGTTGGGACCGCTGGGCTGCGCTCTCTGCTCACTGCGGAACCCCAAATCCTCCTGGTCAACACTGCTACCTCCTGACACTCTGAAAATACACAGATAAATGATCTCCCATCAAGATACCTCTCATACAAGTATGATGCACCTGATTATTTGCACCATACCTTATGTTGCATCAATTTATTGTGCTGTACTTCACTTTACACCAGATTATTGAACCATAACCTGTCACAGAATCCACACACAGGAGAGGAACTCCATGACCACAAATATGTATACATAGACATTAACCCTTTCAGGGTCCCCAGGCCCTCTCGCAGATTTGTTCTCAGGGTCGCCCAAATTTCAAAAAAAAAAAAAAAAAAAAAAAAAAATTTCTTATGAAAAGATAGAGAATCTTTTCCCGATCATAATGACACCAAAAGTATGAAATTTCATGGAAAACTTAAGGAATTATGCTCTCGCGAAGTTAGCGGGCTCGACAATGTTTACATATTGGCGATTTTGCCCAATTTGAGCCCCATTTTCGGCCAATTCCAGTGCACTAGTCGATAAAAATCATAAATATTTCGCTAGAACTCCATTTTTTCTATCAAATAAGTACAAGAAACCACCCATTTACCGATTTCAACTATCCAATAAAGTGGTCAGAATTTAGCAATTTTGCCAGTTTCACACAAATTTCAAAAGATGCCAATTTTCAAATAGGGTCCAGAATAAACAAGAAAGACATTCCTGGCACTAAAATAACATTTCCTCTGTTCATTAGTCATGTCCCCACACCCCTTTTACATTACTGTATTTTGCTTTCCACTTTGAATTTTTATTCTCACAAAAAATAGAAGATATACTGTTGTGCAGACTACTGCATTAGTGTAGAAATGGTATAAATATTATCAGCGCACTTGTGAAAGAATATTAGACTCACCAGTTGACATGTATTGGACACTTAGCATGATTTGTTTACTTTTGAATTTTGGTAAAAATCGAACATTTCTGCTACTTTGAGCTCAATTTCAAGGTACTTTTCATTGTAAAACCAGTCAAAATCATCTCAATTTCTGTAACATGTCTTCCATTCTATAAAATGAGACCAGGAAAACTAGAATACAACAATAAATACCATACGAAAATACAGTGCAAAGTCGGTTTTAATCCAAAAACACGGTCAAAGTTTTTTTTTTCTCATTACACACTGTGTGCTTCAGGATTTTTTTATACTGTGCACACTGACCACATAGACCCATTCTTTCACATGTAGGCCTACCAGCTTTCTCTCACTAGATTTGAGGGCATTAGAATTTAGGCATACTAGTACGTCAAAAACCCTGGTGTGTAAGCTGTACTAGTACGTCCGAAACCCTGAAAGGGTTAAATGGACGTATAATAAAAATAATTTTATTGAACATACACACACAAACATGACCTTAGGGTCCGTGCCGTTGTTCTATGGCTATGAAGCCAGGGTCCGTGGCTTTGTTCTACGCCATGAGCTCAGCTCTCAGATAAGCTGAGAGGTAAATTTGGCCCTAGATATGAGAGAATGTGTTTATGTGGTAAGTGTACACCACATAAAAAAAATCCTACAGCACGCAGAGCATAATGAGAAAAAACTACGACCATGTTTTTGGTTGAAAACAGCAACCTTGTGGTGTATTTTGATATGTATTTTATGGTTGTATTCATGGTTTCTTGCTTTCATTTAATATAATGGAAGATATGTTACAGAAATAGATATAGTTTTAATTGGTTTTAGGATTGAAAATAGCTTGAAATTGAACTCAAAGTAAGGGAACTGTTAGATTTTTTCCAATGTTCAAGAGTAAACAAATCACATCACTCGTCCAATACATGTCATCTGGTGGGTATAATATGCACTCATAAATGCATTGATATTATTTATATAATTATTACAATATTGCATAAAAGTAAATCTATTTTTTTTGCGTGAATAAAATATCTAGAGGAATTCATGTGTAAAGCCTGGGAACATAACTAATGAACAGAGGAAATTTTATTTTAGTGCCAGGAATGCAGTAGCGTTATTTCGCCAATTTTCCATCAAATTTTGTTTTATTACCATTGGAAAAGATTATCTACCATTTCATATGAATAAAATTTTTTTTTTTAAATTCTTGGACCCTGTGGACAAGTTTCCGATCAGGAGCCTAGACCCTGAAAGGGTTAAAGGTACAGCAAGTTAAATTCTAACCAAATCAACTATATTCTTAAGTACATTTGTTTTTTAATGCTATGTTAAGTGACATTTAATACAGCAACTCAAAAACTCACTACAGTACTGTAGTATCAATAAGGTTAACTACAATACTATACTGTAGCATCAGTAAGGTTCACTATAGTACTGTACTGTAGCATCAGTAAGGTTAACTACAGTACTGTACTGTAACATCAGTAAGGTTCACTACAGTACTGAACTGTAACATCAGTAAGGTTCACTACAGTACTGTACTGTAACATCAGTAAGGTTCACTACAGTACTGTACTGTAACATCAGTAAGGTTCACTACAGTACTGAACTGTAGATCAGTAAGGTTCACTACAGTACTTAACTGTAACATCAGTAAGGTTCACTACAGTACTTAACTGTAACATCAGTAAGGTTCACTACAGTACTTAACTGTAACATCAGTAAGGTTCACTACAGTACTGAACTGTAGATCAGTAAGGTTCACTACAGTACTTAACTGTAACATCAGTAAGGTTCACTACAGTACTGTACTGTAGCATCAGTAAGGTTCACTACAGTACTGTACTGTAACATCAGTAAGGTTCACTACAGTACTTAACTGTAACATCAGTAAGGTTCACTACAGTACTGTACTGTAGCATCAGTAAGGTTCACTACAGTACTGTACTGTAGCATCAGTAAGGTTCACTACAGTACTGTACTGTAGCATCAGTAAGGTTCACTACAGTACTGTACTGTAACATCAGTAAGGTTCACTACAGTACTGTACTGTAGCATCAGTAAGGTTCACTACAGTACTGTACTGTAGCATCAGTAAGGTTCACTACAGTACTGTACTGTAGCATCAGTAAGGTTCAGTACTGTACTGTAGCATCAGTAAGGTTCACTACAGTACTGTACTGTAACATCAGTAAGGTTCACTACAGTACTGTACTGTAGCATCAGTAAGGTTCACTACAGTACTGTACTGTAGCATCAGTAAGGTTCACTACAGTACTGTACTGTAGCATCAGTAAGGTTCACTACAGTACTGTACTGTAACATCAGTAAGGTTCACTACAGTACTGTACTGTAAAATCAGTAAGGTTCACTACAGTACTGTACTGTAACATCAGTAAGGTTCACTATAGTACTGTACTGTAACATCAGTAAGGTTCACTACAGTACTGTACTGTAACATCAGTAAGGTTCACTACAGTACTGTACTGTAACATCAGTAAGGTTCACTACAGTACTGTACTGTAACATCAGTAAGGTTCACTACAGTACTGTACTGTAGCATCAGTAAGGTTCACTACAGTACTGTACTGTAACATCAGTAAGGTTCACTATAGTACTGTACTGTAACATCAGTAAGGTTCACTACAGTACTGTACTGTAACATCAGTAAGGTTCACTACAGTACTGTACTGTAGCATCAGTAAGGTTCACTACAGTACTGTACTGTAGCATCAGTAAGGTTCACTACAGTACTGTACTGTAACATCAGTAAGGTTCACTACAGTACTGTACTGTAGCATCAGTAAGGTTCACTACAGTACTGTACTGTAGCATCAGTAAGGTTCACTACAGTACTGTACTGTAGCATCAGTAAGGTTCACTACAGTACTGTACTGTAACATCAGTAAGGTTCACTACAGTACTGTACTGTAAAATCAGTAAGGTTCACTACAGTACTGTACTGTAACATCAGTAAGGTTCACTATAGTACTGTACTGTAACATCAGTAAGGTTCACTACAGTACTGTACTGTAACATCAGTAAGGTTCACTACAGTACTGTACTGTAACATCAGTAAGGTTCACTACAGTACTGTACTGTAGCATCAGTAAGGTTCACTACAGTACTGTACTGTAACATCAGTAAGGTTCACTATAGTACTGTACTGTAACATCAGTAAGGTTCACTACAGTACTGTACTGTAACATCAGTAAGGTTCACTACAGTACTGTACTGTAACATCAGTAAGGTTCACTACAGTACTGTACTGTAGCATCAGTAAGGTTCACTACAGTACTGTACTGTAACATCAGTAAGGTTCACTATAGTACTGTACTGTAACATCAGTAAGGTTCACTACAGTACTGTACTGTAACATCAGTAAGGTTCACTACAGTACTGTACTGTAGCATCAGTAAGGTTCACTACAGTACTGTACTGTAGCATCAGTAAGGTTCACTACAGTACTGTACTGTAACATCAGTAAGGTTCACTATAGTACTGTACTGTAACATCAGTAAGGTTCACTACAGTACTGTACTGTAACATCAGTAAGGTTCACTACAGTACTGTACTGTAACATCAGTAAGGTTCACTACAGTACTGTACTGTAACATCAGTAAGGTTCACTACAGTACTGTACTGTAACATCAGTAAGGTTCACTACAGTACTGTACTGTAACATCAGTAAGGTTCACTACAGTACTGTACTGTAACATCAGTAAGGTTCACTATAGTACTGTACTGTAACATCAGTAAGGTTCACTATAGTACTGTACTGTAACATCAGTAAGGTTCACTACAGTACTGTACTGTAGCATCAGTAAGGTTCACTACAGTACTGTACTGTAGCATCAGTAAGGTTCAGTACAGTACTGTACTGTAGCATCAGTAAGGTTCACTACAGTACTGAACTGTAACATCAGTAAGGTTCACTACAGTACTGTACTGTAACATCAGTAAGGTTCACTACAGTACTGTACTGTAACATCAGTAAGGTTCACTACAGTACTGTACTGTAACATCAGTAAGGTTCACTACAGTACTGTACTGTAACATCAGTAAGGTTCACTACAGTACTGTACTGTAACATCAGTAAGGTTCACTACAGTACTGTACTGTAACATCAGTAAGGTTCACTATAGTACTGTACTGTAACATCAGTAAGGTTCACTACAGTACTGTACTGTAACATCAGTAAGGTTCACTACAGTACTGTACTGTAGCATCAGTAAGGTTCAGTACTGTTCTGTACTGTAGCATCAGTAAGGTTCACTACAGTACTGTACTGTAACATCAGTAAGGTTCACTACAGTACTGAACTGTAACATCAGTAAGGTTCACTACAGAACTGTACTGTAACATCAGTAAGGTTCACTACAGTACTGTACTGTAACATCAGTAAGGTTCACTACAGTACTGTACTGTAACATCAGTAAGGTTCACTATAGTACTGTACTGTAACATCAGTAAGGTTCACTACAGTACTGTACTGTAACATCAGTAAGGTTCACTACAGTACTGTACTGTAACATCAGTAAGGTTCACTACAGTACTGTACTGTAACATCAATGTTCATGAGGAGAGAGCAATACAAATTAATACAAGGTTATTTACAACTAGTGACAAGGTAAATAATTAATCAACAAAGTCAAGGTACACAGTACCTATCAGACCCAGGACTCTTTCTCTCTTCTTTTTTGTCCTATCTGAACATCATGTTGTCTTCTGAAGCATTGTTTTGAATTAGATCACTACAATGTTTGTCTGGTACAGGCCAAAGCGGCAGTGTCCAGGACCTCTGTTTTCAGTGTTTGTTGAGCCACAGGTTAACCATGCCAGGTTAATGTTTCTGCTCACTTACAAATACACTCATTACTCAGTCTCTAACAGTCCCTGGATTTACAATTTTTTTGTAACTTTATTAACATATTAAATAAAGTGCACTTAACAACTTCTAAAGCAAGTGGTGGTGGTGCCAAGAGGAAACTTGTGGTTCTCAGTGATACGCAGAAACTTGAAATAATAAAGAAGGTTCAGTCTGGTGTTTCAGTAGTACAGGTGTGTGACTAATATGTGTTAAGAAAGTGTCTAATATCTATGTCTTCTCAGTCATCTACATTATTTTCACTACTAGAGTTTTTTGTATGCCCAGTTGGAGTGTATATTTCACGTTGTATTGTTCTTTATATTTTGCGTCACCAGTGCTGACATCTAGCAGGGAAACAGGTCTACCAAGCTCAGCTCACACTACGCTCTCTGTGTCTCACACCTGGCAGCCTAGAGACAACAAGTGTACTGCTCTCTCCCTCACAGTAGGGGGCCCAGCAGGTTCAGCCCCAGGGCACAAACACACTGCCTGTGTACAAGAGCCCAATAAAGTAACATGCCTCCGAAGCCTCATTCATTCCCGCTACCAGACCTATATACCCAAGAAACGTTATTCTGACTCAGAATATGTAAAAGTTACTTTAAGTCACCAATATCAACCACAACAGTTTACACTTTGTTTCTCCTAAATGAAAAAGTAAGTACAATCACTGTTATGTACAGCCTCTCCTCACTTAACAACGGGGTTCCGTTCCTAAGAGTAGGTCAGTAAGTGAATTGGTCGTTAAGCGAGGAGCATACTACAGTGGACCCCCATTTAACGATCACCTCCAAATGCCACCAATTATGTAAGTGTATTTATGTAAGTGCGTTTGTACGTGTATGTTTGGGGGTCTGAAATGGACTAATCTACTTCACAATATTCCTTATGGGAACAAATTCGGTCAGTACTGGTACCTGAACATACTTCTGGAATGAAAAAAGATCGTTAATCGGGGGTCCACTGTATACTGGTAGTGGGTTTGTGTCAACCGTCTTTAGATATTTTTTTAATGCCACCTTTGCACCATTTATAACATTTCTGGTATATTTTTAAATGTTTATACAGTAGTGTACTGTATACTGTAATAAGCAGAATACAGGAATTCAGCTCTAATATACATTATTTAGGTTTGCATACTGGTTGGAGACCTGGTCGTAAGTCTGAGTCGTCGGTAAACGAGTACATTGCTGAGGAGAGGCTATACTATAAAATTACTATACAGTACAGTACTGTACTGTATTACTACAGGTTACAATGTATGTATTCTATTTATAGTGTTTGGAAGTCTTCTGAATGAATCGACCAAGTCCGCTGATTTGAACGTTGTTTAAAAATTAATATCATAACTGGGAATTTATGGAGAGCAGGCAACAACATACACCCCTACCCCCACCCTCAAGCTTTTTAAGTACTGGGCTCACTATACCTGTAGCTCATGGCTTGGCTGTTCTCATGGGAAAGATTTCTGATACATGAAATCAACTTGTCATCCTTCTCTACACATTTCTCAGCACTTTTATATCCATTCTGTAATACAGTGACCAAAACTGTGCAGCATAATCTAAATTAACCCAAACTCACTTCACACACTGAGTGTCTGGGTTCAATCACCAGCATCAGTGGAAACCTTGGGCATGTTTCCTTACACCTGCTATCCCTGTTCACCTAAGAATAAGTAGATACTTAGGTGTTAGTCACCTTACACCTGCTGCCACTTGTCACCTAGCAGTGAGTAGATACCAGGGTGTTAGTTGACTGGTATGGGTGGCATCATGGGGAGGAACATTATCGAAGCACCACAATGGAAATAAGGCAGACAGTCCTTGATGATACACTGACTTTCTAGGGTTATCCTAGGTGGCCAACCCTCTGAGTTAAAAATCCAAAACAAATCCTAACTTATCCCTACGTCTGAGGCATGAACAGCACCATCCATGCTGAGATATTGTAGGATTCTTGAGGGTAACTTACGTCTGGGCAGCGGTCCAGGCAGTGTTGATCCTGGTCCTGGGTAAGGGTGGTCTGGTGGGCTTGACACCGTCTCTCCTGGACAGTGGAGGGGACCCGATGAGGCTCAGTGCTACGGTCTTGCTCTCTGCACTCCTGTACAAAAACAATGACAATACGTAAAGCTAAGAATATTACTAAGAAACCAAATACAGTGGACCCCCGGTATTCGATATTAATCCGTTCCTGAGAGCTCATCGAATACCGAAAATATCGAAAAGCGAATCAATTTTTCCCATAAGAAATAATGGAAATCAAATTAATCCGTGCAAGACACCCAAAAGTATGAAAAAAAATTTTTTTACCACATGAAATATTAATTTTAATACACACAAACTGAAGAAGACATGCACAGTTACATGACACTTACCTTTATTGAAGATCTGGTGATGATTGATGGGATGGGAGGAGGGGAGAGTGTGGATGGTGTTAGTGTTTAGAAGGGGAATCCCCTTCCATTAGGACTTGAGGTAGCAAGTCCTTTTCTGGGGTTACTTCCCTTCTTCTTTTAATGCCACTAGGACCAGCTTGAGAGTCACTGGACCTCTGTCGCACAACAAATCTGTCCATAGAGCTCTGTACCTCTCATTCCTTTACGATTTGTCTAAAATGGGCCACAACATTGTCATTGCAATAGTCACCAGAACGGCTTGCAATAGCTGTGTTAGGGTGATTTTCATCCATAAAGGTTTGCACTTCACCCCACTGTGCACACATTTCCTTAATTTTTGAAGTAGGCACAATGGATTCCACAACTGGCATAGGCTTCTCAGGGTTAGCCCCAAACCCTTCAAAATCTTTCTTAATTTCCATACTAATTCTTATCCTTTTTACCACAGGGTTGTCAACAGAAGCTTTCTTGGGGCCCATGGTGACTTATTTTGCAGAAACAAGCACCAAAAACAGTGATAATATGGAATGTACCGAATGTATCCTTAGATGCACGCACACTGGCTGGCTTGTAAACACTGGCACACAAGGGGCAGTCCAGGCTACACATGGACACGTCTCGTACGAATCGTATCGAATACCGGGTTTTCAATCGGATACCAAGGCAAAATTTTTGCGTTAAAATGCATCGAATACTGGATTTATCGAATACCGATGCCATCGAATACCGGGGATCCACTGTAATAAACTATATCATGAGTGTATTGTGTATTTTTATACGTATATACTTCTAAACTGTTGTATTCTGGGCACCTCTGCAAAAGTGAGTGAGGTAAAAGTGTTGAATAATGATGAAAGTATTTTCTTTTTGGGGATTTTCTTTCTTTTTGGGTCACCCTGCCTCGGTGGGAGATGGCCAACTTGTTAAAAAAAAAAAAATTATAACTATGATAAATTGTATGATAAACTGTATAATAAACTAAATAATAAAGTGCACAATATACTGTATAATAAATTTAACCATAATATGGATAACACTAACAAGGATAATATCGTCTTTAATATGGTTGATCAACTGGTCAGTGTAGAGAGGAATATTTATGCTTCATTACATTATTATAATAGGTAATTATTATTATTATTACTATTATTATTATTTTAGTATTACTGCTGTTAAATGCTACTAATGTAGTGTTATTATTATTATTTTATTTATTATATTATCATCACAGTTAATGCTACTATCTTAGTGTGTGTTACAACCACTGTAACAGTTTTACAACCACTGTATCAGATAAGTAATTTTATTCAGTTTTGAGATTTAGATCTAGAATAATTGCCTGTATACTGGCACGTTTTTTCGTGCTATTTCATGTAAATGTAGCGAATTTTAGCTGTCACAGCTGACTGGCAAACCTGCCAGTCAGCTGCATCAATGAAAAATAACCGCAGAACAAACCATCAACACGTGTTTTTATGTGTAAAGCCTCAAGCTTAACATAACTTTATTACAGTTATTACCATGGACACTGCTTTTTTTTTTTCCCAGATTTAGCCAGTCAGATTTAGCTGGGGTCCTTGACACCGGAGTGTCTTGTTCGCCATAAAATACGGTACGTACGTTGGGAGGAAAATAAGTAATGCATGATCGAAGTCACTAGTGACATGTTTCTCAGACACAAAGCAAATTAAAATCTAACAAATCCCCAGGTCCTGATGAACTGTTCTCAAGGGATGTAAGTGGGAACTTAGCAAACCATTGGCTAGTCTTTTCAACATATCACTGCAAACTGGTATACTGCCAGAGAAGTGGAAAATGGCAAATATACCTATCTACAAGGCTTTGAATTATACACCAATTAGCATAACCTTCATTTGGAAGAAAACTGATGGAATCAATAATTACTGAGTCTATTGAAAGCCACCATGACAGACAAATTGATCAATGAATCTCAGCACAGTTTTACAAAAGGGCATTCTTGCCTTATGAATTGGCTATTTTCACTAAGGTATTTGAGGAGGTAGATCATGGTAATGAATATGATATTGTGTATATGGACTTCAGTAAGGCTTTTGATAGAGTTTCACACCAGGGATTGCTGAAGAAAGTATAGGAACATAAAATAGGAGAAATTTTTTCCTGGATAGAGGCATGGTTGAAAGACAGGCAACAGAGAGTTTGAATAAATGAGGAAAAATCAGTGAGGATGCATCACAGGGGTCAGTGTTGGGCTGTTTATTGCTAACAATATACACAGATGAGACTAGGTAGTAGGGTGGTAGACAGCAACCGCCCAGGGAGGTACTACCGTCCTGCCAAGTGAGTGTAAAACTGAAGCCTGTAATTGTTTTACACGATGGTAGGATTGCTGGTGTCTTTTTTTTTCTGTCTCATACACATGCAAGATTTCAGGTACGTCTTGATACTTCTACTTACACTTAGGTCACACTACACATACATGTACAAGCATATATATACACACACCCCTTTGGGTTTTCTTCTATTTTCTTTCTAGTTCTTGTTCTTGTTTATTTCCTCTTACCTCCATGGGGAAGTGGAACAGAATTCTTCCTCCGTAAGCCATGCGTGTTGTAAGAGGCGACTAAAATGCTGGGAGCAAGGGGTTAGTAACCCCTTCTCCTGTATATATTACTAAATGTAAAAGGAGAAACTTTCGTTTTTCCTTTGGGGCCACCCTGCCTCGGTGGGATACAGCCGGTGTGTTGAAAGAAAGAAATACACAGATGAGGGAATAAATAGCGATATAAACAAGTTTACTGATGACACCAAAATAGGCTATCGGATTAATTCTGACAAGGACACTAGAGCACTACAGGAACATCTGAATAGACTGATGCAGTGGCCAGAGAAGTGGCAGATGCAGTATAATATAAACAAATGCAAAGTTCTAACCCTTGGAAAAGAGAATAACCATGGCACTTATAAACTGGTGTCACCACAGACTTCTGTCAGATTTCAGGTGTTCAACACACCTCCAGAGAATCTCCTGAGTCGTTCTGGCACTCAGGCTGTAGCTTGAGTGCCAGGAATAGCTCATATGGAGATGACAGAGTACCACGTCCTTGTCATAGGGCTACCCCCACAAAACTGTAAGCAGTATTCCACTTGACCTGAAGAAGACTCACCATGCCCTTGCTCTAGGGCTACCCCTGCCATAGGGCTGTAAACAGTACTACAAGTGTACTACAAGTGTACACACTGACACTCCTTCAGGAGCCACTGCTGGGTCACCACATGGAGAAGACCTGGGCTAGGAGCTTATAAACTAAATATTGTAGATCTTATTCACTCTGAATGTGAAAAAGATTTAAGAGTTTTGGTAAGCAGTAATCTAAAGCCAAGACAACAGTGTTCAAGTCTTGGCAATAAAGCAAATAGAATCCCTGGCTTCATATCAAGAAGTATAAATAATAGGAGTCCTCAGGTTATTTTTCAGCCTCAAATATTGTTAGTCTGGCTTAATTTAGATTATGCTGCACAGTTCTGGTCACTGTATTACAGAATGGATATAAAAGTGCTGAGAAATGTATAGAGAAGGATGACAAGTTGATTTCATGTATCAGAAATCTTTCCCATGAGAACAGACTGAGGGCACTAAATTTGCACTGAGGAGTATAAACTGAAAACAGGAATATATAAAGAGGATGTAAAAATATCTAACCAAGAAAGGACTCACAGAAATAGGTTCAACCTGGAAAAATTTAGATTTAGAAAGGATTTATGAAAGCATTGGATTGGCAATAGAGTTGTGGATGTGTGGAACAAACTCGAGTAATGTCATTGAAGATAAAACCTTGAGTGGCTTTAAAAGTAGCTTAGGCAAATACATGAGTGAGTATGGGTTGATGTGACTTGGACCTGCTTAACTTGGGCCAGTAGGCCTACAGCAGTGCTCCTTCCTTATTATGTTCTTATTATAAACTGAAAAAACATTTAATACAAATATAATCTATGATAAATGTTAAAAAATGCTTCAGTAATGAAAAAATGCTGACTTAAGGGAGTACCTTGACATTTTTGGTGTGATGGTTGCCAGAGCTTGCTGTGTCTTGCGGTCCGACTCGGCCATGTTGTTAAGGACTTGTCTGGCGCGCGTCTCGTCATAGTGCACAGACTGCAGTGCCATGGTCACCACCGTTGGTGTCAGTGCTGGGTACTCTGCTGCCAGCTGGTTACGCACTGTAACACGCAGTACAGCTGTTGTAACACTAAACATAGAACAACTGTACACCACAACTGTCACTTGTTGTTAATGAAGAGCTAGTAAAAATATCGACCTTGATGACTGCCAATAAACTTACACTTAATAGTGACAAAACCTTTTACATTATGTTATAAAGAATACAAAAAGAATAAAGACTATTTCTTTGCAAAGGTTACAATGTGTAATTGCAATTTTGGTTTGTTAAGTACAGCAGAACAGGTGATGCCCAACTGAACATTATGACTGAGAACACTGTTATTGCTAAACATAATGAGGGCAAATTTCTGGGTATGCACCTTGACAGCAACCTGAAATTCAACACCCTTATCCAACACAACAAAAAAAGCATCCAAAATAGTTGGGACCCTCTCAAAGATACATTACTATGTACCACAATTAGCCCTACTCACACTATACTATTCACTCATCTATCCCTACCTCACCTATGTTATTTGTGCATGGGGATCAACAGCAGCAACCCACCTAAAGCCAATAATAACCCAACAAAAGGCTGTAGTAAGAATTATCATGCAATCCAATGCTAGACAACAATCCCCCCACTCTTCAAATACCTAAACCAACTCCCTGTACAGAACATTCACACTACAGAACTATAAATTTTCATATTAACCCTGAACTAAAACACTTTCTTGATAGTTGCAACAGGACTCATAGACACAATACCAGACACAAAAATCTCTATGACATCCCCTGTGTCTGGCTAAATCTCTTCAAAAACTCAATGTACATAAAAGAGCCTAAAATGTGAAACTCCCTGCCTAAAACTCTAGAACCACAGAATCAACCACCATTTTCAAAACTACTATTAAAAAACACTATCCCACTACCACACCCCATCATCAGCTATGTGAAAAACACAAAATAGACTTACTCTTGATATCTGTAATTCTTCCTTTTACATTTACACTCACCCAAATGACTGTAAACATAAAATTCTTAATATAGTTATTGCCTAATTAATCTTAAGTTAGTCCTAAGTTTGCCTGATATACTCTCCCAACGCAGGAGTTTTTATAGAAGCAGTGTATCATGCTGAGATAAAACCATTCAAATTATGTACTAAATTTACTAACTGTAATATTGTTATATGTTTCGTACTACCTCGCTATTATCAATCTAATTAATGATAACCACTTCAATTACCTAATTTTTATATCAATATGCAATAATGTATATTAAAATGTACTGCTCCATAACCTGGGCCAATACAGAGTAAGAATTAGGAAAGTCTGCCCCAATTTTTTTTTTTTATTTATTTTATGTCTTTGCAGACAGTACATTGAGATTTTATATTTACAATAGTGGGTTGCAATGCAAAGAGAGCCTCTATTATACCTAGGCATTATGGGCCAACTTAACATTATTGGCTTACAGTCTACTTAACACTAAGGAGTATATCATAGTTGTACAGTAGGATAGTAATTATTTCATAGTTGAACAGTAGGTTATTAATTATAAGTGAATTAAAATTGTATAAGACAAAGGATATATTCATATAGTCTAAAATGCTTATTGCTTATATTCCTGTCAACAATGGATAAGAGGTTCAAAGTGATTGTTGAAGTTATGATGTGGGAGTACATAGGTGAGTATGTGTGTATTGAATATTTAGCATTTAGTCTATGGTGATTAAGTGGCTTTTGAGAAGAGTCTTAAACTGATTTTCAGACTGGGTTACTTGAATATATTCTGGTAATAAATTCCATATTTTAGGGCCCTTTAGGTGCATAGAGTTTTTACATAGTGTGATATGGACACATGGTATATCAAAAAGGGATCTGTGTCTTGTGTTGTGGTCATGTGTCCAGGTGCCTAGGTATGCTAGTGGCCTTTTTATAATATGTAAACCACACACTGTAAGCTTTGCAAGGAAATACACATTTTCATTTTCACTTCCCAGAAACAATTGTACACCATAAATGTCACTTGTAATGATGAACAAGGAACAATTATACACCACAACTATTACTCTTGTAACACACACTGCAGTCAGCTTTCTTATAAAGCTATAGCATATTACAATCAGCTCTCTTGTGAAGCTCTTCTATATAGCACATTACAGTCAGCTCTCTCACAGCTCACCTATACAGCCTCTCTTCACTTAGAAACATATTTGTTTACCGATGCCTCAGACTTACGATGGGCTCTCTGACCAATATTTATACCTAAATAATGTATATTAGAGCTGATTTCGTCTATTCTGTTTATTTCAATATACGTACAGTACACTACTGTATAAACATTTAAAAATTTACCAGAAATGTTATAAATGTAAGTAAGTAAAGTTTATTTCTTTGTAAAGGTTACAATGTGTAATTATAATTTTGATTTGCTAAGTACAAAGATAGCCACTATCATGCCGAGGCATTTTGGGCAAACTAATCCTAATACATAATAACTAATTAAAACTAGATAAGATAATAGTACATAGTAACTATACTTAACCCTTTCAGGGTCCCCAGGCCCTCTCCCAGACTTGTTCTCAGGGTCGCCCAAATTTAAAAAAAAAAAAAAAATTATTTTTTCTTATGAAAAGATAGAGAATCTTTTCCCGGTCATAATGACACCAAATAGGGTCCAGAATAAACAAGAAAGACATTCCTGGCACTAAAATAACATTTCCTCTGTTCATTAGTCACGTCCCCATGCCCCTCTTACATTCTTTTGTTTTCCACTTTGAATTTTTCTCACAAAAAAATAGAAGATTTACTGTTATGCAGACTACTGCATTAGTGTAGAAACGGTATAAATAATATCAGCGCACTTGTGAAAGAATATTAGACTCACCAGTTGAAGTGTATTGGAAGCTTAGCATGATTTGTTTACTTTTGGACTTTGGTAAACATTTCTGCTATTTGAGCTCAATTTCAAGGTACTTCTCATTGTAAAACCAGTCAAAATGATCTCAATTTCTGTAATATGTCTTCCATTCTATAAAATGAGACCAGGAAAACTAGAATACAACAATAAATGCCATACGAAAATACAGTGCAAAGTCGCTGTTTTAATCCAAAAACACAAAGTTTTTTTTTTCTCATTATGCACTGTGTGCTGCAGGATTTTTTTTATACTGTGCACACTGACCACACAGACCCATTCTTTCATATGTAGGCCTACCAGCTTTCTCTCACTAGATTTGAGGGCGCTAGAATTTAGGCGTACTAGTATGTCAAAAACCCTGGTGCGTAAGCCATACTAGTACGTCCGAAACCCTGAAAGGGTTAAAACTAGACTAGTAGTAGTGGTTAACTGTTTTACAATCTTATTTAAACTTAATACAAGTGAGAGGTAGTAAGAAGGAGTAGGGTTCGATAAAATAATCTTGAAATTGCACACAAAATCTACTTTACAAGTAATGGTGCAGGTGGTAATATTTAATGGATTGGCAGAATTAAAATCCAGGGGGTCACATAATAAAATTAATTAGCAGATGTTTTGGCTGATTTGGTTAATATTGAGAGATGATGATTTTATGGACTGGCAGAATTAAGAGCCAAGAGGTCACATAATAAAACTAGTAAGCAGATGTTTTGGTTGATTTGGTTAATATTGTGAGATAAGATGATTTTTTAGCAAAGTCCTAAATTTATAAGCTGTCAAGGGATCCTTGACCTGTTCCGTTAGCGAGTTCCAGATCTTCGGGCCCTTTATGTGCCTTATGCCTTGTATTGTGGCTGTGCATTCTGTTGTAACTGTCAAGTAGTAGTATTAGGGGAGGGTTTACAGTGGAGTTTAATGTTCTGTATATGTAGTAGGCACTCTGAAGGAGGGGTGTTAATGTTGCAGTTTAAAAACTGTAGTGTAAAGCACCCTTCTGGCAAGACAGTGATGGAGTGAATGATGGTGAAAGTTTTTCTTTTTCGGGCCACCCTGCCTTGGTGGGAATCGGCCGGTGTGATAATAAAAAAAAAAAAAATATTCAGGGAAACCAGCTATTTTTATATAGCTGGACTCGAGTCCTGGAAATGGGAAGTACAATGCCTGCACTTTCAAGTACATAGAGGCTGAAGGATTGAAACCCCAACAAGTGTTTGTGACAAAACAGGCCTGTTTTGGAAGAAATGCCAAACAGGACCTACATTACTCAAGAGGACAAGGCACTTCAAGGACATAAGCCTATGAAAGACAGGCTTACTCTTTTGTTGCGTGGTAATGCTAGTGGTGATTGCAAAGTGAAGCCTTTATTGGTGTATCACTCAAACTCCCAGATTGTTTAGGAAAAACAGTGTCCACAAGTCTAATTTGTCTGTGATGTGGAGGGCAAACAGTAAGGCATGGGTCACTAGGGACTTTTTCTATGTCTGGTTGCACCATGTTTGCCCCCACTCTGAAAAATTACCTCCTGGAAAATAAATTGGACCTTAAGTGCCTCCTGGTATTAGACAATGCTCCTGGTCATCCTTCAGACTTGGCAGAGCAAATTTCTGGGGACATGAGCTAATACCACTCTTCTCCTCCAGCCCATGGACCAGCAGGTCATTTCAAACTTCAAAGACCTCTACACAAAAAGCTGTTTCGAAAGTGCTTTGAAGTGACCTCAGGCACTTGATTGACCCTAAGAGATGTGATGAATGGTTTGAAAAACCGACAAGTTGAAGATTGAGACACTTATGCAACATATGGGAATCTTTATTCAGAAAACGTTTCGCCACGCAGTGGCTTCATCAGTCCAATACAAAGTAGAAAGGCATAAGGAGAGGAGGAGTTTGAGGTAATCAGTCCCTCAGCCTGGAGTCGATGTGTTCAGTCCATCAATCTTGTAGAATGTACAGCATAGGGCCGTAGACGTGGCTTATATACTGTAGTGAGGTGAGGCGAAGCAGGAGGAGGTGAGGTCATAGTGGTACCATCCACTAGTCGAAGTAGGTCTTCGTCCAAAGGCTGAACAAGTGTTGAAGAATTCTTTGTAACAAGATCCCATGATGCTGCAGTGTCTGACAGTTGTGATGAATGGTTTGAAAAACCGACAAGTTGAAGATTGAGACACTTATGCAACATATGGGAATCTTTATTCAGGAAACGTTTCGCCACGCAGTGGCTTTCCTGAATAAAGATTCCCATATGTTGCATAACTGACCCTAAGAGAGTTTTGGAAAGATCAGTTTAGTATCCTCAGTTGTTTAAACCTTATAGGTAAGGTTTGGGAGGGAGTGACTAAGAGGACCTTGAACTCTGCTTGGAGGAAATTGTGGCCAGAATGTGTAGAAGAGAGGAATTTTGAAGGGTTTGGGGCTAACCCTGAGAAGCCTATGCCAGTTGTGGTTTCTATTGTGGCATTGGGGAAGTCCTTGGAGTTGGAGGTTAGTGGGGAGGATGTGGAAGAGTTGGTGGAGGAGGACAATGAAGAACTAACCACTGATGAGCTGCAAGATCATCTGCAACAGCATGAGGCCACACCTGAAGAAACTGCTTCAGAGGAGGGGAGAGAGAAATTGAAGAAGTTGCCTACTTCAAAGATTAAGGAAATGTGTGCAAAGTGGGTCGAACTGCAAACCTTTATGGATGAAAATCACCCTAACACAGCAAGCCGTGTTGGTGATTATTACAATGACAATGTTGTGGCCCATTTTAGGCAAATCTTAAAGGAACGCAAGGTACAGAGCTCTATGGACAGATTTGTTGTGCGACAGAGGTCCAGTGACTCTCAAGCTGGTCCTAGTGGTATTAAAAGAAGAAGGGAAGTAACCCCAGAAAAAGACTTGCTATCTCAAGTCCTCATGGAAGGGGATTCCCTTTCCAAACAATAACTTCCACACACTCCCCTCCTCCCATCCCATCAATCATCACCAGATCTTCAATAAAGGTAAGTGTCATATATTCTTTATTTAGTACAGTAGAAATTATGCATGTCTTCTTCTTTTTGGGTGTATAAAAATGTATATTTCATGTGGTAAATTTTTTTTTTTCATACTTTGGGGTGTCAGGAACGGATTAATTTGATTTCTATTATTTCTTAGGGGAAAATTAATTCAGCTAACGATAATTTCATCTAACGATGAGCTCTCAGGAATGGCTTAATATCATTAGCCAAGGGTCCACTGTATTAGTAAAAAATTGCGATAAATAGAATAAGTTTATTATTAGGTATCCCAGGGCTCAGTTGGTCAGGTCAGGTCAGGTCAGGTCAGGTCAGGCCAGGTAAGGTCAGGCAAGGCAAGGCAAGGCAAGGCAAGGCAAGGCAAGGCAAGGCAAGGCAAGGCAAGGCAAGGCAAGGCAAGGCAAGGCAAGGCAAGGCAAGGCAAGGCAAGGCAAGGTAAGGTAAGGTAAGGTAAGGTAAGGTAAGGTAAGGTAAGGTAAGGTTAGATTAGGTTAGGTTAGGTTAGGTTAGGTCTGGGGTTCAATACCTGGAATGGGTGGAAATGTTGGGCATGTTTCCTTACAACTGCTGCTTCCCCTGTTCACCTAGCAATAAGTAGGTATCTGGGTTTTAGTCGGCTATAGGGGATGGCATCCTGTGAGTGGTAGTATACCTTAGATAGTGCTGAGCTTTAACCTCTTTCAGGGTTCAGACCCCCAATCTGAAACTTGTTCTCAGGGTCCAAAAATTTCCTCTAACTCAAAAAAAAAATTTTATGAAATGATAATTGTTTTCTGGGAAAGCCATAAACCCATAGGGGTCATACAGCATCTGTGGAAAATAGTGTTCCATAGCTCAATCACTAGTGCACTCAGCTCACACAGTGATGTCTGGGGATCGATCCCCCAGTATGTCTGGAAAACATTAGGAAGTGTTTCCTCAAGCCACCTGCTGTCCATGTTCACCCATCAGTAAAATAGGTACCACCTGGGTGTTAGTTGACTGGTGTGGGTCGCATCCCAGGACAACATCGACCTAATTTACAGGAAATGCTCTACATAACAAGCGGCTTTCTATATATGTAGTAGTATGTCATTGATGTCAGCTAGGCTTGTATACCTTATAAATGTACTTTTAGAAATAACAATAATTATTATTATTATTATTTTTTTTTTTTTCAACATGTCGGCCGTCTCTCACCGAGGCAGGGTGACCCAAAAAAGAAAGAAAATCCCCAAAAAGAAAATACTTTCATCATCATTCAACACTTTCACCACACTCACACATTATCACTGTTTTTGCAGAGGTGCTCAGAATACAACAGTTTAGAAGCATACACATATAAAGATACACAACATATCCCTCCAAACTGCCAATATCCCAAACCCCTCCTTTAAAGTGCAGGCATTGTACTTCCCATTTCCAGGACTCAAGTCTGACTATATGAAAATAACCGGTTTCCCTGAATCCCTTCACTAAATATTACCCTGCTCACACTCCAACAGATCGTCAGGTCCCAAGAACCATTCGTCTCCATTCACTCCTATCTAACACGCTCACGCACGCTTGCTGGAAGTCCAAGCCCCTTGCCGACAAAACCTCCTCTACCCCCTCTCTCCAACCCTTTCGAGGACGACCCCTACCCCGCCTTCCTTCCCCTAAAATCAAAATCTTTAAATGCAACAAAAAGTTCCATTCCCTTATCTAAGTAAGAAGAACAAGAACACACCTTATCTATGTAAGAACACACTTTATCTAAGTAAGAAGGCTAAAAAAACACACCTTTCTTCTTGTGTTTTTCCCCGAGGTTCTTAGGTCTTGGAGGAGCAGGTGAAGGTTTGGGAGGAGCCAACTTGTTCTCCTTGCCCTCAGCTCTCTCCTTCAGTCTGGGTGGAGACAACACTGTCTCCTTCTTCTCATGACCCAGCAGTATCATCTTCTCACAGGCATCTTTAACACTGTAGTTACACTGAGTAAGAACATCCAGTATCACTGCTGGCTCCACCTTAGGAAAGATTCCTTTCAGGTACCTGCCACAACATCAACAATTATTTCAACACATTTCATTATTTTAAGCTCTCATTAAATTTTAAATTGACAAAACACTCACTGATTATTTTTGCAGAAAGATGCAGATATTAGTATCATAACATTACAGAATACAGCCTATCCTCACGTAGTGATGTGCTCGTTTACCGACAACTCGGACTTATGATGGGCTCTCTGACCAGTATGCATACCTAAATTTTTTTTGTTTTTTTTCAACATGTCGGCCGTCTCTCACCGAGGCAGGGTGACCCAAAAAAGAAAGAAAATCCCCAAAAAGAAAATACTTTCATCATCATTCAACACTTTCACCACACTCACACATTATCACTGCTTTTGCAGAGGTGCTCAGAATACAACAGTTTAGAAGCATATACGTATAAAAATATACAACATATCCCTCCAAACCTAAATAATACCTAAATAATGTAAGTTAAAGCTGATTTCCTCTATTCTGTTTATTACAATATACAGTACACTACTGTATAAACATTTAAAAATATACCAGAAATATTATAAATGGTGCAAAGTTGACATTAAAACAATATCAAAGATGGTTGACACAAACCCACTACCTAATATTATAGTGTGCTCATCACTTAGCAATGAATTCATTTATCGACATGGTCTTAAAAACAGAATTCCACCATTAAGTGAGGAGAGGCTGTATATAAACAGCTCGGTAAAAATGCACTCCAACAGTCCACAGATACTTAAATCAATTTTGTTCGCCGATGACACAACTTTTGTTATTTCAAATTCTGATCTCACAGCATTCAGCAACACAATCAATGCTGAACTAAAATATCTACTGGGGTCACAACTAAAACTTCACACTCAATATTGACAAGACCTTCTATGCAATGTTTGGAACAAAGCAAAGAATGTCCTTTTTTAATGTAGACACAAACAATACAGCAAGTGAGAGGCAGGGCGAGGGGCAAATGCTTAGGAATACACCTGGACAGCAAAGTAAAATTCAACAGACACATCCAGAACATTTCCAATAAAATTTTCAAAAGTGGTGGACATTCTCTCAAATATATGGTATTATGTGACCCAAACCTCTCTGTTCACCTTGTATTACTCTCTAATCCATCCCTACCTTACCTATGGTACCTGTGTTACCTGGTGATCAACATCGGTACTCATCTTAAACTCCTCGTTATTTATCAAAACTCATCTCTCAGAATTATTGCTTATCCAGGCAACACACACACATACACACCTCTTATTAAAAACTTTAAACTGACTTAACCTTCACAATGTTCACTTTCTACTGTTCACGCTAAGTATACAGGACACTCAATATTAACATTAATCCGGAGCTTAAGTTCTATCTGGAGAGCTGCAACACAACACTGGAGGGCTGTATTTTTTCCTGCCTTCAAATTTGGCATGACCTGAAATGCCTGGTCAGTATAGAATGGGTCTTAACACTCGGTGTGTGCAGTATTAAAAAACTCTGGGACCAGTTAGTACCTTGTGGGAACACCAGTTCAACTGAGCGCCAGCTAGAGCAAACAGCGTGGCAAACACTAGGAATTCACTGATGCCATGTCGTATTAACACTCCCCTTTTAAGAGGAGAGTGATGTTGACCCTGAGTTTAGTGGCTTTGAGATGGATGTGGCCACAAGTAGTTGAGGAAATATGAAAAACCTTGATAATAACCTATGTGCAACATTTGTACAACATCCTTTCAATTTTGGTACCACTGGTAGTGTCATCCTGATAGAATGTCCTATAATCTATGCCCTAAGTAAAGAGAAACAATTCTGGAAAGTGTGTAATAAGTGTTCGGCTGGGTGGCTGCCTGGCTGGCTGATTGACTTTGACTGTCTCTATCTCCATCTCTGTCTGTCTGTCTGTCTATCTCTATCTCACAGGTACACATAAGTATAGATATTATACATAGAGTAAATTGCCTAGGATAACCCAAAAAATGCACACAAAGTGCTACACTGTGCTTGTAGATTTTTTTTTCTTTTTTAACAAGTCGGCTGTCTCCCACCAAGGCAGGGTGACCCAAAAAAGAAAGAAAATCCCCAAAAAGAAAAATACTTTCATCATTCAACACTTTCACCTCACTCACACATAATCACTGTTTTTGCAGAGGTGCTCAGAACAACAGTTTAGAAGCATATACGTATAAAGATACACAACATACCCCTCCAAACTGTCAATATCCCGAACCCCTCCTTTAGAGTGCAGGCATTGTACTTCCCATTTCCAGGGCTCAAGTCCGGCTATATAAAAATAACCGGTTTCCCTGAATCCCTTCACTAAATATTACCCTGCTCACACTCCAACAGATCGTCAGGTCCCAAATACCATTCGTCTCCATTCACTCCTATTGAACACGTTCATGCACGCCTGCTGGTAGTCCAAGCTCCTCGCCCACAAAACCTCCTTTACCCCTTCCTTCCAACCTTTTCGAGGACGACCCCTACCCTGCCTTCCTTTCCCTACAGATTTAAATGCTCTTCATGTCATTCTACTTTGATCCATTCCCTCTAAATGACCAAACCACCTCAACAACCCCTCTTCAGCCCTCTGACTAATACTTTTATTAACTTCACACCATCTCCTAATTTCCACACTCTGAATTTTCTGCATAATATTTACAGCACACATTGCCTTTAGACAGGACATCTCCACTGCCTCCAACCACCTCCTTGCTGCTACATTCACAACCCAAGCTTCACACCCATATAAGAGTGTTGGTACTACTATACTTTCATACATTCCCTTCTTTGCCTCCATAGATAACGTGTTTTGTCTCCACATATAACTCAACGCACCACTCACCTTTTTTCCCTCATCAATTCTATGATTAACCTCATCCTTCATAAATCCATCCGCCGACACGTCAACTCCCAAGTATCTGAAAACATTCACTTCTTCCATACTCCTCCTCCCCAATATGATATCCAATTTTTCTTTATCTAAATCATTTGATACCCTCATCGCCTTACTCTTTTCTATGTTCACTTTCAACTTTCTACCTTTACACACACTTCCAAACTCATCCACTAACCTTTGCAATTTTTCTTTAGAATCTCCCATAAGCACAGTATCATCAGCAAAAAGCAACTGTGTCAATTCCCAGTTTGTATTTAATTCCCCATAATTTAATCCCACCCCTCTCCCAAACACCCTAGCACTTACTTCTTCTACAACCCCATCTATAAATATATTAAATAACCATGGTGACATTACACATCCCTGTCTAAGACCTACTTTTACCGGGAAGTAGTCTCCCTCTCTTCTACACACCCTAACCTGAGCCTCACTATCCTCATAAAAACTCTGTACAGCATTTAGTAACTTACCACCTATTCCATATACTTGCAACATCTGCCACATTGCTCCCCTATCCACTCCATATGCCTTTTCTAAATCCATAAATGCAATAAAAACTTCCCTACCTTTATCTAAATACTGTTCACATATATGCTTCAATGTAAACACTTGATCTACACATCCCCTACCCACTCTGAAACCTCCTTGCTCATCTGCAATCCTACATTCTGTCTTGCCTCTAATTCTTTCAATTATAACCCTACCGTACACTTTTCCTGGTATACTCAGTAAACTTATTCCTCTATAATTTTTACAATCTCTTTTGTCCCCCTTCCCTTTATATAAAGGGACTATACATGCTCTCTGCCAATCCCTAGGTACCTTCCCCTCTTTCATATATTTATTAAACAAAAGTACCAACCACTCCAACACAATATCTCCCCCTGCTTAAAACATTTCTGTCATGATCCCATCCACTCCAGCTGTCTTACCCCCTTTCATTCTATGTAATGCCTCACGCACCTCCTTCACACTCATATCCTGCTCTTCTTCACTCCTAAAAGATGGTATACCTCCCTGGCCAGCGCATGAAATTACCGCTTCCCTTTCTTCGTCGACATTTAAAAGTTCCTCAAAATATTCTCGCCATCTACCCAATACCTCCATCTCCCCATCTATTAACTCTCCTACTCTGTTTTTAACTGGTTCTCTAGGCTTTCTTAACTCGTTTAACTCACTCCAATTTTTTTTCTTATTTTTATTAAGATTTCTTGACAGTGCCTCTCCCACTCTATCATCTGCTCCCCTTTTGCACTCTCTCACCACTCTCTTCACCTTTCTTTTACTCTCCATATACTCTGCTCTTCTTATATCACTTCTGCTTTGTAAAAACCTCTCATAAGCTACCCTTTTCTCTTTTATCACACCCTTTACTTCATCATTCCACCAATCACTCCTCTTTCCTCCTGCACCCACCCTCCTATAACCACAAACTGCTACAGAATAGAGAATATCAGCTCTCATATACATTATTTAGGCATGCACACAGGTCAGAGAGCCCTTCGTAAGTCCGAGTTGTTGGTAAATGAGTACGTATATTGCTAAGTGAGGAGAGGCTGTAGTGCGTTATCGAAAGCACATTAGAGGATCGCATGTCAATCGATGGTCTACTGTAATGTACATGGAGTCGGTTTATAATATTTGGGTATAGTTGGCACTCCATAAAATACAGATCACTAACCAATGTAAATTCTTTGCAACTGACCAATTCTTCACTTGCAACCCAACTCACCGTGCTGGTGACTGTAATGACTCACTCAAGTTGTACTGACTTAAATTACAAACTTTGTTATGTATGAGATAAGTAGTTAGCAAGTCTTATGATTAGTCGGCACAAGAAGCACAACAATAGTTAATGACCTTTTCAGCCTTATATTGTATCAAGCTTTATCTGTATTATAATAAAATAAAACTACTGTATTTGTATTAGTATGGCTCTTAAGAAATAATTTTAATTTAAAATTTTGTAATTTTAATTTACTGCTGGAAATAATAAATAATTAACATATAAACAAGTTACTGAGAGCAGTTACCATGAGAGATCGTACTACATATCAGTCAGTAGTTCCTGACTGGCTGTTACACATTCATGCTGGGGCACACCTTAGAGTACACAGACCACTATGTACACTGTACTGTAGTGCACAGTAATAAGCTTCAATGTTTGACAGAAACCAGACATAGAACATTGTACTAAATACCTAGTATACTGCAGTAGCTACCAGCAACCTCAGTGTGACTGCCGTCTCTAACATCAAAGATACACAATACAAGCACCATGCTTCATGGCACTATGCTTCACAGCACCATGCTTCATGGTACTATGGATACATGCACCATGCTTCATGGTACTATGGATACAAGCACCATGCCTCACAGCACCATGGATACATGCACCATGCTTCATGGCACCATGGATACAAGCACCATGCTTCATGGCACCATGGATACAAGCACCATGCTCTACAGCACCATGCTTCATTGCACCATGGGACTTAGCATCCCCTGGAATACAAAAATATACAATTAATTTTAAATAACTACTTAAATATAAAATACATTACTGGCCATGAGTCAACTAATAGTCTGTTTTAGTTCTCTTCTGCTGGATTGCCAGACCTTGAGTGACAGATATAAGTTGAAAGCGAATTTCAGAGAGATTTTGATTACAGTGGATTCTCAGTTGTCAAACTTAATTTATTCCAGATGTCGATTCGACAACCAAAATGGACGACAACCAAAGTAATTTTCCCATAAAGAATAATGTAAATAGAATTAATCCATTCCAGACCCCAAATGACAATATAATAATTTATTAAAACTAAACTAACTAGTACTACATAAAACTAAAAATGAGCACTAACCGAAATATTGTACAGGAAATGAAAATTTAACTGCCTCATCCCTGTCAGAGGAGAGCTAAGACATACTGGAAGCAGGAGGTGGAGGAGAGGAGGGGATATGTCACTGCTTGGAAGGAGAGTCACCTTCTATTAATATGTCAGACAACTGTCCTTCTGGTGTTGTTTCTCTTCTATGTCTCTTTTCACCACTAACACCTTGTTCTGGCTCACTGGTTCTTTGTCTCACTAAAAGCCTGTCCAGTGATGTTTGTTTCAGGCTCCGTTTTAACACTAGTCTAAATTGAGACATTACACTGTCATTGTATATGTTAGAGAAACGGATGGCCACTGCTTTGTCTGGATGGCATTTTTCAGCAAACTCCTGCACTTCACGCTATTTAACACACATTTCCTTGACAAGTGCAATGGGCACATCATCCCTTCCCTCTTCTTCCTCTGATGACAGCTCCTCTGCTGAAATCTGTTGCTGCTCCTTCTGAAGGTCTACAAGTTCTTCTGTGGTGAGTTCAGTTCTATGCTCCTCCACCAACTCCTCTACATCATTTTCAGTTACCTCTAGGCCCAAGGTCTTCCCCAGGAACACAATATCCTCCACAGGCTCAGACTCATCTTCAAAGCCTTTAAAATCCCTGGCTGCCATAATTTCTTCCATGCTGACTGCAAGGTCCTGGAAGACACATTCCCTCAGGCTTTGTCTATAAGCCTCAAGCAGGTGAGAATATTGAAATGGTCCTTCCAGAACTCCCTGAGGGTTAAATTTGCTTCTAAAGTGATTTCAAAGCACCTTTCAAAAAAGTGCTTTGGTGTAGAATTTTTTTAAGTTAGAAATGGCCTGCTGGTCCATGGGTTGGATGAGAGGGGTGGTGTTAGGAGACAAGAACTTCACAGTTATAAAACTGAACTCCTTCAGCAACTCATTTTCCAAGCTTGGAGGGTGAGCAGGACCTGAGTAGCAATTGTTTATCAATGAGGTAGTTTTTGACAGTGGAAGCAAAGACCTCATGAACCCACTCAATAAAAAATTGTTTTGTTACCCAAGCTTATGTTCTGGCTCTCTACATTAGAGCCAATTTGTTTTTCATATCATTGTTCTTAAAAACTCTTGGATTTTTGGAATGATAAACAACGGCTTCAATTCAAGTCCCCACTTGCATTACCACACAGTAACAGAATGAGCCTGTCTTTCATTGGCTTGTGTCCTGGCACTGACTTTTCCTCTTCAGTTATGTAAGTCTTTGTAAGCATTTTCTTCCAGAAGAGGCCTGTCTCGTCACAATCAAACACTTGTTGGGGGACAAATCCCCCAGCTTCTGCGTACTCTTGGAATTCAGTAACATTGTCCAGTGTGCATTCTGTGAGCATGCGACCTGAGTTGTTTGCATTGTCAGTCGACAACCAAGAGAAAATACGAAAACCAGGAAATTTTTTCTCAAAATCCTTGTTTGAAAACTGTTTGTTTGACAAGTAATGCAGTTGGCAATCAAGGTTCCACTGTATGAGGAAAGTCTGAGGCAAATACAGACTTGAGATATTGGTGTTTTTGTGGCATTGTCAGTTTGCATCCTGAGGTATCAGTGGGGGGCTGGCAAAATAACCAGGTGCGTACACTCACGTCTCTTTTGTAGGAGTTTACTGGTGTGAACCTAAAATGCTAACAAACATTAGTGAGGGATGTGGGTGTCTATCTGAATTCTTCAGTGCTGTTTGTTGCACACACCAGCCAGATTGCTGCACCTTGCAATTTTTATGTAGATAATCTCCATGTGGTCAGAAAGTGTCTTGATCCAAAGATTATCTTGGTGATGATCCATGATTTTGTTTCCTCTCAAACTAATTTTTGCAACTTTTGGTTTGTGGGTTTGTCTAATTACTCGCTGCAATGACCTCAGTCTGTAGTGAACAGTAGAGTTCGATTGTTATTTTCACTCCCACCCACTTACTACTAGTCTCTTCTCCTTATTAGTATTTAAAGTTATTAAGTTTAAAAAACCAAAGTATCTTGAATATAACAATTGGTACAGAATACCTACAAGCAGTAAAGGAAGATACATGTGCAACAGTTAGGTATCATTATATTGAAACATTTAGCCTACACAGAGGCAGCAGAATCAATGGAGATGTAGAGACAATGCAATTAGTCCATCACTCTTGAAGACATAGTTTTGAGGTGGTCAGTCCCTCAGGCTGGAGAAGAGTTCTGCTCCAAAGTCTGGAACAATGTGGTCCATAATCTGTTTTCCAGATTATGGAACAGAGCTCTTCTCCAAGCTGAGGGGCTGACTACTTCAAAACTACGTCTTCAACGTTTCACCTACTTTGTAAGTGAAACATTCCAGAATAAAGATACCTGTCTACCACATTAACTAGTGGTGTAGAACCACCTGTCTACCACACTGACCCACCTGCCTAGTTCAGTCACCGTCTACCACACTAATTAGTGATAAAGAACCACCTGGCTGATTCAGTCACCACCTATCTACCATAAAACAATGAGGTGAAATAACAATTTATTCAATAAATAAATTCTTCCAAGTACTCAAAAGTCCGGGTCACTGTATAACTCTGAGAATACTTATTCAACCATAAAAAGTTGACAGAGGGCCAGTTATGTATATTAGTTACATCTTAAAAATACACTAAGAATAATAAATAATTATTGCAATATTTAAATGCCATATCTTGAACTACTTAATATACAGCATACAATGTTAGACATTTATTAATGATGAAAGAGAATAGGCCAGAGTACCTGAGTTTGATCTTGGGAGAGTGAGGCGAGGGTCGAGGAGAGTGACGGTGATCGATCCTGGGCGATCCTAGCTGAGAGCGGGTAAACTCAGAGGTAGAGCGGGTAGTGGGTCGGGGAGACCCTAGTGTGTGCGGTGAGGAAGCACGCGACGAATGGAGTGGAGACTCTCGTCCTAGGAATGGCGAAGCAATGGATCGCTCCAGAGAGCCTTGACCCAACCTCGGAGAGCCCATAGATCTATCGACAGACTCACGCCCCATTCTAGGAGAGCCGATGGACCTTTCCAAAGACCCACGCTGGCCTATCATGGGTGACTTTCTACATTTATCATCAAAAAGAAGAGCTCCTCTAGCTCGTTCGTACGCCGGACGATACTGTGCACGCTCAGTCTTAGAAGTGAAGGTTGACTGATCTATATTAGTGGTAGCATGAGCAATACCATTGCTTGTAGCAGTGGTAGTTACTGTGGTACTTCCTGTGCTCACTGCAGTTTTGGGTGCAACTATCACTGGTTTATCCTGGGATGCAGCAGTAGTTGTAGTTAATGAATGTGTTGTAGCTACTATGGCTGAAGTCACAGTCAAGGATGCCTTAGTACTCTGTAGAGCCATGAGGGCAGTAGCAGTTGGTATGAAGTGTCGCATGGGAGGCGGCGTGAAGGTACCGTAGGGACCAGGTGTTGCAAGGGGATGTTTCTGAACCTGCAGTGCACTGATGACCACAGCTTCCCTGTTGTGATATCTGGTGCCAAAGTTAGTAGTGCCAAAGTTAATAGTGCCAGAGTTAACCCTTAAACGGTCCAAACAGATCGACGTTCAAATTCGTAGTGCTACAAAAGTAGATCTACTTTCTCTTACATATTTTCAAATATAACAAAAAAAAAATGTAGATAAAAGTTTTTTTTACGTTTTCAAATGTAAAACAAAAAAGAAGATCTACATTTTTTTACATACTTTCAGATGTTGAAAAAACGTATAGATACGTTTGGACCATTTAAGGGTTAATAGTGCCAGAGTTAGTAGTGCTGGGTTAGTTACACAAACTTCATGCAGGTATACCTCTGCTTGTCACAGTATAACCTCAATATAGCACACCAATAGGGAGGATCCTCTGAGTGTCAGTTAAAGCAGAATAAAATTTAAAATAAAAAGGAAACCACTTACTCTACTGTTTAACTAATATTGTACTGCACAGTTTATAGTGTTATATTGCAACAAATATTGACAATAAAGAAGTTAACAATACAATTTACTTAGATTTTGAACATTTTAAAACTATCATATTGAATTTTACTGACATTCTCAAGAGCTCCTCTGATAACTTCTCACATTAAGGCAAGTTATTACCCCTTTCACTGTCCATAAGTGAAACTGACTCTCAGTGTCCAAAAATTTAAATAAAAAAAAATTCTTCTGAAATGGTAAAGAATCTTTTCCTGCAGGTAATAACACCAAAGGTGTGAAATTTGATGGAAAACTTATAGAATTACACAGGGGCAAAGTTATCAGCCTCGGCACAATTTACACACAAGCAATTTCACTTAGTTGGAATCTTATTTTAACCCTTTGAGAGTCTCTTCCGAAATTCTGCGACCTGAAGCCAGGGTCCAAGCCATAGTTCTACGCCATGAGCTCAGCTCCTTCAGATAAGCTGTGAGCAGTAAATCTGGGCCTAGATATAAGAGAATGCATCTATGTGGTAAGAGTGTATCATATAAAAAATCCTTCAGCATGCAGTGCAGAATGAGAAAAAACTGAGACCATGTTTTTGGATTAAAACAGCAACTTTGTGGTGTATTTTCATATGTTTTTATGTGTGTATTTGCAGTTTCTTGGTCTCATTTGATAGAATGGACGATATATTACAGAAATAGAGATCATTTTGATTGGTTTTAGTACTGAAAATGGCAAGAAACTGAGCTCAAAGTACCGGAAATGTTCAAGTTTTGCCAATTTTCAAGAGTAAACAAATGAAGTCGCGTTTCAAATACACATCAGCTGGTGGCTCTCATGTGTGTTCATGAATGCACTGATATTATTCATACAATTATTACAATATTACATAACAGTAAATCTTCTATTATTTGGTGTGAATAAAAATTCATTATGAGAATAAAAAATAAAAACCAGATTCATTTGTAAAGCCTGAAAATGTAACTAATAAACAGAGGAAATGTTATTTTAGTGCCAGGAATGCCTGCATTATTTATTCTGGACCCTATTTTGAAGCTGGAATATTTTGAACTTTGTGTGAAATTAGTCAAATTACCAATTTCCGATCACTTTATTGGGTAGTTGAAATAGTTGATTGGGTGATTTCTAGTGCTCAATTGATAAAATAGAAGTAATACTATCAAAATAGCTAAGAATCTGGTCTACTGGAATACTGTAACTGGCTTAAAATGGGAGTCAAATTGGGCAAAATCGCCGATGTGTAAATATCTCCGCCGCAAAAAAATATGCGAGAGCGTAATTTCGGCAATTTTCCATCAAATTTCGTACTTTTTGTTTTATTACCTTCAGAAAAAGATTCTCTACAATTTCATAAGAAAAAATAAATTTTTTTTTGAAAATTCTTGGACCCTGTGGACAAGTTTCAGACTGGGGTCTAGACCCTGAAAGGATTATGGCAATTACATTGTTCCAACTGGCCAAATTCTTAGCAATGTCACTTACATATCTTCCATTCTGTGAAATGAGCATAAGGAACCCCCCATTTAAGTATTTCAACTGCCCTGTATAGTGATCAGAATTCGGTAATTTGGCCAATTTCGCACACAATTAAAAACATACCAGTTTAAAAATAGAGTCCATAATAAATAATGAAGACACTCCTGGCACTAAAACATTCCTCAGTTCATTAGGGGTATCGAGGCCACCACTAAATTTTTTTTTTTTTTTTGTGTTCAATTTCCCTTTTTTTTTGTTTTTGTAGAATCAGGTATGGATAGTTTATGTTAAGAAAAAGTTTGGAGAAATTCTGGCAACAAATAAATGAATGAAAAATAAAATAAGAAAAATTTGATTTGGCACAACTTATGGCCAATTTGGCCAGGGCCAAAATTGTTTTGGTCAGTCTCTATGGATAAAGCAACATCCACTGATCTTAACCGGAATGTACAACCTAATTTACCTCCAGTTTCATCCTTCCCAAAAATAAAGTTCATAAGTTTCTTACAAAATAAAATATTTGCACTATGCAGCTGCCCATAAATGCATACAAGAAATAGGGGCTATTTGGTTTATTCTTTTTCCTTTCACAGTAAAACAATCATTGTTGAATGGTAACTTGAAAATCATTTCATTCCATTATTACTTCATGGTGGTATCAACATATAGGTCAACAGCTTATTGTCACGAAATGTGAAGAAAACATGAGTAGGCTTATGACTTTTTGAGTATGTATATATGTGTATGTATGTATGCATCCGACTTACGACCTGCTCGACTTACGACCACTCGACTTACGACCGTGTTTTTTATGCCAAATTTCTGGGAAATAAACAACTATTTATGTTGTACACAGTGTTTATCCTAAATCTTACAGTATAAAATACAGTGCTAACGACATAAAAAGTAAAGTAAAACATGAAATACCAAAATAAAACAATAAAATAAAGTCATTACAAAAATGTTTTGTTGATATTCAGTAGTAAAGTTCAACTTACGACCATTTCGACTTACGACCGGTTTTCGGAACTGAACTCGGTCATAAGTTGGATGGTAGGTGTGTATATATATATATATTATAGGTAGTAGGTTGGTAGACAGCAACCGCCCAGGGAGGTACTACCGTCCTGCCAAGTGAGTGTAAAACGAAAGCCTGTAATTGTTTTACATGATGGTAGGATTGCTGGTGTCTTTTTTTTTCTGTCTCATACACATGCAAGATTTCATGTACGTCTTGCTACTTCTACTTACACTTAGGTCACACTACACATACATGTACAAGCATATATATACACACCCCTTTGGATTTTCTTCTATTTTCTTTCTAGTTCTTGTTCTTGTTTATTTCCTCTTACCTCCATGGGGAAGTGGAACAGAATTCTTCCTCCGTAAGCCATGCGTGTTGTAAGAGGCAACTAAAATGCCGGGAGCAAGGGGCTAGTAACCCCTTCTCCTGTATATATTACTAAATGTAAAAGGAGAAACTTTCGTTTTTCCTTTCGGGCCACCCCGCCTTGGTGGGATACAGCCAGTGTGTTGAAAGAAAGATAGATAGATAGAGATAGATGGCCGACTTGTTTAAAAAAAAAAAAAAAATATATATATATATATATATATATATATACAAAGTGGACCCCCGGTTAACGAACTTTTTTCATTCCAGTAGTATGTTCAGGTGCCAGTACTGACCGAATTTTTTCCCATAAGGAATATTGTGAAGTAGATTAGTCCATTTCAGACCCCCAAACATACACGTACAAATGCACTTACATAAATACACTTACATAATTGGTCGCATTTGGAGGTGATCGTTAAGCGGGGGTCCACTGTATATATATATATATATATATATAGATATATATATATATAGATATATATATATATATAGATATATTATATATATATATATATATATATATATACATGTATATATGATTGTGGATGTTATGAATGAGAAGAAGCTGGATGTCCTGGCTTTAAGTGAAACAAAGCTGAAGGGGGTGGGAGAGTTTCAGTGGAGAGGAATAAATGGGATTAGGTCAGGGGTTTCAAATAGAGTTAGAGCTAAAGAAGGAGTAGCAATAATGTTGAAGGATAAGCTATGGCAGGAAAAGAGGGACTATAAATGTATTAATTCAAGGATTATGTGGAGTAAAATAAAGATTGGATGTGAAAAGTGGGTTATAATAAGCGTGTATGCACCTGGAGAAGAGAGAAGCGTAGAGGAGAGAGAGAGAGATTTTAGGAAATGTTGAGTGAATGCGTGGGGAGTTTTGAATCAAGTGTGAGAGTAATGGTGGTTGGGGATTTCAATGCTAAAGTGGGTAAAAATGTTATGGAAGGAGTAGTAGGTAAATTTGGGGTGCCAGGGGTAAATGTAAATGGGGAGCCTTTAATTGAGCTATGTGTAGAAAGAAATTTGGTAATAAGTAATACATATTTTATGAAAAAGAGGATAAATAAATATACAAGGTATGATGTAGCACGTAATGAAAGTAGTTTATTAGATTATGTATTGGTGGATAAAAGGTTGATGGGTAGGCTCCAGGATGTACATGTTTATAGAGGGGCAACTGATATATCGGATCATTATTTAGTTGTAGCTACAGTTAGAGTAAGAGGTAGATGGGAAAAGAGGAAGGTGGCAACAACAAATAAGAGGGAGGTGAAAGTGTATAAACTAAGGGAGGAGGAAGTTCGGGTGAGATATAAGCGTCTATTGGCAGAAAGGTGGGCTAGTGCAAAGATGAGTAGTGGGGGGGTTGAAGAGGGTTGGAATAGTTTTAAAAATGCAGTATTAGAATGTGGGGCAGAAGTTTGTGGTTATAGGAGGGTGGGGGCAGGAGGAGGGAGGAGTGATTGGTGGAATGATGAAGTAAAGGGTGTGATAAAAGAGAAAAAGGTAGCTTATGAGAGGTTTTTACAAAGCAGAAGTGTTATAAGAAGAGCAGAGTATATGGAGAGTAAAAGAAAGGTAAAGAGAGTGGTGAGAGAGTGCAAAAGGAGAGCAGATGATAGAGTGGGAGAGGCACTGTCAAGAAATTTTAAAGAAAATAAGAAAAAATTTTGGAGCGAGTTAAACAAGTTAAGAAAGCCTAGGGAAAATATGGATTTGTCAGTTAAAAACAGAGTAGGGGAGTTAGTAGATGGGGAGATGGAGGTATTGGGTAGATGGCGAGAATATTTTGAGGAACTTTTAAATGTTAAGGAAGAAACAGAGGCAGTAATTTCATGCACTGGTCAGGGAGGTATACCATCTTTTAGGAGTGAATAAGAGCAGAATGTAAGTGTGGGGGAGGTACGTGAGGCATTACGTAAAATGAAATGGGTAAAGCAGCTGGAACTGATGGGATCATGACAGAAATGTTGAAAGCAGGGGGGGATGTAGTGTTGGAGTGGTTGGTACTTTTGTTTAATAAATGTATGAAAGAGGGGAAGGTACCTAGGGATTGGCAGAGAGCATGTATAGTCCCTTTATATAAAGGGAAAGGGGACAAAAGAGACTGTAAAAATTATAGAGGAATAAGCTTACTGAGTATACCAGGAAAAGTGTACGGTAGGGTTATAATTGAAAGAATTAGAGGTAAGACAGAATGTAGGATTGCGGATGAGCAAGGAGGTTTTAGAGTGGGTAGGGGATGTGTAGATCAGGTGTTTACATTGAAGCATATATGTGAACAGTATTTAGATAAAGATAGGGAAGTTTTTATTGCATTTATGGATTTAGAAAAGGCATATGATAGAGTGGATAGAGGAGCAATGTGGCAGATGTTGCAAGTATATGGAATAGGTGGTAAGTTATTAAATGCTGTAAAGAGTTTTTATGAGGATAGTGAGGCTCGGGTTGGGGTGTGTAGAAGAGAGGGAGACTACTTCCCGGTAAAAGTAGGTCTTAGACAGGGATGTGTAATGTCACCATGGTTGTTTAATATATTTATAGATGGGGTTGTAAAGGAAGTAAATGCTAGGGTGTTTGGGAGAGGGGTGGGATTAAATTATGGGGAATCAAATTCAAAATGGGAATTGACACAGTTACTTTTTGCTGATGATACTGTGCTTATGGGGGATTCTAAAGAAAAATTGCAAAGGTTAGTGGAAGAGTTTGGGAATGTGTGTAAAGGTAGAAAGTTGAAAGTGAACATAGAAAAGAGTAAGGTGATGAGGGTGTCAAATGATTTAGATAAAGAAAAATTGGATATCAAATTGGGGAGGAGGAGTATGGAAGAAGTGAATGTTTTCAGATACTTGGGAGTTGACGTGTCGGCGGATGGATTTATGAAGGATGAGGTTAATCATAGAATTGATGAGGGAAAAAAGGTGAGTGGTGCGTTGAGGTATATGTGGAGTCAAAAAACGTTATCTATGGAGGCAAAGAAGGGAATGTATGAAAGTATAGTAGTACCAACACTCTTATATGGGTGTGAAGCTTGGGTGGTAAATGCAGCAGCGAGGAGACGGTTGGAGGCAGTGGAGATGTCCTGTTTAAGGGCAATGTGTGGTGTAAATATTATGCAGAAAATTCGGAGTGTGGAAATTAGGAGAAGGTGTGGAGTTAATAAAAGTATTAGTCAGAGGGCAGAAGAGGGGTTGTTGAGGTGGTTTGGTCATTTAGAGAGAATGGATCAAAGTAGAATGACATGGAAAGCATATAAATCTATAGGGGAAGGAAGGCGGGGTAGGGGTCGTCCTCGAAAGGGTTGGAGAGAGGGGGTAAAGGAGGTTTTGTGGGTAAGGGGCTTGGACTTCCAGCAAGCGTGCGTGAGCGTGTTAGATAGGAGTGAATGGAGACGAATGGTACTTGGGACCTGACGATCTGTTGGAGTGTGAGCAGGGTAATATTTAGTGAAGGGATTCAGGGAAACCGGTTATTTTCATATAGTCGGACTTGAGTCCTGGAAATGGGAAGTACAATGCCTGCACTTTAAAGGAGGGGTTTGGGATATTGGCAGTTTGGAGGGATATGTTGTGTATCTTTATATGTGTATGCTTCTAGACTGTTGTATTCTGAGCACCTCTGCAAAAACAGTGATAATGTGCGAGTGTGGTGAAAGTGTTGAATGATGATGAAAGTATTTTCTTTTTGGGGATTTTCTTTCTTTTTTTGGGTCACCCTGCCTCGGTGGGAGACGGCCGACTTTTTTAAAAAAAAAAAAAAAAAAAAAAATATATATATATATATATATATATATATACATATTTTTTTTTTTATTATCACACTGGCTGATTCCCACCAAGGCAGGGTGGCCCAAAAAAAGAAAAACTTTCACCATCATTCACTCCATCACTGTCTTGCCAGAAGGGTGCTTTACACTACAGTTTTTAAACTGCAACATTAACACCCCTCCTTCAGAGTGCAGGCACTGTACTTCCCATCTCCAGGACTCAAGTCCGGCCTGTCGGTTGAGAGAGAGAGAGAGACAGAGAATGATGCTACTTATGTATGAAAGCACATGAAAGGAGTGTTGTTATACACTCCTCCAGCAGTATCCCATACCCATAATCACATTTTCTCTGGTAGTGATCGATCAGAGTGAACATAATATGTATTATAATCAACCATGTAATTGCCCTATGCCGGAGTGCCTACCTCACCTCACTATTATGTCTATTTATTCACATATGATTGTCTTTATTATGTTTATATGATATGTAGTGTCTTCCATATACAATTATGAACAACATGTGATAACTGGAATAAAGAAATTCACAACAATGTCATAAATATACGACATTTTATAACACCAGCAGCGGTTCCCAAGATCTAGCATTTCTGAGACCTTCTCTCAGCTTATTTCATGTCTGGGATAAGCTCCTCCCACTGTTTAATGATACAAAATGTTGATTTTAATACATTAGCAAAAAAATTAATTTAAAAAGAAAATAAAAAAAAAATCGGAATTACTGGAAATTCACAACATCCACATGGGGATGTGCTACCTGTGGTGTCGTCATAAGAAATGTTGCAGTGGCTATAATCTGTTGTAGAAACATCATACAAACATGATATTTACACCAAAAATGTTGACAGATTCTTGAACTATTTTTCTGTAAGCTTCAGCTCAATTTTCGATTATATTTTAATTTTTGTACCCCGCCCAAGTGCACGGCCATGATTCCCCTTAGTCACATCTCCAGGCCTCTTCTATATAACACATGCTTTAGATTTTTAATTCTTTATTCAAACAAAAATAGATGATTTACTCTATTTCTCAAATAATACAATACGAACAGGAAAGATTGGTCATGACTTACAGTATCCCAATAATTGAATCAGACCTATTAAAAACCCATAAAACAGACTGGGGGTTGTTGGGAGCTTTACTCATCCTCTGGAATATTGGCAAAAATTGAATATTTTTGTTGCTTTGAGCTCAATATCAATCTACTTCTAGTCTGGAAACCAATCAAAATCAGGTCTATTTCAGTATTTTGTCTTCAATTCTATTAATTGATACCAAGAAACAGCCAATAAAACCATAAAAACCATTAGAGAAAACACTGCAAAGTTGGTATTTTAAACTATACACACAGTCACAGTTTTTTTTCCCATCAAACACTGCACAGGGTAGGATTTTTTTTTTCTATGGTGCACACAGACCCAGTCTCTCATATCTAGGTCACAATTTACTGCTAATGGTTTATCCGAGTGAGCCGAACTCAGGACATAGAACTAAATGAGGGACCCTGACCTCAATGATGTAGATCTATGGACAGTGAAAGGGTTAAGGCATGTTATCAAGGCATGTTATCAAGGAAAGTTATTATTGCAAGTTATTAAAGCAAGTTAATAATGCAATCTGTGGTTAAATGTTAATATTGTTTATAATAAATACTTAACACAAAACTTATGGGTTAATAAAGTTATATAACAACACTTGTTGGGTGAGCAAACAGATTAATTTATAGAGGAAAACCTACACTTACAAACAAGTGTTACTGGCTTAGTAACTTACAAACAAGTGGTGATGCTGACTTAACTTACAAACAAGAGTTGTTGCTTACAGTGGCTGTAAGCAACATTACAGCACTAGTGTTGCTTCACTTGCTGACCTCAGCCAACACTACAGTGGTTGCAAGCAACAATACAGTGTTGCTACACTTACTTCTTCATGAGGTCATTGATGTGTGCCTCAGACACGGTAGGGAACATCGCAGCGATCTTTGCAATGGCGGCCAACTGTTGTGAGTGTTCCACAGTGTCTGTGGAACCACCGGCCTCCTGCATGGAACACAACACTCATTATAACATTAACATTATACTCATTATAAAGCACAACACTCACTATAACAGTAATATTATACTCATTATCAAACACACAAAGAGTGTAACAAGTTTTCACACCATAATGCAGATTTAAAGTACAAACAAGCATTTATGTTCAGCGTCAATTTCTCCATTGATCTGCATCTTATGCAAGAAACAGGTGTTTAATGTGAAGTGCACTTGTGTTAAGTAGTATGCTGCACCTTGTTACACTTTAGGAGTGACACAAACTATATTTTTATGTCAACTAGGCCTCACAAATACTAGGTTAAGTGGTCCTATATCCATCAAAAATAAACTACTGTGCCTACCACTGTATTTTTTTTATTTAAATTACATTACTTGAATGGCATAAAGAAATATTATTATTATTATTATTATTATTGTTATTATTATTATTATATAGCTCATAGGTTGCTGACCCCCATGCAATAAGCAAAAATCGCCAGCGAGTGGAATTTTTTTTTATTACTGAAGGCATCAACAGCACCCGATAATGTGTTTACACTATCATACATAAAGTGATCAACAGAGCTAAGCATAAAAAAAGATTAAAAATGTAAAATAAATACACAGTACTATATACAATACTTACCTTAAAATATGGCACCGGTTGCCCTTCTCTTTTGCCACTGTTGTGTGAAAATGGCATAAATAAGGTAAATGCACCAAATATAATGAACAATCCTCAACTGAAAGTCAATGTAAATATAGAACAATATAAAGAGGGTGCTGAATACACAGGGCCATTCTCTATTACATACCACATTGGAAATAAGTTGAATACAACAAAAACAATAAAAAGTTTTGCCTCACAAAGAGGAAACGAGTATCCACTGAATGTGGCAGTTATAATTATGAGATTTTTATTGTATAAGGCACCTTCATCAGTCACCCATCTGACTGTGTTTGCAACAGTGCAGTACTGTCTGCTGTTAAGAGGATAGACTGACCAATAATTGGTTTTCAGAGTTTTGCTACTTCTGCAATGCAGCCTTGGTCCAAGCTTGTCTGAAGTTTGGTCCATGCTTGTCTGGTGCTTGGTCCAGACTTGTCTGGTGCTTGGTCCAGACTTGTCTGGTGCTTGGTCCAGACCTGTCTGGTGCTTGGTCTAGGCTTGTCTGGTGCTTGGTCCAGACTTGTCTGGTGCTTGGTCCAGACTTGTCTGGTGCTTGGTCCAGACTTGTCTGGTGCTTGGTCCAGACTTGTCTGGTGCTTGGTCCAGACTTGTCTGGTGCTTGGTCCAGACTTGTCTGGTGCTTGGTCCAGACTTGTCTGGTGCTTGGTCCAGACTTGTCTGGTGCTTGGTCCAGACTTGTCTGGTACCTGCGCCAGCTTTGGCTGGTGCTTTCCTGACCTTCCAATACATTACATTAAATCTATCCAAATCAGTAGTCATCTTCTTTAACCCTTTGACTGTCACAGGCCCCTTTCTGAAACTGTCATTCTATGTCAATAAATTTTTGAAAAAAAACACGCTAAGATAACAGGGATATCTTGCTACTCCTACTTACACTTTGGTCACACTTCACAGACACGCACATGCATATATATATATACATACATCTAGGTTTTTCTCCTTTTTCTAAATAGCTCTTGTTCTTTTTTATTTCTTCTATTGTCCATGGGGAAGTGGAAAAGAATCTTTCCTCCGTAAGCCATGCGTGTCGTATGAGGCGACTAAAATGCCGGGAGCAATGGGCTAGTAACCCCTTCTCCTGTATACAATTACTAAAAAAGAGAAGAAGAAAAACTTTATAAAACTGGGTTGCTTAAATGTGCGTGGATGTAGTGGGGATGACAAGAAACAGATGACTGCTGATGTTATGAATGAAAAGAAGTTGGATGTCCTGGCCCTAAGCGAAACAAAGCTGAAGGGGGTAGGAGAGTTTCAGTGGGGGGAAATAAATGGGATTAAATCTGGAGTATCTGAGAGAGTTAGAGCAAAGGAAGGGGTAGCAGTAATGTTAAATGATCAGTTATGGAAGGAGAAAAGAGAATATGAATGTGTAAATTCAAGAATTATGTGGATTAAAGTAAAGGTTGGATGCGAGAAGTGGGTCATAATAAGCGTGTATGCACCTGGAGAAGAGAGGAATGCAGAGGAGAGAGAGAGATTTTGGGAGATGTTAAGTGAATGTATAGGAGCCTTTGAACCAAGTGAGAGAGTAATTGTGGTAGGGGACTTGAATGCTAAAGTAGGAGAAACTTTTAGAGAGGGTGTGGTAGGTAAGTTTGGGGTGCCAGGTGTAAATGATAATGGGAGCCCTTTGATTGAACTTTGTATAGAAAGGGGTTTAGTTATAGGTAATACATATTTTAAGAAAAAGAGGATAAATAAGTATACACGATATGATGTAGGGCGAAATGACAGTAGTTTGTTGGATTATGTATTGGTAGATAAAAGACTGTTGAGTAGACTTCAGGATGTACATGTTTATAGAGGGGCCACAGATATATCAGATCACTTTCTAGTTGTAGCTACACTGAGAGTAAAAGGTAGATGGGATACAAGGAGAATAGAAGCATCAGGGAAGAGAGAGGTGAAGGTTTATAAACTAAAAGAGGAGGCAGTTAGGGTAAGATATAAACAGCTATTGGAGGATAGATGGGCTAATGAGAGCATAGGCAATGGGGTCGAAGAGGTATGGGGTAGGTTTAAAAATGTAGTGTTAGAGTGTTCAGCAGAAGTTTGTGGTTACAGGAAAGTGGGTGCAGGAGGGAAGAGGAGCGATTGGTGGAATGATGATGTAAAGAGAGTAGTAAGGGAGAAAAAGTTAGCATATGAGAAGTTTTTACAAAGTAGAAGTGATGCAAGGAGGGAAGAGTATATGGAGAAAAAGAGAGAAGTTAAGAGAGTGGTGAAGCAATGTAAAAAGAGAGCAAATGAGAGAGTGGGTGAGATGTTATCAACAAATTTTGTTGAAAATAAGAAAAAGTTTTGGAGTGAGATTAACAAGTTAAGAAAGCCTAGAGAACAAATGGATTTGTCAGTTAAAAATAGGAGAGGAGAGTTATTAAATGGAGAGTTAGAGGTATTGGGAAGATGGAAGGAATATTTTGAGGAATTGTTAAATGTTGATGAAGATAGGGAAGCTGTGATTTCGTGTATAGGGCAAGGAGGAATAACATCTTGTAGGAGTGAGGAAGAGCCAGTTGTGAGTGTGGGGGAAGTTCGTGAGGCAGTAGGTAAAATGAAAGGGGGTAAGGCAGCCGGGATTGATGGGATAAAGATAGAAATGTTAAAAGCAGGTGGGGATATAGTTTTGGAGTGGTTGGTGCAATTATTTAATAAATGTATGGAAGAGGGTAAGGTACCTAGGGATTGGCAGAGAGCATGCATAGTTCCTTTGTATAAAGGCAAAGGGGATAAAAGAGAGTGCAAAAATTATAGGGGGATAAGTCTGTTGAGTGTACCTGGTAAAGTGTATGGTAGAGTTATAATTGAAAGAATTAAGAGTAAGACGGAGAATAGGATAGCAGATGAACAAGGAGGCTTTAGGAAAGGTAGGGGGTGTATGGACCAGGTGTTTACAGTGAAACATATAAGTGAACAGTATTTAGATAAGGCTAAAGAGGTCTTTGTGGCATTTATGGATTTGGAAAAGGCGTATGACAGGGTGGATAGGGGGGCAATGTGGCAGATGTTGCAAGTGTATGGTGTAGGAGGTAGGTTACTGAAAGCAGTGAAGAGTTTTTACGAGGATAGTGAGGCTCAAGTTAGAGTATGTAGGAAAGAGGGAAATTTTTTCCCAGTAAAAGTAGGCCTTAGACAAGGATGTGTGATGTCACCGTGGTTGTTTAATATATTTATAGATGGGGTTGTAAGAGAAGTAAATGCGAGGGTCTTGGCAAGAGGCGTGGAGTTAAAAGATAAAGAATCACACACAAAGTGGGAGTTGTCACAGCTGCTCTTTGCTGATGACACTGTGCTCTTGGGAGATTCTGAAGAGAAGTTGCAGAGATTGGTGGATGAATTTGGTAGGGTGTGCAAAAGAAGAAAATTAAAGGTGAATACAGGAAAGAGTAAGGTTATGAGGATAACAAAAAGATAGGGTGATGAAAGATTGAATATCAGATTGGAGGGAGAGAGTATGGAGGAGGTGAACGTATTCAGATATTTGGGAGTGGACGTGTCAGCGGATGGGTCTATGAAAGATGAGGTGAATCATAGAATTGATGAGGGAAAAAGAGTGAGTGGTGCACTTAGGAGTCTGTGGAGACAAAGAACTTTGTCCTTGGAGGCAAAGAGGGGAATGTATGAGAGTATAGTTTTACCAACGCTCTTATATGGGTGTGAAGCATGGGTGATGAATGTTGCAGCGAGGAGAAGGCTGGAGGCAGTGGAGATGTCGTGTCTGAGGGCAATGTGTGGTGTGAATATAATGCAGAGAATTCGTAGTTTGGAAGTTAGGAGGAGGTGCGGGATTACCAAAACTGTTGTCCAGAGGGCTGAGGAAGGGTTGTTGAGGTGGTTCGGACATGTAGAGAGAATGGAGCGAAACAGAATGACTTCAAGAGTGTATCAGTCTGTAGTGGAAGGAAGGCGGGGTAGGGGTCGGCCTAGGAAGGGTTGGAGGGAGGGGGTAAAGGAGGTTTTGTGTGCGAGGGGCTTGGACTTCCAGCAGGCATGCGTGAGCGTGTTTGATAGGAGTGAATGGAGACAAATGGTTTTTAATACTTGACGTGCTGTTGGAGTGTGAGCAAAGTAACATTTATGAAGGGACTCAGGGAAACCGGCAGGCCGGACTTGAGTCCTGGAGATGGGAAGTACAGTGCCTGCACTCTGAAGGAGGGGTGTTAATGTTGCAGTTTAAAAACTGTAGTGTAAAGCACCCTTCTGGCAAGACAGTGATGGAGTGAATGATGGTGAAAGTTTTTCTTTTTCGGGCCACCCTGCCTTGGTGGGAATCGGCCGGTGTGATAATAAAAAAAAAAAAAATTTTAAATGTTGAGGAAGAAAGGGAGGCGGTAATTTCATGCACTGGCCAGGGAAGTATACCATCTTTTAGGAGTGAAGAAGAGCAGAATGTAAGTGTGGTGGAGGTACGTGAGGCATTACGTAGAATGAAAGGGGGTAAAGCAGCTGGAACTGATGGGATCATGACAGAAATGTTAAAAGCAGGGGGGGATATAGTGTTGGAGTGGTTGGTACTTTTGTTTAATAAATGTATGAAAGAGGGGAAGGTACCTAGGGATTGGCGGAGAGCATGTATAGTCCCTTTATATAAAGGGAAAGGGGACAAAAGAGATTGTAAAAATTATAGAGGAATAAGTTTACTGAGTATACCAGGAAAAGTATACGGTAGGGTTATAATTGAAAGAATTAGAGGTAAGACAGAATGTAGGATTGTGGATGAGCAGGGAGGCTTCAGAGTGGGTAGGGGATGTGTAGATCAAGTGTTTACATTGAAGCATATATGTGAACAGTATTTAGATAAAGGTAGGGAAGTTTTTATTGCATTTATGGATTTAGAAAAGGCATATGATAGAGTGGATAGAGGAGCAATGTGGCAGATGTTGCAAGTATATGGAATAGGTGGTAAGTTACTAAATGCTGTAAAGAGCTTTTATGAGGATAGTCAGGCTCAGGTTAGGGTATGTAGAAGAGAGGGAGAATACTTCCCGGTAAAAGTAGGTCTTAGACAGGGATGTGTAATGTCACCATGGTTGGGATTAAGACACATGTGCAACATCTGGGTATCTTTATTGTAGACGTTTTGCCATCCAGTGGCTTTATCAATACAAATTCTAGGACATAACTTGAAGACAGTAGAACTATGTACAGAAGATGAGGTAATCAGTCCCTCAACCTAGGAGTAGGTGCGAAGAGCACCATAGTCGTGGAGATTCTGAAGCAGAAGAAAGGAGCCTGGCGCTTATATAGTAACGTCAGGTGTAGCAGACGAGGGCATATTCACTGGTAGGCGGGATTCCCCAGTGGAAGTAGGTCCTTCCCAAAGAGATGGGTTAGTTGTAGTAGTAGTTGTCGTAGTCGTGAAGGTTATGTACATGTCCTCAGAATTAAGATTCCATGATGTTGCAGTGTCTGACAAGTTGTGTACGAATGGTATATAATACCGACAAGATGAGATTAAGACACATGTGCAACATCTGGGTATCTTTATTGTAGACGTTTCGCCATCCAGTGGCTTTATCAATACAAATTCTAGGACACAACTTGTCAGACACTGCAACATCATGGAATCTTAATTCTGAGGACATGTACATAACCTTCACGACTACGACAACTACTACTACAACTAACCCATCTCTTTGGGAAGGACCTACTTCCACTGGGGAATCCCGCCTACCAGTGAATATGCCCTCGTCTGCTACACCTGACGTTACTATATAAGCGCCAGGCTCCTTTCTTCTGCTTCAGAATCTCCACGACTATGGTGCTCTTCGCACCTACTCCTAGGTTGAGGGACTGATTACCTCATCTTCTGTACATAGTTCTACTGTCTTCAAGTTATGTCCTAGAATTTGTATCGATAAAGCCACTGGATGGCGAAACGTCTACAATAAAGATACCCAGATGTTGCACATGTGTCTTAATCTCATCTTGTCGGTATTATATACCATTCGTACACAACTTGTCAGACACTGCAACATCATGGAATCTTAATTCTGAGGACATGTACATAACCTTCACGACTACGACAACTACTACTACAACTAACCCATCTCTTTGGGAAGGACCTACTTCCACTGGGGAATCCCGCCTACCAGTGAATATGCTCTCGTCTGCTACACCTGACGTTACTATATAAGCGCCAGGCTCCTTTCTTCTGCTTCAGAATCTCCACGACTATGGTGCTCTTCGCACCTACTCCTAGGTTGAGGGACTGATTACCTCATCTTCTGTACATAGTTCTACTGTCTTCAAGTTATGTCCTAGAATTTGTATTAATAAAGCCACTGGATGGCGAAACGTCTACAATAAAGATACCCAGATGTTGCACATGTGTCTTAATCTCATCTTGTCGGTATTATATACCATTCGTACACAACTTGTCAGACACTGCAACATCATGGAATCTTAATTCTGAGGACATGTACATAACCTTCACGACTACGACAACTACTACTACAACTAACCCATCTCTTTGGGAAGGACCTACTTCCACTGGGGAATCCCGCCTACCAGTGAATATGCCCTCGTCTGCTACACCTGACGTTACTATATAAGCGCCAGGCTCCTTTCTTCTGCTTCTGAATCTCCACGACTATGGTGCTCTTCGCACCTACTCCTAGGATGAGGGACTGATTACCTCATCTTCTGTACATAGTTCTACTGTCTTCAAGTTATGTCCTAGAATTTGTATTGATAAAGCCACTGGATGGCGAAACGTCTACAATAAAGATACCCAGATGTTGCACGTGTCTTAATCTCATCTTGTCGGTATTATATACCATTCGTACACGTCACCATGGTTGTTTAATATATTTATAGATGGGGTTGTAAAAGAAGTAAATGCTAGGGTGTTCGGGAGAGGGGTGGGATTAAATTATGGGGAATCAAATTCAAAATGGGAACTGACACAGTTACTTTTTGCTGATGATACTGTGCTTATGGGAGATTCTAAAGAAAAATTGCAAAGGTTAGTGGATGAGTTTGAGAATGTGTGCAAAGGTAGAAAGTTGAAAGTGAACATAGAAAAGAGTAAGGTGATGAGGGTATCAAATGATTTAGATAAAGAAAAATTGGATATCAAATTGGGGAGGAGGAGTATGGAAGAAGTGAATGTTTTCAGATACTTGGGAGTTGACGTGTCGGCGGATGGGTTTATGAAGGATGAGGTTAATCATAGAATTGATGAGGGAAAAAAGGTGAGTGGTGCGTTGAGGTATATGTGGAGTCAAAAAACGTTATCTATGGAGGCAAAGAAGGGAATGTATGAAAGTATAGTAGTACCAACACTCTTATATGGATGTGAAGCTTGGGTGGTAAATGCAGCAGCGAGGAGACGTTTGGAGGCAGTGGAGATGTCCTGTCTAAGGGCAATGTGTGGTGTAAATATTATGCAGAAAATTCGGAGTGTGGAAATTAGGAGAAGGTGTGGAGTAAATAAAAGCATTAGTCAGAGGGCAGAAGAGGGGTTGTTGAGGTGGTTTGGTCATTTAGAGAGAATGGATCAAAGTAGAATGACATGGAAAGCATATAAATCTATAGGGGAAGGATGGAGGGGTAGGGGTTGTCCTCGAAAGGGTTGAAAAGAGAGGGTAAAGGAGGTTTTGTGGGCAAGGGGCTTGAACTTCCAGCAAGCGTGCATGAGCGTGTTAGATAGGAGTGAATGGAGACGAATGATACTTGGGACCTGATGATCTGTTGGAGTGTGAGCAGGGTAATATTTAGTGAAGGGATTCAGGGAAACCGGTTATTTTCATATAGTCAGACTTGAGTCCTGGAAACGGGAAGTACAATGCCTGCACTTTAAAGGAGGGGTTTGGGATATTGGCAGTTTGGAGGGATATGTTGTGTATCTTTATATGTATATGCTTCTAAACTGTTGTATTCTGAGCACCTCTGCAAAAGCAGTGATAATGTGTGAGTGTGTTGAAAGTGTTGAATGATGATGAAAGTATTTTCTTTTTGGGGATTTTCTTTCTTTTTTGGGTCACCCTGCCTCGGTGGGAGACGGCCAACTTGTTGAAAAAAAAAAATATGAGAAGTTTTTACAAAGTAGAAGTGATGCAAGGAGGGAAGGGTATATGGAGAAAAAGAGAGAGGTTAAGAGAGTGGTGAAGCAATGTAAAAAGAGAGCAAATGAGAGAGTGGGTGAGATGTTATCAACAAATTTTGTTGAAAATAAGAAAAAGTTTTGGAGTGAGATTAACAAGTTAAGGAAGCCTAGAGAACAAATGGATTTGTCAGTTAAAAATAGGAGAGGAGAGTTATTAAATGGAGAGTTAGAGGTATTGGGAAGATGGAGGGAATATTTTGAGGAACTGTTAAATGTTGATGAAGATAGGGAAGCTGTGATTTCGTGAATAGGGCAAGGAGGAATAACATCTTGTAGGAGTGAGGAAGAGCCAGTTGTGAGTGTGAGGGAAGTTCGTGAGGCAGTAGGTAAAATGAAAGGGGGTAAGGCAGCCGGGATTGATGGGATAAAGATAGAAATGTTAAAAGCAGGTGGGGATATAGTTTTGGAGTGGTTGGTGCAATTATTTAATAAATGTATGGAAGAGGGTAAGGTACCTAGGGATTGGCAGAGAGCATGCATAGTTCCTTTGTATAAAGGAAAAGGGGACAAAAGAGAGTGCAAAAATTATAGGGGGATAAGTCTGCTGAGTGTACCTGGTAAAGTGTATGGTAGAGTTATTATTGAAAGAATTAAGAGTAAGACGGAGAATAGGATAGCAGATGAACAAGGAGGCTTTAGGAAAGGTAGGGGGTGTGTGGACCAGGTGTTTACAGTGAAACATATAAGTGAACAGTATTTAGATAAGGCTAAAGAGGTCTTTGTGGCATTTATGGATTTGGAAAAGGCGTATGACAGGGTGGATAGTGGGGCAATGTGGCAGATGTTGCAAGTGTATGGTGTAGGAGGTAGGTTACTGAAAGCAGTGAAGAGTTTTTATGAGGATAGTGAGGCTCAAGTTAGAGTATGTAGGAAAGAGGGAAATTATTTCCCAGTAAAAGTAGGCCTTAGACAAGGATGTGTGATGTCACCGTGGTTGTTTAATATATTTATAGATGGGGTTGTAAGAGAAGTAAATGCGAGGGTCTTGGCAAGAGGCGTGGAGTTAAAAGATAAAGAATCACACATAAAGTGGGAGTTGTCACAGTTACTCCTTGCTGATGACACTGTGCTCTTTGGAGATTTTGAAGAGAAGTTGCAGAGATTGGTGGATGAATTTGGTAGGGTATGCAAAAGTAGAAAATTAAAAGTGAATACAGGAAAGAGTAAGGTTATAAGGATAACAAAAAGATTAGGTGATGAAAGATTGGATATCAGATTGGAGGGAGAGGGTATGGAGGAGGTGAATGTATTCAGATATTTGGGAGTGGACGTGTCAGCAGATGGGTCTATGAAAGATGAGGTGAATCATAGAATTGATGAGGGGAAAAGGGTGAGTGGTGCACTTAGGAGTCTGTGGAGACAAAGAACTTTGTCCTTGGAGGCAAAGAGGGGAATGTATGAGAGTATAGTTTTACCAACGCTCTTATATGGGTGTGAAGCATGGGTGATGAATGTTGCAGCGAGGAGAAGGCTGGAGGCAGTGGAGATGTCATGTCTGAGGGCAATGTGTGGTGTGAATATAATGCAAAGAATTCGTAGTTTGGAAGTTAGAAGGAGGTGCGGGATTACCAAAACTGTTGTCCAGAGGGCTGAGGAAGGGTTGTTGAGGTGGTTCGGACATGTAGAGAGAATGGAGCGAAACAGAGTGACTTCAAGAGTGTATCAGTCTGTAGTGGAAGGAAGGCGGGGTAGGGGTCGGCCTAGGAAAGGTTGGAGGGAGGGGGTAAAGGAGGTTTTGTGTGCGAGGGGCTTGGACTTCCAGCAGGCATGCATGAGCGTGTTTGATAGGAGTGAATGGAGACAAATGGTTTTTAATACTTGACGTGCTGTTGGAGTGTGAGCAAAGTAACATTTATGAAGGGGTTCAGGGAAACCGGCAGGCCGGACTTGAGTCCTGGAGATAGAAAGTACAGTGCCTGCACTCTGAAGGAGGGGTGTTAATGTTGCAGTTTAAAAACTGTAGTGTAAAGCACCCTTCTGGCAAGACAGTGATGGAGTGAATGATGGTGAAAGTTTTTCTTTTTTGGGCCACCCTGCCTTGGTGGGAATCGGCCAGTGTGATAATAAAAAAAAAATAATAACCTTAAAACACTTGAAGTTCTGGAAAGTTTCCAGACATAATAGAGAGATGTGCTCACAGAGAATGTAAGCAAACCAGGTGGGGCACGGTGATTGTATTAGAAAGACAGGTGTGGGGAGCTGCATAGCGAGTTTTGGTCATAATTTGAAAAGTTCGCATTAGCAGAATGCTGTAATGCAAAACGCCATAAAGTGGGGTCCTACTGTACTATCTCTATCTCATTATACTGTTAGACAGGCATATGCTATCTCATCGTATTGTTTGATAGGCATATACTCTCTCATTATACATGTATTGTTAGATAGGCATACGCTATCTCATTATATTGTTCAACAAGCATATACGTACTATCTCACTGTATTGTTAGACAGGCATATATACTATCTCATTATATTGTTAGATAGGAATATACCATCTCATTGTATTCAATTCAATTCAATTCAAAGTTTATTCTCTATAAGGATTACAATCCTGAGTTTGCAGAAATTTGGTTATTGTGTGGTTTACATGTAGTAAAATAATGATTACAGAGTGTACCACTAACACCTAGCATGGCTAGGCATTTCGGGCAGACTTAGTTTTATTCTTAATTGTAAAATATTACAAATTATGAGGTAAGTTGGTATTATGGCTAAGTGACTAAATACTAGTTTGTGAGTTTAGCAATGTGAATGCTTTTGTTTTGGCACAGTACATAGTTTCAGTATTGGAGTATCACAGGATTCATTATTTTAAGATTGAGATTAATATTTCTGTTTATGGTCAAATGGGTGAGTGAGTGTAAGTGTGAACCACAAGGTGGTATTCGTGTAGTTAGTTGACGGGGTGTATCAGGGAGATAAGATGTTTTCTAATGGTAGTTTTGAAGGTGATGAATGTGTCTGCAGTTCTAGAGTTCTCAGGTAGGGTGTTCCAGATTTTAGGGCCTTTGACATACATTGAATTTTTGTAAAGGTTTAGTCGGACATGGGGAATGTCGTAGAGATGTTTGTGTCTGGTGTTATGCCTGTGGGTTCTGTCACAACTATCAAGAAAGCGTTTTAGGTCAAGGTTGATATTAGAGTTTAAGGCCCTGTAGATGTAGATTGCACAGTAGTAAGTGTGGATGTACTGAACAGGGAGTATGTTTAGATCTATGAAGAGTGGGGGGGTGTGTTGCCAGGGATGGGATTTAGTGATTATTCTTACTGCAGCTTTTTGTTGGGTTATTATTGGCTTTAGGTGTGTTGCTGCAGTTGATCCCCAAACACAAATAGCATAGGTGAGGTATGGATAAATAAGTGAGTGGTATAGTGTGAGAAGGGCATTTTGCGGCATGTGGTATCGTATCTTGGAGAGGATCCCAACCGTTTTGGATACTTTTTTGGTTATATGCTGGATATGGGTGCTGAAATTCAGGTTGTTGTCAAGGTATAAGCCCCCATTATGTCTGGTAATTAGAGTGTTGTCAATCTTAATGTTAATTTGTGCATCTCCTGCTCTGCTACTAAACATAATATAGTAGGTTTTGTCAGTGTTAAGCGTAAGTTTATTGGCTGTCATCCAAATCGATATTTTGATCAGCTCCTCGTTCACAATGGTGTTGAGGGTGGCAAGATTAGGGTGAGAGATGACATAAGTCGTGTCGTCAGCAAAGAGAATGGGTTTCAGGTGTTGGGATACGTTTTGAAGATCATTGATGTATATTAGGAAGAGCAGGGGACCAAGGACACTTCCCTGCGGAACTCCAGTATCCAGTGGCCGTGTTGCTGATGCTGTGTCTTTAATGGTGACATACTGATACCTATTAGTAAGGTAAGATTTGAAATAAGCAAACGCATGGCCTCTTATACAGTAATGATCAAGTTTGTGGAGTAGGATGTCGTGGTCTACTGTGTCAAAAGCTTTTCTTAGGTCAATAAAAATTCCTAGTGGATATTCCTTATTTTCCAATGCTGTGTAAAGCAGATCTAGCATTTTTATGATTGCATCATTAGTGCTTTTATTTTTCCTGAATCCAAATTGGCAGGGGTTGAGTATGTTTTGTGCCATTATAAATGAATACAGTCTCCTGTGCACGAGTTTCTCAAAGATTTTGGATAGCAATGGTAAGTTAGATATTGGCCTATAGTTGTTTAAGTCTGTAGGGTCACCACCTTTATGTATTGGTGTAACCCTTGCCATCTTGAGTAGTTTCGGGAAGGTGCTAGTCTCTAGTGACTTGTTCAGTAATGGTGGGACATGAGACAGATTCCCTGAGTTATTTTTAAGTGACTTTATAATCTCGGTGACTTCCGTAGGCTCAGTTGGTGCAAGATAGAAGGAATTTGGGAAATTCCCATCTAGGTAGTCCCCAGCATGGGCATTGGTATGTGGGATTTTATTGGCGAGATTAGATCCTATGGTTGAGAAGAAGTCGTTTATCTTGTTAGCTGTGTCAGTGGGATGTAGTGGTATTTCATTAGGTTTAGTTAGGACAATATTCTTGGTTTTTCTCAGTTTGTGGGTCCCTAGAATCTGAGACAGTTTTTTCCAGGTCTTTTTTATATCTCCTCTAGTGTCTGTGAATCTACTGGAGTAGTATAGTTGTTTGGCTTTCTTTATTACTTTGGTGAGAACTGATGAATAGTGTTTAAGAATATCTTTGTGTATTAAGCCCTGTCTATATTGCTTTTCATATTGGTGTTTCTTGTCAATTGATTTCAGAATGGTGCTGGTTAGCCATGGGCAACCAAGGCGTTTGTTTGTGATCTGTTTCGTTTTTATAGGACAATGTTTGTTGTATAGTCTAAGTAATTTGTTAAGAAAAATGTCTGTCCAGTCATCAATACCATTGGCCTTGGAGAATTCTGTAGGCCAGTCAACAGTCTCTAGGTCAGCTGTGAACTTCCTTACTGAGGCCTCATCATGGAGTCTAAATGAGACTTTGTTGTATTCAAGTGGTGGTTTACTAATGTTTGTCAGGAGGAAGGTAGGGTAGTGGTCTGTAGTGCTATCTGTGATTATCCCTGATTTAAGGGGGGCTAGTATATTGGTCCATATGTGGTCTATTATGGTTGCACTTGTCTCAGTGAGCCTGGTTGGTTTAGTTATTGTTGGTATGAGAAGTGTGTTGTTCATATTGTTGATGAAATCAGTTACAGGCTGATCATCTAGTAAGCCAAGGTTGATGTTGAAGTCTCCAGCTAAGAGAAGGTGGTGCTTATTCATTTGTCTGTTTGTTATTAGTGACTTTAATTTCTCAATGAAATTTGGGATGTTTGTGCGAGGTATCCGGTAAATGGCACCGATTGTTATAGGTGTCTTAAGGTTTTTTACAGTAAAATTAGCAAAAATGTTTTCCTCATATTCATCACTAAAGCAAGTGGTGCTAATGCAAGATAATTGGTTAGAGTAATAGATTGCAATACCACCCCCAACTTGGTTTGGTCTGCAGTTGTGAATTGCTCTGTATCCTGGTAGAGGGTAGATATCTATTGTGTCCTGCTTAAGCCAGGTCTCAGTAAGAATAATGCAGGAGAAGGGTGTCTTAGGTGTTTCAAGGAGTGCTAGGAGGTCATCATAGTGTTTGCTTAACGACCTGATGTTGTAGTTAAGTACTGATAGACTTTTAGCATTGTTTAGGATAGTGCTGGCTTGTGATGCTGTGTAATAAAGGCAGTTACTTTCCAATAGGTTTTGACTGGGTGTCAGATTATGGAGGTTTAGATCAGGGTCAACGTGATCAATCATCTTCTAGTTTTAAATTATGGTTATTTATATCCTGAGTTGTGTGTTGAGTTCTAGTACTGATAATTGTAGTGGTGGGAAGTTTGGACAAGTATATAGCTAGAGTATTTTGGTCATGTAGAGTACAGTCACTACTACACATAATGAAGTTGATGTTGTCTATGTGTTGTGCTGGAATGAACTAAAGTACAACTAGGTATAAACTAGTAATATAAAAATACAAATTAAAAATAGAACAAGACTCTCACTTGTAATTGCACTAAGGTCTAATATAATGACTTTTGTGGAGTCTATGTTTTGAGATAGAATGAGCTATAGTACAACTAGGTTTAATCTAATATAAAAATACAAATTAAAAATAGCACTAATCTCTCACTAGTAATTGCACTATGGTCTAATATAGTGAATTTGGTATTGACTATATATTGAGCTAGAATGAGCTATGGTACAACTGAGTTTAATCTAATAATATAAAAATACAAATTAAAAATAGCACCAGTCTCTCACTAGTAATTGCACTATGGTCTAATATAGTGAATTTGGTATTGACTATATATTGAGCTAGAATGAGCTATAGTATAACTGTGTTTAATCTAATAATATAAAAAAGGCACAAGACTCTCAATTGTGATTGCACTAAGGTCTTATGTAAGTTGTTTACAAGAATTAGAGTATAACTAGATTTAAATTGACAGGATAAAATACACAAGTTAAGGCAGCAAAAGAATAATAAAAAAATGATAAAAATAAAAATGGCAATGACTTGGTTATAATATGCTAGTAAGATGGTAGACAGGATAATATAAAAGTTGTAGTTGAAAATACTAGTTTAAAAAAGTATTGAATAGAAATGTTCAATAAAAGAAGTTTACAATAAATTTGATCAATATATTTTAAAGCAAAATTGGGCAATAATAGGGATTTAGAATAAAATTGGGCAATTGAGTATTTCTTAAAGCGAGGTAGAATTATTGAAGACAAGTTATGGTTAGTTTATACTAAAATAAGATAGAACAGTGATGTGGTAAGTTGTAAAAAAGGAGATAGATTCTGTAGATATTAAACACAATTAAGACTATGAGGTAGAATGGTCGTTGAATACAACAATGACAATCAAAAGTAGTTGGGGTATTAGAATTTTAGGGGGGCACAAATTTATGACAATATAACACTAACTGTGGACTATGGGTATTATCTGCACTTTACTCTGATTCTGTTAGTCCAGCCTCACTTAGGAATGTTTTAAGGTCGTGTTCTCTAGAGATGAAGTATCTCTTCCCAGTGGGCTGTTTCCTAACTGCGATTTTTCCATCCCTCACAAAGCACTGGTGGATTTTTTGGGCATAGCATAATTTTCTTAGCCGATAAAGAAGGTTTTGTCTTGTTTTGGTAAGGCACTCATTGACGTAAACATCAGATTTCATAGAAATAGATGTTTTTAGTAGGTTGTTTCTTTGTAGGCTAGTTTGGAATTTTAACAGCACTGTTTTTTTACCTGCTTGGTAGCCCATCAGTTTGCAATCTTTTAGGTCATCACTACATATGTTAAGGCGAAGGTGATCCTTGATAAGCTGTAAGGTGGTCTCCATGCAGGTCTCTTGGGTGACTGTGGCTGGGAGATGTTTGCTGCTAACTACAACAGCGTCAGGTAGCTGCTGTTGGTCATTATGGTCTTGGAAGTTGGTTATGACATTGGCAAGTTGTTGGTCCACTCTTGATCTTTCCTCTGTAATGTTGGTAGTAAGTAGGGTGACTTGGTCTTTTAGAGTGTTGATGGTGTCTAGGGACTGGGTGTGGGTGTTGCTTTGCTGTTCTAGAGTGTCTAGTTTATGTTCAAGAGCAGTGATCTTGTTGAGGTAATCTGCATTGCTAGCTTTTAGTTCCTGCATTTCTTGAGTTAGTTTGGTGATTGTTTGGTTCTGAATCGTAAGGAGTTTAGCTATTTCTGGGTCGGTGATCTTCTTGACATCAAATACTGGGAAGGAGTTATCTTGGACTGTGGCGGCGGCCATGTTTGTTGTTGTCTGTCGTGTGTTGTGGTGGTGCCGGTGGGTGATGAGGGTTGTGTCCTGGCTGGCAGCACCACAAGTTTTCCTCGTGTTATTACTGCTCTCACCTTTGATGTTAGGAGTCCTTAGCTGGTTACTGGATCTTCTTTTATTGCTCTAACCCTTGTCCATTGGCTGTGGCTTTGGGTAAATAGTAGGCGATGGGTGATGGGTGAATGTTGTGGAGTATCACTTCAGTGGCAGCGGGGTAGGAGGTGGTAGTACGAGTCCTATTAGTTGGTAATTTGTGAACTTTTGGGTGATTTCTGCAGTTGCTTTATATCATTCTGGGTATCCACACATGTTAGTGTTATGTAGGTCTTGATTAGGTCATCACTGGGCTGCTGGGAACCTCAGGTAGAAGTGAAAATAGAGGACAAGGTTCCTGTTGCCGCTGCCGCGGAATATCTTTATTAGATATGCATATACTATCTCATTCTATTGTTAGATAGGCATATGTATACTATCCTGTTATATTTTGTATTGTATACCTAAATAATTGGTTGTGCTCACTCTGTTAAACTAGACAGTTATATTCTCTTATTATGATTTTTCATGAATGAACTGAGTAAATTGTAAGTACATAGAGTGGAACCTAGGTTATAGGCCGTCGCGGAAGCGGCCAATTTGGAAATCGAGCACTGGATATCAGGTATGCTCAGGGCATATTCCCTTAAGGAAAAGGAGGAGAATATGTAAACTAGAAAGAGAAAGGCACTCTCTATACAGGCAAAAACAAAGAATAACAGAGCAGCTACAAGAGGCCAATATATCTGCAATACGTAGAGAGACACTGGTCAGAGAAATAGCAAACATCGAGCTAAAGCTAAAGGAATCTTACAGGAGTCAAGAAACACAGGAAGAACTAAAAGCCATAAATGAATTTGAAAGAAACCCAAAGTATTTCTTTTCTTATGCCAAATCAAAGTCGAGAACAACGCTCAGTATTGGGTCCCTACTTAAAAGGGATGGGCCCTACACAGATGACAGCAAGGAAACGAGTGAGCTACTCAAGCCCCAATATGACTCAGTTTTTCAGGAGCCTCTAACCAGACCAAGAGTCGAAGACCTAAATGAGTTTTTTATGAGAGAGACAAAATCTGGTAGACACACACCTATCTGATATTACCCTAACACCAAATGACTTCAAAAAGGCGATAAATGACGTTCCCATGCACTATGTCCCAGGCTCAGACTCATGGAACTCCGTGTTCATCAAGAACTACAAAAAACCCCTATCACATGCTTTTAACATCCTATGGAGAGGGAGCATAGATACTGGGGTCATCCCAGTCACTAAAAACAACAGACATAGCCCCACTCCACAGACCGATGGCGCTAAAGTCCCATATCGTAAAAATCTTTGAAAGAGTTCTAAGAAGCAAAATCACCACCCATCTAGATACCCAGGGCAGCATGGGTTTAGAGCAGGTCACTCCTATCTGTCCCAACTACTGGACCACTACGATAAGGTCCTGGGTGCTCTAGAAGAAAAACAGAATGCAGATGTAATATACACAGACTTTGCAAAAGCCTTAGACAATCGTGACCATGGTGTAATAGCACATAAAATGTGTGATAAAGGAATAACAGGAAAAGTTGTTAGATGGATCTATAATTTCCTAATAAATAGAACACAAAGAGTAGTAGTAGTCAAAAGAGTAAAGTCTGAGGACGCTACGGTGAAAAGCTCTGTTCCACAAGTTACATCTTGTTCCTCATCCTCATATCGGACATAGACAGGGATATAAGCCATAGCGCCATATTTTCTTTTGCAGATGAAACCCGAATCTGCATGACAGTGTCCTCCATTGAAGATACTACATGACTCCAGGCGGACATCAACCAAATCTTTAAACGGGCTGCAGAAAACAGTATGAAGTTCAATGATGAAAAATTTCAATTATTCCAATATGGGAAAACGTGAGGAAATTAAAACTTCATAGGAGTATAAAACAAATTCCAACCACACAATAGAGCGAAAAACTAATGTCAAAGACCTGAGAGTGATCATGTCAAAGGATCTCACCTTCAAGGACCATAACATTGTATCAATCACAGCTGCTAGAAAAATTACAGGATGGATAATGAGAACCTTCAAAACCAGGGATGCCAAGCCCAAGATGACACTCTTCAGGTCACCTGTTCTATCTAGGCTGAGGCTGAAATACTGCTGCACACTAACAGCACCTTTCAAGGCAGGTGAAATTGCTGACCTAGAATATGTACAGAGAACCTTCAAGGCCTGCATAACTGGGGTAAAACACCTCAGTTACTGGGAATGCTTGAAGTTCCTAAACCTGTACTCCCTAGAATGCAGGCAGGAGAGATACATGATTGTATACACTTAGAAAATCCTAGAGGGTTTAGTACCAAACTTGTACACGAAAATCACTCCCTACGAAAGCAAAGGACTCGGCAGATAATGCAACATCCCCCCCAGTGAAAAGCAGGGGTGCCACTAACACGATAAGAGGCAACACAATAAGTGTCAAGGGCCTAAGACTGTTCAACTGCCTCCCAGCATACATAAGGGGGATTACTAATAGACTCCTGGCTGTCTTCAAGCAGGCACTGGACAGGCACCTAAAGTCAGTACCTGACCAGCCAGGCTGTGGTTCAAACATTGGATTGAGTGTGGCCAGCAGTAACAGCCTGGTTGATCAGGCCCTGATCCACCATGAGGCCTGGTCACAGACTGGGCCATGGGGGTGTTGACCCCCAGAACTCTCTCCAGGTATACTCCAGGCATGCTCTCAGAAATAGGTTGTACGAGACGCGTCACCCCTGACTGGCGACGCTCTTCCTCATGCGTATCACACTCAGTCTGTGCGTCTCTCTCATTGGATTAGGAATACCTTGCGGCTTCATCCATTGTTTCTGGTGCTTTTTTGTTGATTGCAACTGTGAAATAAGCCACCATGGGGCCAAAGAAAGTAAAGAAGGTGAGGAACATGATATAATTCAAGAAAGAACTTGCAGAATGAGTTGCAAAGCTTTGTGGAGAAATATCACTACCACTCTCTACAAAGGTAGAGGGTGGTTGTGATGGTGGTAGAGGGTGGTAGTGATGTTGGTAGAGGGTGGTTGTGATGGTGGTAGAGGGTGGTTGTGATGGTGGTTGACAGTGGTTGTGATGGCAGTAGAGGGTGGTTATGATGGTGGTAGAGGGTGGTTGTGATGGTGGTAGAGGGTGGTAGTGGTTGTGGCAGAGGGTGGTAGTGATGGTGGTTGTGATGGTGGTAGATGGTGGTAGAGGGTGGTAGTGATGGTGGTAATGATGGTAGAGGGTAGTAGTGAGAGTGCTAGTGATGGTAGTGGTAGTGATGGTGGTAGAGGGTGGTAGTGATGGCAGTAGAGGGTGGTAGTGGTAGTGATGGTGGTAGTGATAGTGGTAAGGGTGGTAGTGGTAGTGATGGTGGTAGATGGTGGTAGTGGTAGTGATGGTGGTAGTGGTAGTGATGGTCATAGAGGGTGGTAGTGGTAGTGATGGTGGTAGAGGGTGGTAGTAGTAGTGATGGTGGTAGAGGGTGGTAGTGTAGTGATGGTGGTAGAGGGTGGTAGTGATGGTGGTAGAGGGTGGTAGTGATGACAAAGAATCGAAGATGTTGAGAAGTTGTTGTTGGTGTGGATCATTGAAAAACAGTTAGTGGGAGATAGTGCAGTGGAGGCGATAATTTATGATAAGGCAAGGCAGTTGCATGTGGATCTTGTAAAAAATATGCCAAAAAGAGTCTTCAATAAAGGTATGTAATGTTCATCTATTATTAAAATTACTGCTTTATATTTCTTTCTCATTGTTTTCTGTATGTAAAACTATAGGTATTCTTTAACCCTTTCAGGGTCCGTCCCGTAGATCTACGGCTTTACGTTCAGGGTCCAAACCGTAGATCTATGCCATGAGCTCAGCTCATTCTGATGAGCTGTGAGTGGTAAATTTGGGCCTAGATATGAGAGAATACATCTATGTGGTATGTGTGCACCACATAAAACAAATCCTGCAGCACACTGTGTATAATGAGAGGAAAAAAACTGAGACCATGATTTTCGATTAAAACAGCGACTTTGCAGTGTTTTTTCGTATGTTTTTTATAGTTGTATTTGTGATTTCTTGGTCTCATTTGATAGAATGGAAGACATATTACAGAAATAGAGATAATTTTGATTGGTGTTAGCACTGGAAATGGCTTGAAACTGAGCTCAAAGTGGCGGAAATGTTAAATTTTTGCCGATGTTCAAGAGTAAACAAACGACCTCACACGTCTAATACACGCCAGCTGGTGGGTCTAATATACATTCACAAATGTGGTGATGATATTTATACAATTATTACAATATTGCATAACAGGGAAGTACTACCGTCCTGCCAGATGACTGTGAAACAAAAACCTGTAACTGTTTTGCATGATGGTAGGATTGCTGGTTTCTTTTTCTGTCTCATAAACACGCTAAGATAACAGGGATATCTTGCTACTCCTACTTACACTTTGGTCACACTTCACAGACACGCACATGCATATATATATATATACATACATCTAGGTTTTTCTCCTTTTTCTAAATAGCTCTTGTTCTTTTTTATTTCTTCTATTGTCCATGGGGAAGTGGAAAAGAATCTTTCCTCCGTAAGCCATGCGTGTCGTATGAGGCGACTAAAATGCCGGGAGCAATGGGCTAGTAACCCCTTCTCCTGTATACAATTACTAAAAAAGAGAAGAAGAAAAACTTTATAAAACTGGGTTGCTTAAATGTGCGTGGATGTAGTGCGGATGACAAGAAACAGATGATTGCTGATGTTATGAATGAAAAGAAGTTGGATGTCCTGGCCCTAAGCGAAACAAAGCTGAAGGGGGTAGGAGAGTTTCAGTGGGGGGAAATAAATGGGATTAAATCTGGAGTATCTGAGAGAGTTAGAGCAAAGGAAGGGGTAGCAGTAATGTTAAATGATCAGTTATGGAAGGAGAAAAGAGAATATGAATGTGTAAATTCAAGAATTATGTGGATGAAAGTAAAGGTTGGATGCGAGAAGTGGGTCATAATAAGCGTGTATGCACCTGGAGAAGAGAGGAATGCAGAGGAGAGAGAGAGATTTTGGGAGATGTTAAGTGAATGTATAGGAGCCTTTGAACCAAGTGAGAGAGTAATTGTGGTAGGGGACTTGAATGCTAAAGTAGGAGAAACTTTTAGAGAGGGTGTGGTAGGTAAGTTTGGGGTGCCAGGTGTAAATGATAATGGGAGCCCTTTGATTGAACTTTGTATAGAAAGGGGTTTAGTTATAGGTAATACATATTTTAAGAAAAAGAGGATAAATAAGTATACACGATATGATGTAGGGCGAAATGACAGTAGTTTGTTGGATTATGTATTGGTAGATAAAAGACTGTTGAGTAGACTTCAGGATGTACATGTTTATAGAGGGGCCACAGATATATCAGATCACTTTCTAGTTGTAGCTACACTGAGAGTAAAAGGTAGATGGGATACAAGGAGAATAGAAGCATCAGGGAAGAGAGAGGTGAAGGTTTATAAACTAAAAGAGGAGGCAGTTAGGGTAAGATATAAACAGCTATTGGAGGATAGATGGGCTAATGAGAGCATAGGCAATGGGGTCGAAGAGGTATGGGGTAGGTTTAAAAATGTAGTGTTAGAGTGTTCAGCAGAAGTTTGTGGTTACAGGAAAGTGGGTGCAGGAGGGAAGAGGAGCGATTGGTGGAATGATGATGTAAAGAGAGTAGTAAGGGAGAAAAAGTTAGCATATGAGAAGTTTTTAAAAAGTAGAAGTGATGCAAGGAGGGAAGAGTATATGGAGAAAAAGAGAGAAGTTAAGAGAGTGGTGAAGCAATGTAAAAAGAGAGCAAATGAGAGAGTGGGTGAGATGTTATCAACAAATTTTGTTGAAAATAAGAAAAAGTTTTGGAGTGAGATTAACAAGTTAAGAAAGCCTAGAGAACAAATGGATTTGTCAGTTAAAAATAGGAGAGGAGAGTTATTAAATGGAGAGTTAGAGGTATTGGGAAGATGGAAGGAATATTTTGAGGAATTGTTAAATGTTGATGAAGATAGGGAAGCTGTGATTTCGTGTATAGGGCAAGGAGGAATAACATCTTGTAGGAGTGAGGAAGAGCCAGTTGTGAGTGTGGGGGAAGTTCGTGAGGCAGTAGGTAAAATGAAAGGGGGTAAGGCAGCCGGGATTGATGGGATAAAGATAGAAATGTTAAAAGCAGGTGGGGATATAGTTTTGGAGTGGTTGGTGCAATTATTTAATAAATGTATGGAAGAGGGTAAGGTACCTAGGGATTGGCAGAGAGCATGCATAGTTCCTTTGTATAAAGGCAAAGGGGATAAAAGAGAGTGCAAAAATTATAGGGGGATAAGTCTGTTGAGTGTACCTGGTAAAGTGTATGGTAGAGTTATAATTGAAAGAATTAAGAGTAAGACGGAGAATAGGATAGCAGATGAACAAGGAGGCTTTAGGAAAGGTAGGGGGTGTGTGGACCAGGTGTTTACAGTGAAACATATAAGTGAACAGTATTTAGATAAGGCTAAAGAGGTCTTTGTGGCATTTATGGATTTGGAAAAGGCGTATGACAGGGTGGATAGGGGGGCAATGTGGCAGATGTTGCAAGTGTATGGTGTAGGAGGTAGGTTACTGAAAGCAGTGAAGAGTTTTTACGAGGATAGTGAGGCTCAAGTTAGAGTATGTAGGAAAGAGGGAAATTTTTTCCCAGTAAAAGTAGGCCTTAGACAAGGATGTGTGATGTCACCGTGGTTGTTTAATATATTTATAGATGGGGTTGTAAGAGAAGTAAATGCGAGGGTCTTGGCAAGAGGCGTGGAGTTAAAAGATAAAGAATCACACACAAAGTGGGAGTTGTCACAGCTGCTCTTTGCTGATGACACTGTGCTCTTGGGAGATTCTGAAGAGAAGTTGCAGAGATTGGTGGATGAATTTGGTAGGGTGTGCAAAAGAAGAAAATTAAAGGTGAATACAGGAAAGAGTAAGGTTATGAGGATAACAAAAAGATTAGGTGATGAAAGATTGAATATCAGATTGGAGGGAGAGAGTATGGAGGAGGTGAACATATTCAGATATTTGGGAGTGGACGTGTCAGCGGATGGGTCTATGAAAGATGAGGTGAATCATAGAATTGATGAGGGAAAAAGAGTGAGTGGTGCACTTAGGAGTCTGTGGAGACAAAGAACTTTGTCCTTGGAGGCAAAGAGGGGAATGTATGAGAGTATAGTTTTACCAACGCTCTTATATGGGTGTGAAGCGTGGGTGATGAATGTTGCAGCGAGGAGAAGGCTGGAGGCAGTGGAGATGTCATGTCTGAGGGCAATGTGTGGTGTGAATATAATGCAGAGAATTCGTAGTTTGGAAGTTAGGAGGAGGTGCGGGATTACCAAAACTGTTGTCCAGAGGGCTGAGGAAGGGTTGTTGAGGTGGTTCGGACATGTAGAGAGAATGGAGCGAAACAGAATGACTTCAAGAGTGTATCAGTCTGTAGTGGAAGGAAGGCGGGGTAGGGGTCGGCCTAGGAAGGGTTGGAGGGAGGGGGTAAAGGAGGTTTTGTGTGCGAGGGGCTTGGACTTCCAGCAGGCATGCTTGAGCGTGTTTGATAGGAGTGAATGGAGACAAATGGTTTTTAATACTTGACGTGCTGTTGGAGTGTGAGCAAAGTAACATTTATGAAGGGATTCAGGGAAACCGGCAGGCCGGACTTGAGTCCTGGAGATGGGAAGTACAGTGCCTGCACTCTGAAGGAGAGGTGTTAATGTTGCAGTTTAAAAACTGTAGTGTGAAGCACCCTTCTGGCAAGACAGTGATGGAGTGAATGATGGTGAAAGTTTTTCTTTTTCGGGCCACCCTGCCTTGGTGGGAATCGGCCGGTGTGATAATAAAATAAAAAAATAATACATATAATAATAATATGTATAATAATACATATAATAATAATAGTATAATAATACAATACAATAATAATAATAATATAATAATAATAATACATATAATAATAATACATATATAATAATAATGTACAGATAGGCCTGAGCTTGTTGCCACCTGCAGCTCATAAGACTGCCATCCCCACGAGTCCTTTTGAGGCGGGGTAGATGGCCTAGCTTCTCCCTATGAGCCCTGTGAGGGCGGGGACGTGGCTAGGCCTGGGGACAGTTGGTCCCAAAGTTGAGGGGGTACTTGTACCTCCTCCCATCGGAGACTTACGTCTCGAGACACTCCCCAGATAGGGAGCCAAGGCCGGGTCACCACTACTTGGAAAAGACCCGGGCCGGGAGAATACCAGCAAATAAGAAAAAAAAAAATTTATGTACTACACATAACAATTATAACAGACGGCTTCAAAAGGCCGTCACTAGATGACAGTGTTTACCAAAACAAAGAGGGAGCGGTTGTGGCTGCCTCCACCTGTTACATAATGACATTTTATTCATTCTAGAGTATATATCATGTTTCTATGTTATTTTTATTGTTTGTTATGTCATATTAGATGAACTGTGATATATAAATAAGCCATATAGATGATATTAGCAAAATTATTCATGAAGTATTTTCATCGGTCTCCAGACAAACTCTCGTCCACTGCCGACACCGCCCATACCACTAATGAATGACATATTTTATTCATTCTAGAGTATATATCATGCTTCTATGTTCATATTGTTTGTTATGTCATATTAGATGAACTGTGATATATAAATAAGCCATCTAGATGATATTAGCGAAATTATTCATGAAGTATTTTGCCCGGTCTCCACTCTCTCGTCCACTGCTGACACTGCCCATACCACTACATGAATGACATTTTATTCACTCTAGAGTATATATCATGTTTCTATGTTATTTATATTGTTTGTTATGTCATATTAGATTAACTGCGATCGATAAATAAGCCGTATAGATGATATTAGCTAAATTACTCATGAAGTAGTATTTTGCCCAGTCTCCAGACAAACTCTCGTCCACCGCTGACACTGCCCATACCACCACATAAATGACATATTTTATTAATTTTCGAGTATATATCAGGTTTGTATGTTATTTATATTGTTTATTATGTCATAGTAGATGAAGTGAGATAGATAAATAAGCCGTAGAGTTGATATTAGCAAAATTATTGAAGTACAGAATTCCAATGGAACGGATTAATTGCATTTCAATTAATTTAAATGAGGAAAATTGACTCTGCAAATGAGCAAATCCAGTTGCGAGCAAGGTCATGGAATGGATTAAACTCGCAAGTAGAGGTTCCACTGTAATTATTATAATAATAATTACAGTATATGATAATATAATTATTATAATTATACTTATAGGTAAGATAGGAAAGTTAGGTTAGGTTTTATACAGTGCCTGGGGGGTACTGGAAAAGAGGAGTGAAGAGAACATTTAAGTGGAGTATCAAACCTGGTGATGTTTGTGTGGAGCAGCATCATCAGTGGAGCGCCCATGCTTGCTGGTGTCTGTGTCTGAACCACGAAGTGTAACACCAGTATTACTCACATTCTGAAACGTGTGTCAGTGGTGAGTGGAAAACTTTAACGAGCTTAACTCTTACCTCTACTGCCACACATTATGATGTGAAAAATGTTTTCATAATGTCACTGACTAACTTCTAGGACAAAAAAAAAAAAATTGCATTCAGTTGTGTTTCATGCAATGTGTTCATACATTAATTACATGTACAGCCTCTCCCCACTTAGCGATGTACTCATTTACTGACAACCTGGACTTACGACGGGCTCTCTGACCAGTATACATACCTAAATACTGTTTATTAGAGCTGATTTCCTCTATTATGTTTATTACAATATACAGTACACTACTGTATAAATATTTAAGAATATACCAGAAATGTTATAAATGGTGCAATGATAACATTTAAACAATATCAAAGATGGCCCACACAAACCCACTACCAATACAGTATGCTCCTCACTTAGCGATGAATTCATTTTCCGATGTGGTATTAGGAACGGAACTCCGTTGTTAAGTGAGGAGAGGTTGTATTGTACTAGTACATTAAATAACTCTTGATAATTGAACACAAACCTCAGTGCATTTTGTAAATCTTGTTTTTACAAGATTTACAAAATGTTTTTTCATGCACCTTTAAACAAACACCTGTTCTTCCATGTAGACTAATGTGTATTGTGACATGCAAAGAGTACGTAACCTTTATTCGGCGCATGTACACACCCTCATTTACAGGCTATCTCCCCCAACCAGCGAACCAGCCAATAAGAAGATGGTTTTGGCAATCGCAGAGGTTATGTGGGTACCACTCTCCTGTCTGCCTTGTCATTCCCATTCTAGAGCTGGTTGAAGCACGGTCTGCTCTCTAGTGGCTTCTATTCTGCCTTGCTTACCGTGGAGTGCACTAATACCTATCACTGTACATAGCATATATAGTGTACATACTTCTGTTCTAAATTGGTGAAGGATAATATAAGTCAAAAGTTTTCTGCTGTGTTTATTTTGCTCCCTTTACACCCAGGATAACAGGCCATTTGGACTCCTGGGTGGTAGTATGGGTAGCCTGTCCAGGAGCTGGAGCTGGACTTAGAGAAAGGGTTGAGCCTAGGGTGAAGCTGGAAGCAGAAACATTGTGTAGCTTGCTGTCTGGCATTGCATTAGCTTTGCCAACGCTTTACAAACTTTGTGTGTCAGTTGCCTTGCTATTGTGTGATCGTTCAACAGCTCGCTACTAGCTTGTTCAGTGTGTTCACTTTGCTACGGTCAATCTTGTGGAACAGTGTGCAGCTTGCTGTCCGGCATTGCATTAGCTTTGCCAACGCTTTACAAACTTTGCGTGTCAGTTGCTTTGCTATGGTCAGCCTTACTATTGTGTGATCGTTTAACAGCTCGCTACTAGCTTGTTCGGTGTGAAGATTTTGCAGTCAGCTTTGCTATTGTGTATCCACCTTGTATGCGTATTCTGCAAATCGTACTGTGCATAGCTAAGCATGTTCTGCAAATAACGTGTTACGTTGGGGTATTCTGCAATCGTACTGTGCATAGCAAATAACTTATACACTGGGGTATGCCACCTAGACAAGTCAGATGTCTGGTGTCGGCATATACATTGGACCCCCGGTTAACGATATTTTTTCATTCCAGAAGTATGTTCAGGTGCCAGTACTGACCGAATTTGTTCCCATAAGGAATATTGTGAAGTAGATTAGTCCATTTCAGACCTCCAAACATACACGTACAAACACACTTACATAAATACACTTACATAATTGGTCGCATTGGGAGGTGATCGTTAAGCGGGGGTCCACTGTACTTTGTTTAACCTACCTAAATTGTCCCTACAGCGTTGTTGGCAAATTGCTCGTTCCATTGGCATTCATTACGAATGCACTCTCACAGCTGCGCAACTGCATTCACTGATCACCAACAAACTTCGAGAAGAAGAGATGGCACATCAGACTCCTCCCTCTACGGGACCTAGGAATAAAACTATGTTCTCACAAGAGGAAGATGATACATCAACGGAGCAAAACCGTCAGTCTAGTGCAGCAGGGTTGTCTCAAGGTGAATCAGCGGCGTTGGCACTTGAGCTGGCAAAAATCAATCTTGAGCAAGCAGACTAGGGAACAGAGAGCATTTGCAAAAGAATTTGATAGGGAAAAAGAAAGAAGGCAGTTTTCGCATCTTGTAAATGATTTTAGTTTACAGAAAGCAGTACAGCTTGTTCCCCGCTTCAATGAGGCCGAACCAGAACAATTTTTCGAAAGCTTCGAAAATCAGGCTCGAGCCTTGAGGTGGCCGGAACAGCGTTGGGCATCGTTGGTTCACACAGCATTGTTTGGTAAGGCACAGGAATTTACGCCAGTGTTAAATGACACTGATTTTTCTGATTATGAAGTGAAGACCACAGTGTTGGGAGCATATACTTGTATCCCAGCTAAGTATTGGAAGCTTTTCAAGCTAGGTAGACGACAGGTTGGTCAATCCCTGCTTGATTTTGTGCGACAGCAGACCAAAGCTTTTACCAGCTGGTATAAAGCAAGTGGTGTTGCTATCTTTGATGATCTTGTGCAGCTTATTCTGGTTGACAACCTGCTGGAATCTGTGGGACCAGAGGTTCGAATCTTTCTGCAGGATTGTGACTTAACCACTGCATTGGAGGCAGCCAGGTTGGCTGATACCTTTGAAACTAACTGCTCCTTGTCCGAGCGGTCCCGTCTCTCTTTACAACAGCCTGGCATGAGCAGAGATCGTCAACCTTGGAGGATGAAGTGCCAGCCGGAAGAAGAACGTCTACATCAGCCAACTAAGTCACCTGGTGAGCCTCGCTTCTCAACTTATGGTCCACTTGGTGAGAGACAAACCCCTCATCATGGTGCAACTCGACAACAGTATCCAGAGAGACATCAGCCAGAGCGACACCAGTTGCAACGTCAGCAGGGAGTAAAGGGCAAGCCTGTCGTCTGCTACGTCTGTAACCAAATAGGTCACATCCGTCCCATCTGCCCCCAAAAACCCCAACCCATTGGGAAAATCTCTAATATCCCTAGTAACATGTCCCTGAAAGAAGTAGAAAAAGGGATGGCCCCTTACTACTGTCAGAGTCTTATTTCCCTTCAGGAAAACTCCAAAACAACTTAAGTCAAAACCTTTAGAGATACTGGAGCATATTGCTCACTTATAAGAGAAGGAATATTACCCCTTTCAAAAAATACCTCTTTAAATTCCTCCGTTTTGTTGGAAGCATTTGAAGGAGCTATATATTCTGTCCCTTTGCATAAAATTTATGTACAGTGCAAATATTACACTGGATACTTGACTGTGGGTGTATCCGAAGGATTCCCCATGAAAGATGCCATGTTATTACTGGGTAATAACATTACCACTGCTAGTGTGTGTCCTGAACCCATAATGATTAATTCTTCTCCGGTGTTGGCCATAACTCAGGCAACATCCCAAGGGTTGTCTGGCGAAAATGTTGACCTATCCTTGGACGACTCTGATCTCGGAATAGCCACTTTGTTTTATGAGGAAAACTGGCCAGGGCCTCGTAGACCAAGTGAACAGACCCCGATCAAGCCTTCCTATTTCCAGGTTGCAGGATTGCCAGATATCTCTGTTTCCATGCCTGAGGGACTGTCCTGGGAGGAACAATGAAAGGACCCTTCTTTAAATTTCGCTTTTCAGGCAGCCATGGGTAAATCCTCTTTGGATCATCCGGTCAAGTATAAACTTAAAAACGACTATTTGTTCTGTACTGAGACTGGTAAGGAGATAGAGGGTCGGCAATTGTCTGACAGGTTAGTGGTTTTCCAACAAAGTTTAGACCTCAAATATTGAATATAGCTCATAATACTTCATTAGGAGGTCACCTAGGAATTACCAAAACATTATATAGAATTACAAAAGAATTTTATTGGCCAAAATTAAAGCAGGATGTGAAGAATCATATCTGGTTTTGCCGAGAATGTCAGCAAGTAGGGAAACCTGGGCATTCCATTAAACCTGCACCTCTTCAACCTATACCTGCTGATGGAGAACCTTTTGCAGATTTAATTATAGATTGTGTAGGTCCACTACCTAGGTCAAAGTCGGGAAATCAGTATTTATTTACCATTATGGATAGAGTAACTAGATACCCTGAAGCAATTCCCATGTGCAGTATTAATACTAAAGCAATTCTTAAAGCTTTGACTAGATTTATTTCTTTTTTTGGCATTCCTAAAACTATTCAAAGTGATCAAGGAACTAACTTCACTGCCAAAGCATTTAGGGAAGCATTAACTAGGTTAGGGATAGTCCACAACTTATCCACTTCCTATCATCCTCAGTCCCAAGACGCCTTGGAAAGATTCCATTAGACGTTAAAAACCATGATAACTTTTTGCATGCATTTTCCTACAGACTGGGATGAATCACTACCTTTGTTGCTGTTCTCAGTGCAAGAAACGGTGCAAGAGTCTACCGGGTATAGTCCGTTTGAGCTGATCTTTGGGCACAACGTACGAGGTCCTCTTCGGGTGCTCAAAGAAGGATGGATGGGAGAAGACGTTAGCTCAACACTCTACAACCCGTCTTCAAGGTTGCAGGTGGCACGTCAGTTAGCCAAGGCTAACCTAAAGGCAGCTCAAAATAAGATGAAACAGAGGTATGACAGAAATGCACAATTCTGCTCCTTCCATCCAGGAGACAAGGTGTTGGTGCAGGAACCCATACCTGGCCACACCTTGAAAGCTAGATTTACGGGACCTATGCAAATTGTAAGTAAATTATCTGAAGTAAATTATGTGGTAGCTCCCCTTGATAAGACCTCAAAAACTAAAACTTGCCACATTAATCAGTTAAAATCTTTTCATACACCAGATAAAGTCCCAGTAATGACTCTGTCCTCTACCTCTGAGGACGACTCTGACTCTTTGCACTCTATTCATGAAGTTAATGTTAAACTTCCAAACTCTGTCCTCAAGGACCCTAGCCCTTTAATGGAAAGACTATCTGAAACTCAAGCAACAAGTTTAACTGCGCTTCTAGAGTCATACCCTGATATTTTTTTGGATGTGCCGAAAAACTGTACGTTAGGTTATCACGATGTAGATGTGGGAAACTCTAAACCTATTAAACTCTCCCCCTACAGAGCTAATCCTGAAAAGCAGAGGCTACTTCAGCAGGAAGTAGAATTTCTGTTAGAGCATGGGTTAGTGGAGGAGTCGTCTAGTCCATGGGCGTCACCATGCATTCTTGTTAAAAAAGCTGATGGAGGGTTTTGTATGTGTACAGACTACCGTAAGGTGAATGAGGTAACAATCATGGATGCTTACCCTCTTCCTCATCTGGATGACGTAATCGACTTTGTGGGTAAGGCTACTTTTGTGTCCAAGTTAGATCTCCTTAAAGGTTACTATCAGGTACCTTTGACGGATAAGGCGAAGGAAATCTCTGCCCTCGTAATTCCAGGAGGTCATTATCAATATACAGTTACCCCCTTTGGAATGAAAAACTCCCCCTCTTAATTCCAGAAACTTATCCATCAGGCTATTAAAGGACTTGAAGGCACGGCAGCGTACCTGGATGATATTGTTGTGGTGTCTGATACTTGGGATCAACACCTATTTAGACTTAAGGCTCTTTTTGAGACCTTTCAGAGTTCCCATTTAACTGTTAATTTATCTAAATCTTCCTTTGGCCAGGCCACTGTCACTTTTCTAGGCCATAAAGTAGGTAGTGGTAAAGTTGCTCCTAAACTTGCTAAAGTTCTGGCCATTAAAGATTATCCAGTTCCTCATGATAGGAAATCTCTTCAACGTTTCCTAGGCATGATAGGATTTTATAGAAGATTCTGTAAAAAATTTTAAGATATTGTAGCCCCTCTTACCTCTCTTACCAGTCACAAAGTTCCCTTTATTTGGACTTCAGTTGCTCAGGATGCTTTTAAGAAAGCAAAAATATTATTGTGCACTGCACCCATTCTTTTGTCACCAGACTTCTCCAAACCTTTCTCATTAAAGATTGATGCTTGTGAGTCTGGGGTTGGGGCAGTACTATTGCAAAATGGGAACGAGGAGTTGCAGCCTTCTTCTCTGCCAAATTCCAGCCGCATCAGAGGGCTTACTCTACTATTGAAAAAGAAGCCCTTGTGCTCGTACTGGCTTTGGAGCACTTCGATGTTTATGTGGGCCAGACATCGCAGGTGGTCACTGTCTACAGTGATCACAATCCTCTAGTATATCTCCAAGCCATGAAGAACCACAACACAAGGCTCATGAGGTGGATGCTCAGACCGCAACCCTACTCTCTCAGAATTAAACATATTGCCGGCAAAGACAATGTGTTAGCAGACTCTTTATCTAGAGTCTAACAATATTTAATTATATATTAGGTTAGGATGTGTTAGGTTACTTGTGGTAACCCCTTCCAAGCTCTTTTTTTTTATCCCCTGGTGTGGTTTTTTTTTTAGTGAGGGGATGCGGGCTACCGTCCACCTGTATCTTGGACCTATGTTAGCCCGACTGTCTGCTGTCTTGCTCTGAGTTTAGGGTTTGGCTTTTTGTCATGAGAAAAGCTCAGCTCTATCTAAGAGTTGGATGGTTGAGAGGAAAGGCGGTCCCAATATTTTGTGCCATGGCGGCACGGTTACCACTGGGAGGTGGCAGCCTAATCCTGAGCCTTCTCGGGGTGGGGGTGTGGCATGCAAAGAGTACGTAACCTTCATTCGGCGCATGTACACACCCTCATTTACAGGCTATCTCCCCCAACCAGCGAACCAGGTGACTGAGGGTTGACGATGGGACCCCATCGTTCAACCAGTAACCAGGTTCCAGCCAATAAGAAGATGGTTTTGGCAATCGCAGAGGTTATGTGGGTACCACTCTCCTGTCTGCCCTTGTCATTCCCATTCTAGAGCTGGTTGAAGCATGGTCTGCTCTCTAGTGGCTTCTATTCTGCCTTGCTTACTGTGGAGTGCACTAATACCTATCGCTGTACATAGTGTATATAGTGTACATACTTCTGTTCTAAATTGGTGAAGGATAATATAAGTCAAAAGTTTTCTGCTGTGTTTATTTTGCTCCCTTTACACCCAGGATAACAGGCCATTTGGACTCCTGGGTTGTAATATGTATACATAATGAGTTTAAACACAAACCAAGTAAATACAAGAATGACTTTTAGGAACCTCAACAAAGAGTCTGTCAAGATAATACAAAGGTGAAGTTTACAAGAATCCCAGTTAATGCACTTCATTATCCAGCATCTTGACTGAAGGTCTTCTACAAAGTGCTCTCATAACTTATGAGCTTTGTGAAGTGTCTTTATATATGGTTTAGCACTTGACCTTTAAATACCAAAATAGAATTTGGTTCAAGATGCTAAATGGACATCTCATGACTAAATTGCAATTTTCCTAGACAATCCATCTTAAGAATGTCAACAATAAGAATAAAAAGGCACAATGCCATGACTGAAATAATACAGATAGCCCAAACATAGGAGAATGAAACATACGACTGTTTCAGTCCAACTTGGACCATTAACTAGTCACACAGAAGTGCTAAGGGAAGGGAGCCGGAACATACACAAGAGGAGGCTATCAACAGCCTTTACAGACAATGTCTTATTGATGCAGTGGTCACAGTACTGTCATGGTGCAGCATGGTAGTGGTCACAGTACTGTCATGGTGCAGCATGGCAGTGGTCACAGTACTGTCATGGTGCAGCATGGCAGTGGTCAAGGTACTGTCATGGTGCAGCATGGTAGTGGTCACAGTACTGTCATGGTGCAGCATGGTAGTAGTCACAGTACTGTCATGGTGCAGCATGGTAGTGGTCATAGTAATGTCATGGTGCAGCAGGGTAATAATTACAGTACAGTCATGGTAGTGGTCACAGTACTGTCATGGTGCAGCATGATAGTGGTTACAGTACTGTCATGGTGTAGCATGGTAGTGGTCACAGTATTGTCATGGTAGAGCTTGGTAGTGGTCACAGTACTGTCATGGTGCAGCTTGGTAGTGGTCACAGTATTGTCATGGTGCAGCTTGGTAGTGGTCACAGTACTGTCATGGTGCAGCTTGGTAGTGGTCACAGTATTGTCATGGTGCAGCTTGGTAGTGGTCACAGTACTGTCATGGTGCAGCATGATAGTGGTTACAGTACTGTCATGGTGTAGCATGGTAGTGGTCACAGTACTGTCATGGTGCAGCATGGTAGTGGTCACAGTACTGTCATGGTGCAGCATGGTAGTGGTCACAGTACTGTCATGGTGCAGCTTGGTAGTGGTCACAGTATTGTCATGGTGCAGCTTGGTAGTGGTCATAGTATTGTCATGGTAGAGCTTGGTAGTGGTCACAGTACTGTCATGGTGCAGCTTGGTAGTGGTCACAGTACTGTCATGGTGCAGCTTGGTAGTGGTCACAGTATTGTCATGGTGCAGCATGATAGTGGTCACAGTACTGTCATGGTGCAGCACGATAGTGGTCACAGTACTGTCATTGTGCAGCTTGGTAGTGGTCACAGTATTGTCATGGTGCAGCTTGGTAGTGGTCACAGTTCTCTCATGGTGCAGCTTGGTAGTGGTCACAGTATTGTCATGGTGCAGCATGATAGTGGTCACAGTACTGTCATGGTGCAGCATGATAGTGGTCACAGTACTGTCATGGTGCAGCATGGCAGTGGTCACAGTACTGTCATGGTGTAGCATGGCAGTGGTCAAAGTACTGTCATGGTGCAGCATGATAGTGGTCACAGTAGTCATGGTGCAGCATGGTAGTGGTCACAGTACTGTCATGGTGCAGCATGGTAGTGGTCACAGTACTGTCATGGTGCAGCATGGCAGTGGTCACAGTACCGTCATGGAGCAGCTTGGTAGTGGTCACAGTATTGTCATGGTGCAGCTTGGTAGTGGTCACAGTACTGTCATGGTGCAGCTTGGTAGTGGTCACAGTACTGTCATGGTTGTCATGCAGCTTGGTAGTGGTCACAGTAGCATGATAGTGGTCACAGTACATGTCATGGTGCAGCATGGCATTGCAGCATGATAGTGGTCACAGTACATGTCATGGTGCAGCATTGGTAGTGGTCACAGTATCATGGTCATGGTGGTGCAGCATGGCAGTGGTCACAGTACCGTCATGGAGCAGCTTGGTAGTGGTCACAGTATTGTCATGGTGCAGCTTGGTAGTGGTCACAGTACTGTCATGGTGCAGCTTGGTAGTGGTCACAGTATTGTCATGGTGCAGCATGATAGTGGTCACAGTACTGTCATGGTGCAGCATGGCAGTGGTCACAGTACTGTCATGGTGCAGCTTGGTAGTGGTCACAGTATTGTCATGGTGCAGCTTGGTAGTGGTCACAGTACTGTCATGGTGCAGCTTGGTAGTGGTCACAGTATTGCCATGGTGCAGCACGATAGTGGTCACAGTACTGTCATGGTGCAGCATGATAGTGGTCACAGTACTGTCATGGTGCAGCATGGCAGTGGTCACAGTAGTCATGGTGCAGCATGGCAGTGGTCAAAGTACTGTCATGGTGCAGCATGATAGTGGTCACAGTACTGTCATGGTGCAGCATGGTAGTGGTCACAGTACTGTCATGGTGCAGCATGGTAGTCACAGTACTGTCATGGTGCAACATGGTAGTGGTCACAGTACTGTCATGGTGCAGCATGGCAGTGGTCACAGTACTGTCTTGGTGCAGCATGGTAGTGGTCACAGTACTGTCATGGTGCATGGCAGTGGTCACAGTACTGTCATGGTGCAGCATGGCAGTGGTCACAGTACTGTCATGGTGCAGCATGGTAGTGGTCACAGTACTGTCATGGTGCAGCATGGTAGTAGTCACAGTACTGTCATGGTGCAGCATGGTAGTGGTCATAGTACTGTCATGGTGCAGCATGGTAGTGGTCACAGTACTGTCATGGTGCAGCATGGTAGTGGTCACAGTACTGTCATGGTGCAGCATGGCAGTGGTCACAGTACTGTCATGGTGCAGCATGGTAGTGGTCACAGTACTGTCATGGTGCAGCATGGTAGTAGTCACAGTACTGTCATGGTGCAGCATGGTAGTAGTCACAGTACTGTCATGGTGCAGCAGGGTAATAATTACAGTACAGTCATGGTAGTGGTCACAGTACTGTCATGGTGCAGCATGATAGTGGTTACAGTACTGTCATGGTGTAGCATGGTAGTGGTCACAGTACTGTCATGGTGCAGCATGATAGTGGTCACAGTACTGTCATGGTGCAGCATGGCAGTGGTCACAGTACTGTCATGGTGCAGCATGGCAGTGGTCAAAGTACTGTCATGGTGCAGCATGATAGTGGTCACAGTACTGTCATGGTGCAGCATGGTAGTGGTCACAGTACTGTCATGGTGCAGCATGGTAGTGGTCACAGTACTGTCATGGTGCAGCATGGCAGTGGTCACAGTACTGTCATGGTGCAGCATGGTAGTGGTCACAGTACTGTCATAGTGCAGCATGGTAGTGGTCACAGTACTGTCATGGTGCAGCATGGCAGTGGTCACAGTACTGTCATGGTGCAGCATGGTAGTGGTCACAGTACTGTCATGGTGCAGCATGGCAGTGGTCACAGTACTGTCATGGTGCAGCATGGTAGTGGTCACAGTACTGTCATGGTGCAGCATGGTAGTAGTCACAGTACTGTCATGGTGCAGCATGGTAGTGGTCACAGTAATGTCATGGTGCAGCAGGGTAATAATTACAGTACAATCATGGTAGTGGTCACAGTACTGTCATGGTGCAGCATGATAGTGGTCACAGTACTGTCACGGTGTAGCATGGTAGTGGTCACATTACTGTCATGGTGCAGCATGATAGTGGTCACAGTACTGTCATGGTGCAGCATGGTAGTGGTCACAGTAATGTCATGGTGCAGCAGGGTAATGATTACAGTACAGTCATGGTAGTGGTCACAGTACTGTCATGGTGCAGCTTGGTAGTGGTCACAGTACTGTCATGGTGCAGCAGGGTAATGATTACAGTACAGTCATGGTAGTTGTCACAGTACTGTCATGGTGCAGCATGATAGTGGTCACAGTACTGTCATGGTGCAGCATGGTAGTGGTCACAGTGCTGTCATGGTATAGCATGGTAGTGGTCACAGTACTGTCATGGTGCAGCAGGGTAATTATTACAGTAGTCATGGTAGTGGTCACAGTACTGTCATGGTGCAGCAGGGTAATTATTACAGTAGTCATGGTAGTGGTCACAGTACTGTCATGGTGCAGCATGGTAATGATCACAGTACTGTCATCATGCAACATGGTAGCAGTCATAGTACTGTCAAGGGCAGCATGGTAATGATCACAGTACTGCCATGGTTCAGCATGGTAGTGGTCACAGTATTATCATGGTGCAGCATGGTAGTAGTCACAGTATTGTCAAGGGGAGGATGGTAATGATCACAGTACTGACCTGTTATAGTGAATGGGAGTGGTCATAGTACTGACCTGTTATAGTGCAGCATGGTAGTGGTCACAGTACTGACTTGTTATAGTGCAGCATGGTAGTGGTCTAAGTAATGACCTGTTATAGCACAGCATGGTTTAGTAATACATAAATAACCCGCAAATAGAAGAGAGAGGCTTACGACGACGTTTCAGTCTGACTTGGACCATTTACAAAGTTACACTAACAAAAAGAGAGGGGGGAGCCACTATATATGAATGAGCTAACAGGGTTGGCAAAAAGGGAGGGAAAAGCAGTAGGGGTATGACTTGTAGTGAAAGTAGTAGTGGTAGCAGAAAGTAGGGAGAGTAGTTTTAGTGGGACAAGTGATAGAAAGGGGAGGGTGAAGGGTGGCAAATGTAAATGTAGTGGCAAAAGTAGAAGGAATGGTGATGGTGGTGGTAGTAGTAGTAGTGGAGTCAGTCAAAGGACAAGAAACATGAGCACTGCAGGAGAGCTAAGGGTCCAAAAGGGGTAGGACCAAAAACACAGGGAAAAAAAACTGAAGAATGAGCATCCTAGGCAGAAGAAAGGAAAACAAAGAAAAGAAAGAAAAAGGAAAAATGGAAAAGGAGATGAGCTAGAGGAGAAAGATAGGATCGAGTTACATCACGAGTGTTCTCAAGTTTGGACCATTTGACAATGTAATTATTATAATAAAAAAGAAGTGCTAAACCCACTAGGGTCATACAGTGCTGCAGGGCAAGGAGTGATGAAAGATCTAGGGATAAGTAAGGGTAGAGAGGACAACAAAGGTAAAGTCAGAAAGGGCTATGAGGAATACTGAAAGAAGTATTATCAAAGGTTGTGTAATAAATCAGTTGCTGTCAAAAAGTCAAAGAGGGAGTCTGTGTCAAAGGTGGGGCCATCAGCGTTAGAGAAGTGATGACGTTGGAGGTAAATTCTGCGTGCTCGTTGATAAACAGGAGAGTCCAGCAGAATATGACAAACCTTCCAGCCTTCCATCAAGTTTAAAGCTGAATGGGAATCTAATTCTACTTCCTTTCCTTGATGTACATGTATACTGCTCAGATACGGGCTTTTCTTTTCTGTTTATTGCAAGCCTAGCACAATGGCATGTACATTCACTATTTTTTCTTACCATGCTGTCAAGAAAAGTGTTTTTATCTCTCTTTCTTCATGTCCTCTGCATTTGTGATAGTGTGCATATTACAGTAGTGTGCATATTAATTGGGACAGTAATGAAATAAGACTTATTTTGAAAATTACTGTTATTTGAAAAATACATGCCAATGATATGACAGATAATTCACTTAAGAGATATGAATACCCTTTGCTTTTATAAGCATTACTACATGTTTTGGCATAGTATCAACTAATGTTGAACACAATGTGGCAAGTTCTTCAACATAGTATTAGGTCCTAATAACAGCAGCAATCAGCTTCTCCATAGTTGAACAGTTCTGTTTTGCGATCCTGTGTTTGGTTATTACTCATAGATTCTCAATTGGGTTGAGGTCAGGAGACTTTCCAGGCCAATTTTCAATGCTTAGCCCACTGTTCAAAGAATGTCAGTACTTTTCTGGAAGTGTGGCAGGGAACAAAATCCTGCGTGAAAATGCCTTCTCCATCAGGATGGTCTCTATCCACAATGGGAAGCAAATTAGTTGCCAGGAATGCCTTGTATTTGTCACTGTTCATTGTTCCCTCAACAATAACAAGCCATCCAGGGCTTTTAGCAGTAAAACTACCCCAAAACATGTTCTTAGGTGGGTGTTTTGGCACTTGTTGAATGTGTCAATTCCTAAGTTTGCCTCTGCTCTATCTCACTACCATTGATCTGTACCCATGTATTTCAAAATGCACCTCATCTGAAAATATAACATTCTCCATTCATCTGTTGTCCATCCCTTATGATCGAGTGCCCACCACAGCAATTTTCTTCTTTATAGCAGCAGTTCATAATTATTTCTTTACTGGCTTTCTGGCAGTTCCGCCAACTTCAAGGAGTTTTTGTCGAACAGTTGAAGAATCAACATTTATGCTAGCTGAAGCCAAATCTCTCTCTAGATCTTTGCTGGTTTTCTTCAGATCCTTCTCACTATTTCTTACGATAATCTTGTCATCGTGAAGTGTTGTCTTGTGTTTTCCTCTTCATCCTTGACACAGTGCTCTATAATCACCAGTGTCATCAGCTCTCTTCAGAATCTGACCAGCAGTTGACTTTGCTAGGCTCAAATCTTTAGCAATCTGTCTGATTCTCAAATTAGCATGTTTTCTAAGAGGTACAATAAAGCCTCTCCTCACTTAATGACGTACTCGTTTACCGACGCCTTGGACTTACGACAGGCTCTGACCAGTATTCATACCTAAATAATGTACATTAGAGTTAATTTCTTCTATTCTGTTATTTCAATATACAGTGTACTACTGTATAAACTTTTAAAAATATACCAGAAATGTTACAAATAGTGCAAAGGCGACATTAAAACAATGTCAAAGATGGTTGACACAAACTCACTACCATTATAGTATGCTCCTCACTTAGCAACAAATTCGTTTAACGACATGGTCTTAGGAACAGAACTCTGCCGTTAAGTGAAGAGAGGCTGTACTTTCATGCTTCCTAGGTGTAACATCCATCATGAACGTCAGCAGTAATCACGAACTGAAGGGAGGAATCTGGTGAAATGACATTCACTCACAGATCATGCTTGCAGGAATAGCCTTACAGAACAACAGCTGTTTTGGCACTGACAAGAGTCGCAGCATAACACCACAGCTTGATAGTTGCCAAAAGTCGGTAGCAAACTATTCTGAAAAGAAAAAGAACCCTAACTACATTAAGTCAGAGCCTAAGACATAGTATGAGAATCACAAAATTTACTCATGTCCCAATTAATTTGAGTGCTACTGTAGTATGTGCAGTGTATACACATTGTCATGCAGTTAGCACCTGCAGTGTATACACATTGTCATGCAGTTAGCACCTGCAGTGTATACAGTGTCATGCAATTAGTACCTGCAGTGTATAGTGTCATGTAATTAGTACCTGCAGCATATACACATTATCATGCAGTTAGCACCTGCAGTGTATAGTGTCATGCAATTAGTACCTGCAGTGTATACACACTGTCATGCAGTTAGTACCTGCAGTGTATACAGTATCATGCAATTAGTACCTGCAGTGTATACACAGTGTTAGTACCTGCAGTGTATACACTGGACCATAGAGTGCATAAGGAGGGAGGTAAGCCAGGTTATGACCTGCATCACACCCAGGTCCCGGGTAGTAGCGACCACCACGCAACAGGTCACTCATCCAGCCAGCCTACAAACACACAAACACTCTTGTTAGTAAGCTTTGACCCACCACAGTGTTAGTAAGCTTTGACTCACCATATTGTTAGTAAGCTTTGATGTACCATAATGTTAGTAAGCTTTAGTTAGTTTAATGTCTTTACTATGCACCCCATACCCATCCTGCGGGCGGTAGTCAAAAGATTACAGAGGTATATAATGGGTCCAGGAACTGGGCCGCAAAGTTTTGATAGTTGAACAAGTTACAATGGTAATGATCTATTTATATGTTTATATCTGGTCACAATCGTAATGATTAATTTATGTAGACATGAATTAGGACACACACATGCATCACTTTATTTACAGTTAGCAAAGTTAGGGTTTGTAGTATTACCACTGTGGATAAAATATATTGACCTTTCTTGAACAATGAGTGAGTTGTCTCTGAATTCATTAATTTTACTGCATTCCAGTAAATAATGACAAAAGGTGTGACAATTGTCCATCTGGCAGGTTTACATTTCGTTTGGTCTACATCTAGTAGTGGTGATTTAACCTCCCAAAGATACTACTTGTAACCCAGCTGGGGCTGGGCGGTAGTGACATCCAAGAGTCTGCTTATTTTGTTGGATACACCATAGACATGTGGCTCCTCCTGCATGATAGAATGATGACAGACTGACTAGTGTCAATCTCTCTGTCTTAAGTCAATGAAGTTCACTTGAAGTTCTTTACATATTACTGTTCCCAAACTGCTGACACCCAAAGATTGTAATCTACTCCCTCTTATAAGGCATATTATTTTTATTTTATTTTTATTTTATTATCACACTGGCCGATTCCCACCAAGGCAGGGTGGCCCGAAAAAGAAAAACTTTCACCATCATTCACTCCATCACTGTCTTGCCAGAAGGGTGCTTTACACTACAGTTTTTAAACTGCAACATTAACACCCCTCCTTCAGAGTGCAGGCACTGTACTTCCCATCTCCAGGACTCAAGTCCGGCCTGCCGGTTTCCCTGAATCCCTTCATAAATGTTACTTTGCTCACACTCCAACAGCACGTCAAGTATTAAAAACCATTTGTCTCCATTCACTCCTATCAAACACGCTCATGCATGCCTGCTGGAAGTCCAAGCCCCTCGCACACAAAACCTCCTTTACCCCCTCCCTCCAACCTTTCCTAGGCCGACCCCTACCCCGCCTTCCTTCCACTACAGACTGATACACTCTTGAAGTCATTCTGTTTCGCTCCATTCTCTCTACATGTCCGAACCACCTCAACAACCCTTCCTCAGCCCTCTGGACAACAGTTTTGGTAATCCCGCACCTCCTCCTAACTTCCAAACTACGAATTCTCTGCATTATATTCACACCACACATTGCCCTCAGACATGACATCTCCACTGCCTCCAGCCTTCTCCTCGCTGCAACATTCATCACCCACGCTTCACACCCATATAAGAGCGTTGGTAAAACTATACTCTCATACATTCCCCTCTTTGCCTCCAAGGACAAAGTTCTTTGTCTCCACAGACTCCTAAGTGCACCACTCACTCTTTTTCCCTCATCAATTCTCTGATTCACCTCATCTTTCATAGACCCATCCGCTGACACGTCCACTCCCAAATATCTGAATACGTTCACCTCCTCCATACTCTCTCCCTCCAATCTGATATTCAATCTTTCATCACCTAATCTTTTTGTTATCCTCATAACCTTACTCTTTCCTGTATTCACCTTTAATTTTCTTCTTTTGCACACCCTACCAAATTCATCCACCAATCTCTGCAACTTCTCTTCAGAATCTCCCAAGAGCACAGTGTCATCAGCAAAGAGCAGCTGTGACAACTCCCACTTTGTGTGTGATTCTTTATCTTTTAACTCCACGCCTCTTGCCAAGACCCTCGCATTTACTTCTCTTACAACCCCATCTATAAATATATTAAACAACCACGGTGACATCACACATCCTTGTCTAAGGCCTACTTTTACTGGGAAAAAATTTCCCTCTTTCCTACATACTCTAACTTGAGCCTCACTATCCTCGTAAAAACTCTTCACTGCTTTCAGTAACCTACCTCCTACACCATACACTTGCAACATCTGCCACATTGCCCCCCTATCCACCCTGTCATACGCCTTTTCCAAATCCATAAATGCCACAAAGACCTCTTTAGCCTTATCTAAATACTGTTCACTTATATGTTTCACTGTAAACACCTGGTCCACACACCCCCTACCTTTCCTAAAGCCTCCTTGTTCATCTGCTATCCTATTCTCCGTCTTACTCTTAATTCTTTCAATTATAACTCTACCATACACTTTACCAGGTACACTCAACAGACTTATCCCCCTATAATTTTTGCACTCTCTTTTATCCCCTTTGCCTTTATACAAAGGAACTATGCATGCTCTCTGCCAATCCCTAGGTACCTTACCCTCTTCCATACATTTATTAAATAATTGCACCAACCACTCCAAAACTATATCCCCACCTGCTTTTAACATTTCTATCTTTATCCCATCAATCCCGGCTGCCTTACCCCCTTTCATTTTACCTACTGCCTCACGAACTTCCCCCACACTCACAACTGGCTCTTCCTCACTCCTACAAGATGTTATTCTACTCCCTCTTATAAGGCATATAACTTAGCTAATTCATCAGTTCTATCATGCATTTCAAGACCAATGTGAGATGGAATCCACAGAATCTGCACTCCGACTCCACTGTCTACATTCCTACCATACCTGTGTTTGGCTTCTGACACAAGTATGACAATTTATACTTATAAAAAATAAAATAAAATATTTATTTCTTTACTAAGATTATAATGTGTATTTACATATCATAGTATGATTGGAGCAAAGAAAGCCACTATCATGCCGAGGCATTTCGGGCAGATTTAACCTAATACATACTTATAGACTACTTAAGTCTAGACACGTGAAGAGTGGTAGAATACAAAGAGTCAATATTCACTATACTGTAAATATGAGGTAGTACAATTTATAACAATCTTACAGTTTTCTGCACATAATTAAGTTCTTTTACAGTGGTAGCATACAAATATACAGTGGAAACTCGGTTTTCATGATTAATTCATTCCAGAAAGTCTGACAAAAACTGAAGCAATATTTCCCATAAGAAATAATGTAAATTCAATTAATCCATTCCAGACACCCAAACAAATAAGCAAAAAATACATTTTATAGAGAATAACTATAGTTTTACATAGAGAAAACAATAAGAAATAACTATAACTGACTAATAAAATGGATAAATGAACATTTAACATCACTTTTACCTTTATTGAAGACTCTTGTTGGCGTATAGAAGACGGCGAGGAGGGGAGAGAGAGGAGAGGTGAGGTTATTGTTTTGTAAGGAAATCCCCCTCCATAAGGACATCAGATATCAAGGCCCTATCCCGGTTTACTTTACTTCTTTGTCTTTTACTGGGACTAGGACGAGCTTGAGAGTCACTGGACCCCTGCCACACAAAAAATCTGTCCAGAGAGGTCTGTTTCTCATGTCTCTAAAATTTGCCTAAAATGGGACAAGGCATTGTCACTGAACAAATAAGGAATATCCGCTAGGAATTTTTATTGACCTAAGAAAAACTTTTGACACAGTAGACAACAGCATCCTACTCCACAAATTTGACCATTATGGTATAAGAGGCCATGCGCTTGCATATTTCAAATCCTACCTTACTAATAGGTATCAGTATGTCACCATTAAAGACACAGCATCAACAACATGGCCACTTGATACTGGAGTTCTGCAGGGAAGTGTCCTTGGTCCCCTGCTATTCCTCATTTACATCAATGATCTTCCAAATGTATCCCAACACCTGAAACCCATTCCCTTTGCTGACGACATGACTAACATCACCTCTCACCCTAATCTTGCCACCCTCAACACCACTGTTAATGAGGAGCTGCTCAAAATATTGACTTAAATGAAAGCCAATAAACTTTCACTTAACACTGACAAAACCTAATATATTATGTTTGGTAGCAGAGCAGGTGTTGCGCAACTTAACATTAAAATCGACAACACTCTAATTGCCAGACATAATGAGGGCAAATTCCTAGGCCTATACCTCGACAACAACCTGAATTTCAGCACCCATATCCAACACATAACAAAAAAGTATCCAAAACGGTTGGGATCCTCTCCAAGATACAATACTTCATGCCGCAAAATGCCCTTCTCACACTATACCAGTCACTCATTTATCCATACCTCACCTATGCTATTTGTGCTTGGGGATCAACTGTAGCAACACACCTAAAGCCAATAATAACCCAACAAGAAGCCACAGTAAGAATAATCACTAAATCCTATCCCTGGCAACACACCCCCCACTCTTCATAGATCTAAACTTACTCCCTGTTCAGAACATCCACACTTACTACTGTGCAATCTACATCTACAAGACCTTAAATTCCAATATTAACCTTGACCTAAAATGCTTTCTTGATAGTTGTGACAGGACCCACAGGCATAATAACACCAGACACAAACATCTCTATGACATTCCCCGTGTCTGACTAAACCTTTACAAAAATTCAATGTAGTATGTCAAAAGCCCTAAAATCTGGAACACCCTACCTGAAAACTCTAGAACTGCAGACACATTCAACACCTTCAAAACTACCATTAGAAAACATCTTATCTCCCTGATACACCCCGTCAACTAATTACATGAAAACCACCTAGTGGTTCACACTTACACTCACTCACTCACCCATTTGACTATAAACACAGAAATACGATCCTTAATCTTAAAATAATGAATCCTAACTAGTCATAAGTTTGCCTGTGATACTCCAATATATAAACGATGTATTGTGCCAAAACAAAAGCATTCACATTGCTAAACTCACAAACTAGTACTTAGTCACTTAGCCGTAATACCAACTTACTCCATAATTTGTAATAATTTAGAGTTAAGAATTAATCTAAGTCTGCTCGAAATGCCTAGCCATGCTAGGTGTCCTAGTGGCCCCCTCTGTAATTAGTATTTTATTACATGCAAACCACACAATAACCAAAATCTGTAAACCCCGCATTGTAATCCTTAATAGAGAATAAACTTGATTGATTGATTGAACATTGATGCGGACTCTCCGTATATCCTGGCGAGATTGGTAGACACACGTATGCCACTTCTGCACTTTGCTATGAGTTCTTTCTTGAATTCTATTGTGTTTTTTGCCTTCTTTATCAAAGGGCTGGTACTCGGAACTTTCTTTGGCCCCATGGTGGCGTATTTAGCAAACCATACAACGGGCAGTGTCAGAACCCGTGATCATGTTATTACAATTTCGCAAGTCATGTTGACGCTTATTGAGCAGTTGCACTCAAACAAGCACAAAAACAATGATTACAAAATGTTTTGGATGAATGCACGGGGTAATGCTCACTCAATGAGAAACAAAGCCAGACCGAGTCAGAATGTCTGGGATGCTTTGTGTGCGCGCGGGCAGGTGGACGCATTTCGTAAGGTGAACCATTGTCAACTTTATGAAAACCAAGCAGATGTACGAAAACTGGGACAAAATTTTGATGGAAAAAGTAATCAAAAACCAAATCCTATGAAAACCAGGGCATACAAAAACTGAGGTTCTACTGTACTATATTTCACATTATATTCATTAATATGAGGTAGTACAATTTATGATACAATCCTTTTTATGATACAATCGATCATACAATTTTAAGTTTGTAATTAAGTTCATTTACTCTATTAATAATATGAGGTACAGTAGTACAATTAGTACTCTAATGAGTTAGAGGGCATTTATAGATGATAGAGAATCAGTTAAAATTAAAATGTCAACCTTTCATACATGGACACATTTGAGTGCAAGGAGTATGGCAAACAGTTCTGTTTGAAGGGTAGAGGCCTAGTTATTGATACGGGATCCAATTTCTTTATGAGAGACATCATTTTGTATGACAACAGCAGCACTAGCAGCTGCACCAGCAGAATGGGGATCAGAACTTTCAACATAAATAATTTGTGAAAGTGTGCTGTGTGACTGTCATCAAGAGGCCAATATATCTGAAATGCGTAGGGAGTCACTGGTCTTTGCAATAGCAAACACTGAACTTAAGCTAAAGGAATCTTATAGGAGTCAGGAATCGCGGGAAGAACTAAAAGCCATAAATGAAATTGAAAGAAACCCAAAGTATTTCTTTTCCTATGTCAAATCAAAGTCGACAACAACGTCCAGTATTGGGCCCCTACTTAAACAAAATGGGTCCTACACAGATGACAGCAAGGAAGTGAGTGAGCTACTCAAGTCCCAATATGACTCAGTTTTTAGCAAGCCGCTAACCAGACTGAGATTCGAAGATCAAAATGAATTTTTTATGAGCCACAGAATTTGGTTAACACAAGCCTATCTGATGTTATCCTGACCCCAAATGACTTTGAACAGGCAATAAATGACATGCCCATGCACTCTGCCCCAGGGCCAGACACATGGAACTCCGTGTTCATCAAGAACTGCAAGAAGCCCCTATCACGAGCTTTTACCATCCTATGGAGAGGGAGCATGGACACGGGGGTTGTCCCACAGTTACTAAAAACAACAGACATAGCCCCACTCCACAAAGGGGGCAGTAAAGCAATAGCAAAGAACTACAGACCGATAGTTCTAACATCCCATATCATAAAAATCTTTGAAAGGGTCCTAAGAAGCAAGATCACCACCCATCTAGAAACCAATCAATTACACAACCCAGGGCAACATGGGTTTAAAGCAGGTCGCTCCTGTCTGTCTCAACTATTGGATCACTACGACAAGGTCCTAGATGCACTAGAAGACAAAAAGAATGCAGATGTAATATATACAGGCTTTGCAAAAGCCTTCGACAAGTGTGACCATGGCGTAATAGTGCACAAAATGCGTGCTAAAGGAATAACAGGAAAAGTTGGTAGATGGATCTATAATTTCCTCACAAACAGAACACAAAGAGTAGAAGTTAACAGAGTAAAGTATGAGGCAGCTACGGTGAAAAGCTCTGTTGCACAAGGCACAGTACTCGCTCCCATCTTGTTTCCCATCCACATATCTGACACAGACAAAGATGTCAGCCACAGCACCGTGTCTTCCTTTGCAGATGACACCTGAATCTGCATGACAGTGTCTTCCAATGCAGACACTGCAAGGCTCCAGGCGGACATCAACCAAATCTTTCAGTGGGCTGCAGAAAACAATATGAAGTTCAATGATGAGAAATTTCACTTACTCATATATGGTAAACATGAGGAAATTAAAACTTCATCAGAGTACAAAACAAATTCCGGCAACAAAATAGAGCGAAAATCCAACGTCAAAGACCTGGGAGTGATCATGTCGGAGGATCTCACCTTCAAGGACCATAACATTGTATCAATCGCAGCTGCTAGAAAAATGACAGGATGGATAATGAGAACCTTCAAAACTAGGGATGCCAAGCCCATGATGACACTCTTCAGGTCGCTTGTTCTATCTAGGCTGGAATATTGCTGCACATTAACAGCACCTTTCAAGGCAGGTGAAATTGCTGACCAAGAAAATGTACAGAGAACCTTCACAGTGTGCATAATGGAGATAAAACACCTCAATTACTGGGAGCGCTTAAAGTTCCTGAACCTGTATTCCCTGGAACACAGGCGGGAGAGATACATGATTATATACACCTGGAAAATCCTAGAGGGACTAGTACCAAACTTGCACATGAAAATCACTCACTACGAAAGCAAAAGACTTGGCAGACGATGCAACATCCCCCTAATGAAAAGCAGGGGTGTCACTAGCACGTTAAGAGACAATACAATAAGTGTCAGGGGCCTGAGACTGTTCAACTGCCTCCCAGCATACATAAGGGGGACTACCAATAGACCCCTGGCAGTCTTCAAGCTGGCACTGGACAAGTGTTACAAAAAACGCGATTCTAAAAGCTTAGAGATCTCCAGTGAATACTAGAAAGGACTGCCCTTCTAGCATCCAGCCTGTTACTGGGTTTTCGTAACAAGTAGTCAGTATCCTTGTCCAATTATCCATTAGAATTCAGTATGATTCAATAGTGCTTCAGGATTACAACTGGTAGGCTACTAACTAGAGAAATTAAAATTTAATAAATTTATTAAGTCTAGAGGTATATTATCAAATTAAATTAAATTAATCACAGTAATCAACAAAATAAGAATAATCACTTCTCTCGTGTACAATAGTATTGTGCTGAAAGCACATATCACATTTATAATTCTTAAGTACCATCTGGTACATTAACATTTAATAAGATATTAAAAATATGTACAAGTAAGTTTGAGTGTATGTGTGTAAGTGCTCTAAGTGTAGTTCGCTATGTCTCACGACTCGACTAGACTTAAACAAGTGACTGACAAAGTCCTCAAATAAACTAACTTCTTGACCAACTGGCAGTCAGAACAGTCTGCTTGAACAATAAAAAGAATGCTAAGCCCAATAGCAATATAACAAGCAACTGCGACACAGAATCAGGAACAAGGAGATAATATAACGACACTAAGTAGGGACCATCTGCAGATCCTCCACAAAAGTCTCAAAACTCCCATACTACTGAATCTAAGAAAATCCCCGACTGTGATAATACACAGATACCAGTACAAGTTAGGTCAGAAGCTACAGCTCAGGACCTGAGTTGCTCAGAGTGTCTTTGAGACACACAACCTCAGTATAACGTCGAAAATCACTAAGTCTATACAATGTTCTGTGAACAGAGTTCAACAGAACTAACAAAAATAATGAGACAGACGATCTATCCAACCACCAAGAGAGTCTAGACCAGACTGAATACTTCAGGCGAGGTGAGGACACCCCCCCCTTGATCACGTGATAGCTCCGTGGACAGCTGCAGCTCAGAAACAGAAGCCGGCAGTCTAACGAGCAAAGAGCGATAATTACAGTAGTTAGACAATCAAGACTTGAACTGAGCACATATGTTACATCCTACCTAACCAAAGGAAGCTAAGTCAAATAACAATATAAAGCAATACATTTACGATTTAGCTATTATCGCATATATGAGCAATATAAAATTATATGAAAAGGTAATAATTATATATATACATAATAATCATTGCAACCCATTTAGGGGTTGCAACAACAAGCACCTAAAGTCGGTACCTGACCAGCCGGGCTGTGGCTTGTACGTTGGATTGCGTGCAGCCAGCAGTAACAGCTTGGTTGTTCAGGCTCTGATCCACCAGGAGGCCTGGTCACAGACCGGGCAGTGGGGGCGTTGACCCCTGGAACTCTCTCCAGGTAAACTCCAGGTAAATAAGCTTTAGGCATTCTGTTTGGCTTCAAGGCAAGGCTTTCCTTGTGATTTAATTTTTTTTTTTTTGGGGGGGGGAAGGGAGAGATAGTGATTTGGAATGGGGTAATATCCCATGGACCAATGAAGTGCCGTTGTTGCCTTACTTGACACAGATCATGTATCTGGGTCATGCAGAGGTCAGTTCCAGTTTTTATGATCCATCTGGTGTGAGGAAGTAGCTGTTACACTGGTGTACCTGATGGTGAGGCAGTAGCTGTTACACTGGTGTACCTGGTGGTGAGGCAGTAGCTGTTACACTGGTGTACCTGGTGGTGAGGCAGTAGCTGGGTCTCCTGCTGCACCCGCAGCTCTGCCGGCAGGGTGTCTGGGTGGGGTGGTGGCGGGGGAGCAGTCTTGAGTCGTGGGTCCTCCCATGATGTCTGCTTCTTGATGTGATCAATAAAGTAGCTGTAATATACAAGGTAATGTAACACAAGTCTTACCCAGAATGTATCAAATACAACACAAATACAGTCTATACACTGACTACAGTTTAAGTAGTATAGTACATTTGTTCATTACCCACTTTTCTTATTGTACATATAATTGTTATTAACTGCACAAGAAATCTTAATAGTTTATGTCTAAATCTCAATTATCATTTATTATAATTGGTTTCTAGTGGCTTTATTTTGTGCCAAGCAATGTTTTATAACATGTAAACAACATTATTTTGTACTGCATAAAGACCTAAGGATTTGTAATTGAATTTGTAAAGCCTGGATAGAGCGGACCAGTGGAGGATTCTAACTTAATTTGTTTCAGAAGACCGTTCGAGTGCCGATACTGAACGAATTTGTTCCCATAAGAAATAATGTAAATTAGATTAGTCCGTTTCATACCCCCAAAAATACACTTACAAAAGCACTTCCAAAAACACACTTACATAATTGTTTGAGTTGGGAGCTGTTCGAAACTCGAGCTACCACTGTATATCTAATACAGTGGACCCCCGCATACCGTTGGCATCACATACCGTTTATTCCGCATACCGCTCACTTTAATCGCAAATATTTTGCCTCGCATACCGCTCAAAAACCCGCTCACCGCTGTTCGTCCGAGACGTGTCCAATGTGCGCCTTAGCCAGCCTCACATGTTCCGCCGGTGGCATTGTTTACCAGCCAGCCTCCGCGGTAGCATCCAAGCATACAATCGTAACATTTCGTATTATTACAGTGTTTTTGGTGATTTTATCTGGAAAATAAGTGACCATGGGCCCCAAGAAAGCTTCTAGTGCCAACCCTACAGCAATAAGGGAGAGAATTACTATAGAGATGAAGAAAAAGATCATTGATAAGTATGAAAGTGGAGTGCGTGTCTCCGAGCTGGCCAGGTTGTATAATAAACCCCAATCAACCATTGCTACTATTGGTGGTACAGCTGCTGCTGCTGCTGCACTGTCAGCTGCTGCTGCTGCTGTAGCATCATCTGCTGCTGCTGTAGCATCATCTGCTGCTGCTGTAGCACTGTCAGCTGCTGCTGCTGCTGTAGCATCGTCTGCTGCTGCTGTAGCATCGTCTGCTGCTGCTGTAGCATCGTCTGCTGCTGCTGTAGCATCGTCTGCTGCTGCTGTAGCACTGTTGTTGGTGTGGCTTATTGAGAATATACCAAGAAACAATTAACCCCAGAGGATTTGCCACCCAGGATAACCCAGAAAAGTCAGTGTCATCGAAGACTGTCTAACTTATTTCCATTGGGGTCCTTAATCTTGTCTCCCAGGATGCAACCCACACCAGTCGACTAACACCCAGGTGAACAGGGAAAAATGCCTGGAACTAGTGCTCATATTGGTGAATTTAAAGCCAGCAAAGGTTGGTTTGAGAGATTTAAGAATCGTAGTGACATACACAGTGTGATAAGGCATGTTCTGGAAGAAAATGCCAAACAGGACCTACAGTACTCAGGAGGAAAAGGCACTCCCAGGACACAGTGTCTCATCAGTCATTGCTACATCTTCAATAAAGGTAAGTGTCATTTATTCTTCATTTAGTAGACTAGTACATGCACAATATATACTGTGCATGTACTACTCTACTATTGTGCATGTATCCTTCTCTTTGTGTATAGGAAAATGTATATTTCATGTGGTAAAAATTTTTTTTTCATACTTTTGGGTGTCTTGCACGGATTAATTTGATTTCCATTATTTCTTATGGGGAAAATTCATTCGCATACCGATTATTTCGCATACCAATGAGCCCTCTTGCACGGATTAAAATCGGTATGCGGGGGTCCACTGTACAGTGGACCCTTGGTTATCAGCTGTTCCGCTTATCGGCCAACTCGGTTATTGGCTGGTTTTTCGGCTTCCAGTTATCAGCTGTTATTATGTTTATTGACTGCATGGGATGTGTCAACCCGTCGCTGCCAGCTGCTCATGCGTCAATCTGGCTTTGTCTCTGGGCGAGTGAGGAAGCTTCTGGTCATTCATCCAAACATTTCACTATAATTCATTGTTTTTCATGGTTATTGATTAAGTGCAAATGCGAAATAAGTAACCATGGCCCCCAAAGAAAGTTCCTAGTAAAGTTCCTTTGGCAAAGAAAGTGAGAACCACGATGGAATTTAAGAAAGAAGTTGTTGAAAAGTATGAGAGTGGTGTTCGAGTGCTAGAACTTGCCAGGATGAATAGGAAAAAAATCAACAATCACTTCTATCCTGGCAAAGAAAGTAGAAATCAAGGAAGCTAATGTTGCAAAAGGAGTAAATGTGCTAATAAAACAAAGGTCACCGATAATGGATGATAACTGATGCACGCATGAACAAAGATCACTTACTACTCTCAGGTGACTTCAATATAAATCTCCTGCAAGACCAGGACCCACACGTTACTGAATTCACAAACACAATGAGTAACTGTATGTTACTACCAACAGTAACAAAACCTACAAGAGTTACAGAGACTAGTGTTTCCCTACTTGACCACATCTGGACCAACACCATATCCCCTTTAAAATCAGGCATAATTACAGATAATACCACAGACCACTACCCTACTTTCCTCATAACAACTCTTGGTAAACTACCCCAAGACACTACTAAAGTCACCTTCAGACTTCACAATGAGGCAGCCATTAATAACTTCACAACAGCAATAGCAAACATTGACTGGCACACTGAGCTAGAAACCTATACAGATATTGACGAATGTATTAATAATTTTCTAAAAAAAACCCAATACCTCTATAACAAGCACTGCCCTAAAAAAACTAAACAGATGACAGCAAAGAGACTGAACAGTCCCTGGCTAACACCCAGCATTCTCAAATCCATAAATACAAAACACCAATATGAAAAACAGTACAGAATGGGTCACATAACCAGAGACCAAACAAAACGTTACTCGTCAATCCTAACCAGCCTGATAAGAAGGGCAAAAAAATTGTATTATGAGAACAGATTATCCAACTTACAAGGTGATATAAAAAAGACCTGGAAAACCCTATCAGAAATTCTGGGAACAAAAAAGATATCACGAAATAGCGAAATAAAATTAGCTAAAACAGATGAACCCCAACTCCCACCAACAGAAACAGCAAACAGACTCAATGATTTCTTCTCCACTATAGGACATAACCTTGCCAATAAAATCCCAAGCTCAGATACCCCACCAAATGACTACCTCACCGGCAACTACCCGAACACACTGTTCCTAGCTCCGACTAACCCATACGAAGTCTCCCTTATTATCAACGCACTAAAAAACAAGGCAGGAGATTTAAATACCTTACCACCCCTTATATACAAAAAAGTTTCACAAGTGCTATCACCAATCATTGCAACACTCTTTAACAAATCCATTGAATCCTCCACCTTCCCTACAGTACTCAAAATAGCAAGGGTCACCCCGATCCACAAAGGAGGAGACCAAACAGAGTTGAATAACTATAGGCCAATATCCAACTTACACCCTCTCTCAAAAATCTTCGAAAAATTAATTCATAAACGAATCTACTCCTACCTTATCTCCCAAAACATACTCAACCCCTGCCAATTTGGATTCAGGCCTAATAAAAATACTAATGATGCTATTATACACATGCTAGAACATATATACACTGCAATAGAGAAAAAAGAAGTCCCACTGGGGATCTTCATTGACTTACGTAAAGCTTTTGATACAGTTGACCATGACTTGCTCCACGTAAAATTGTCACACTATGGTATAAGAGGGCACTCCCTCAACTACCTCAAGTCTTACCTCAGCAACAGAAGCCAATATGTGTACGCAAATGGGGCAAACTCTTCTGCACAACCAATTACAGTTGGTGTCCCACAGGGAAGTGTCCTTGGCCCTCTTCTCTTTCTCCTATACATAAATGACCTTCCAAATGCTTCGCAATTACTCAAACCCACACTATTTGCAGATGACACTACATACGTCTTCTCTCACCCGAGCCCAGTCACGCTAGCCAATACTGTAAATACCGAATTACAGAAAATATCTACCTGGATGAGGACTAACAAACTTACACTAAACATTGACAAAACCTACTTCATTCAGTTTGGTAACAGAGCTACAGATGTCCCTCTTAACATAATGATAAATGGATCACCTATCACAAAACTAACAGAGGGAAAATTCTTAGGAATCCACCTTGATAATAGACTCAAATTTCATACACATATACATCAAATTTCTAAGAAAATTTCCAAGACTGTAGGCATACTATCGAAGATACGGTACTATGTTCCACAGTCAGCCCTCCTGGCCCTATATCACTCTCTTATTTACCCCTATCTCACCTATGGAATTTGTGCATGGGGCTCAACAACAATTAACCATCTCAGACCACTAATTACCCAACAAAAGGCTGCAGTTAGAATGATAACAAATTCTCACTACAGGCAGCACACTCCACCAATATTCAATACACTAAACCTACTCACCATACAAAACATCCATACTTATTACTGCACCTATTACATACAAAGATAAGAAGTTATTGTTGCTGTGGATCACCAAAAAACAATTAGCGGGAGATAGAGCTGTGGACTCTATTATTTTTGAGAAGGCAAGGCAGTTGCATGCGGATCTTATAAAGAAAATGCCCGGAACAAGTGCTGCTGTTTATGAATTTAGGACCGGCAAAGGCTGGTTTGAGAGATTTAAGAAGTGTAGTGGCATACACAGTGTGGCAAGGCATGGGGGGCTGCAAGTTCTGACAAATGTACAGCTGAAAAATTTGTGCAGGAATTCAAGGGGTATGTAGAAGCTGAAGGATTTCTCCCCCAACAAGTGTTCAATTGTTACGAAACAGGCATCTTTTGGAAGAAAATGCCAAAGAGGACCTACATTACACAGGAGGAAAAGGCACTGCCAGGACACAAGCCTATGAAAGACAGGCTTACTCTTTTGTTCTGTGCTATGCTAGTGGGGATTTCAAAGTGAAGCCTTTACTGGTGTATAACTCTGAAAATCCCAGACTGTTCAAGAAAAACGATGTTATCATGAGTAAATTGTGTGTGATGAGGAAAGCTAATAATAAGGCATGGGTCACAAGGCACATTTTCAAAGAGTGGGTCAATGATGTGTTTGGCCCGTGTGTAAAAATACCCTCTGGAACGTAAATTGCCACTCAAGTGCCTCCTGGTACTGGACAATGCTCCTGCTCATCCTCCAGACTTGGAAGACCAGTTGCTTAGGGACTTCTGTTTTATAGCAGTGAGGTTCTTGCCTCCTAACACCACTTCTCTCAGCCAGCTTATGGACCAGCAGGTCATTTCTAACTTCAAAAAACTCTACAATTAAGCAGTGTTTCAAAGGTGCTTTGAAGTGACTTGACCCTAAGAGAGTTCTGGAGGAATCACTTCAATATCCTCCGCTGCATAAGCCTTATAGTTAAAGTTTGGCAGGGAGTGACTTCCAGGACTTTGAACTCTGCTTGGAGAAAATTGTGGCCAGATTGTATCCAAGAGAGGGATTTTGAAGGGTTTAGAGCTGACCCTGAGGACCCTATGCCTGTTGTGGAATCTAGTGTGTCTTTGGGGAAGTACATGGGGTTGGAGATTAGTGGCAAGGATGTGGATGAGTTGGCGGAGGACCACAATGAAGAGCTACCACTGAAGAGCTGCAATAGCTTCATCTGGTACAGCAACAGACCACAGCTGAGGAACTTGCTTCAGAGGAGGAGGAAGAGGGAGGGAAGGCGGTGCCTTCTTCAGAGATTAAGGAGATTTGTGCAATGTGGAGTAGGGTGCAAGCTTTTGTAGAGAAATATCACCCTGACCAAGCTGAAACAAGCCATACCTGCAACATGTTCAGTGACAAAACCTTGTCCCACTTCAGGGAAATCTTAGAGACTCCAGAAACAGACCTCTTTGGACAGATATTTTGTGCGACAGGGGTGCAGTGACTCTCAAGCTGGTCCTAGTGGCATTAAAAGACAAAGAAGGGAAGTAACCCCAGAGAGGTACTTGTTACCTGAGGTTATTATGGAGGGGGATTCCCCTTCCAAACAATAACCCCAACTCCCTCTCTCCTCCTCCCTATCTTCCATAAGCCAACAAGAGTTTTCAATAAAGGTATGTAATAGTGATTTAACCCTTTGACTGTCGCAGGCCCCTTTCTGAAACTGTCATTCTATGTCGATAAATTTAAAAAAAAAAAAAAAAAAAAAAATTCTTATGAAATGATAGAGAATCTTTTCCCGATGGTAATGACACCAATCAAAATTTGGTTGAAAACTCATGGAATTACGCTCCCGCAAAGTTAGCGGTCTCGGCGACATGTGCATGTCAGCGATTTCGCTGACTTTGAGCCCTCTTTTCAGCCAATTCCGTTGTTCCAGTTGACCAAACTCATAGCTATTTCTTTAGAACTCCATTTTATCTATCAGCTGAGTACAAGAAACCGCCCATTTACCAATTTGAATTACCCAATATAGTGGTCACAAATTGGCAATTTGGCCAATTTCACGCAAAATAAAAAAGATGCCAATTTCAAAATAGGGTCCAGAATAAACAAGGTAGACATTCTTGGCACTAAAATAGCATATCCTCTGTTCATTAGTCACATCTCTAGGCCCCTCTTATATTATTATTGCTTTCTATTTTGATTTTTTATTCATACAAAAAAATACAAAATTTACTGTTATGCAGACTACTGCATTATTGTAAAAATGGTATAAATAATATCAGTGCACTAGTGAAAGAATATTAGACTCCCCAGTTGATGTGTATTGGACGTGTGGTGTGATTTGTTTACTCCTGAACATTGGTAAAAATCGAACATTTCCACTACTTTGAGCTCAGTCTCAAGGTTGTTTTCATCATCAAATTAATAAAAATCATCTCTATTTCTGTAATATGTTTTCCATTTTATCACCTAAGACCATGAAAACGCGAATACAACGATAAATACTATACGAAAATACATCTCAAACTCGGCGTTTTAATCCAAAAAAACGATCAGTTTTTTTCTCATTACACACTGTGTGCTGCAGGATTTTTTTTTATGTGGTGCACACTGACCACACAGACCCATTCTCTCACATGTGAGCCTACCAACTTTCTCCCGCTTGATTTGAAGCCTCTAGAATTATTGAGTATATATACGTCAGAAACAGTGGCGCCTAAGACATATTTATACGGCGTAAACAGTCAAAGGGTTAATTGTTCATGTATTCATTTTATTTAGTCCTCATTGTTTTGTGTAGCATGTAAAACTGTAATTAATCTTTGCAAAAACTATTTTTTGTTAATATTTTTGGGTGTCTGGAAGGGATTAATTGTACAGTGGAACCTCTGCTTACGAATTTAATTCGTTCCGTGACCTTGTTCGTATCTTGATTTGTTCATCTGCTGGGTTAATTTTCCTCATTTAAATTAAATGAAATGCTATTAATTCATTCTACTGACACAGCTAACAAGTTAAACGGCTTCTTCTCAACCATAGGATCTAATCTCGCCAATAAAATCCCACGTACTAATGCCCATGCCGGGGACTACCTAGATGGGAATTTCCCAAATTCCTTCTATCTTGTACCAACTGAGCCCACGGAAGTCACCGAGATTATAAAGACACTTAAAAATAACTCAGGGAATCTGTCTCATGTCCCACCATTATTGTACAAGCGAGCGGCCCATGTCCTTTCGCATGCTATTTCATTACTTTTTAACAAGTCACTAGAAACTAGCACCTTCCCGAAACTACTCAAGGCAGCAAGGGTTACACCAATACATAAAGGTGGTGACCCTACAGATTTAAACAACTATAGGCCAATATCAAACTTACCACTGCTATCCAAAATCTTTGAGAAACTCGTGCACAGGAGACTATATTCATTTATAACGGCACAAAACATACTCAACCCCTGCCAATTTGGATTCAGGAAAAATAAAAGCACTAATGATGCAATTATAAAAATGCTAGATCTGCTTTACACAGCATTGGAAAATAAGGAATATCCACTAGGAATTTTTATTGACCTAAGAAAAGCTTTTGACACAGTAGACCAGGGCATCCTACTCCACAAACTTGACCATTATGGTATAAGAGGCCATGCGCTTGCATATTTCAAATCTTACCTTACTAATAGGTATCAGTATGTCACCATTAAAGACACAGCATCAACAACACGGCCACTTGATACTGGAGTTTTGCAGGGAAATGTCCTTGGTCCCCTGCACTTCCTCATATACTTCAATGATCTTCTAAACGTATCCCAACACCTGAACCCCATTCTCTTTGCTGACGACACGACTTATGTCATCTCTCACCCTAATCTTGCCACCCTCAACACCATTGTTAATGAGGAGCTGCTCAAAATATCGACTTGGATGACAGCCAATAAACTTACGCTTAACACTGACAAAACCTACTATATTATGTTTGGTAGCAGAGAAGGAGTTGTGCAAATTAACATTAAGATCGACAACACTCTAATTGCCAGACATAATGAGGGCAAATTCCTAGGCCTATACCTCAACAACAACCTGAATTTCAGCACCCATATCCAACACATAACCAAAAAAGTATCCAAAACGGTTGGGATCCTCTCCAAGATATGATACTACGTGCCGCAAAATGCCCTTCTCACACTATACCACTCACTTATTTATCCATACCTCACCTATGCTATTTGTGCTTGGGGATCAACTGCAGCAACACACCTAAAGCCAATAATAACCCAACAAAAAGCCGCAGTAAGAATAATCACTAAATCCCATCCCTGGCAACACACCCCCCCACTCTTCATAGATCTAAACTTACTCCCTGTTCAGTACATCCACACTTACTTCTGTGCAATCTACATCTACAGGACCTTAAATTCCAATATTAACAACCTTGACCTAAAACACTTTCTTGATAGTTGTGACAGAACCCACAGGCATAACACCAGACACAAACATCTCTATGACATTCCCCGTGTCTGACTAAACCTTTACAAAAATTCAATGTATGTCAAAGGCCCTAAAATGTGGAACACCCTAACTGAAAACTCTAGAACTGCAGACACATTCATCACCTTCAAAACTACCATTAGAAAACATCTTATCTCCCTGATACACGTCAACTAATTACATGAATATCACCTGGTGGTTCACACTTACACTCACTCACCCATTTGACCATAAACATAAATATCAATCTCAATCTTAAAATAATGAATCCTAACTAGTCATAAGTTGGCCTGTGATACTCCAGTACTGAAACTATGTATTGTGCCAAAACAAAAGCATTCACATTGCTAAACTCACAAACTAGTATTTAGTCACTTAGCCATAATACCAACTTACCCCATAATTTGTAATATTTTAAAGTTAAGAATTAATCTAAGTCTGCCCAAAATGCCTAGCCATGCTTGGTGTTCTAGTGGCCCCCTCTGTAATTAGTATTTTACTACATGTAAACCACACAATAACCAAATTCTGAAAACTCAGCATTGTAATCCTTATAGAGAATAAACTTTGAATTGAATTGAATTGAACTGAATTGAATTCCAGGGGAATTCCTGCTGTCAGGAGGAATGTCAAAATAGTGTACTTCAATATGACGCTATTATCAGCTCTACGGCTTGTTTATCTATCACAATTCATCTAATATTACATAATATACAATGCAAATAACATAAAAACCTGATATACACTCTAGAATGGCGCGGGAGGATGGTGGTCCCAGGCATTCTCACTCAAGCTATGAAAACGTCTTCCCTTTCTTTCCACCTATACTCTTAATACTACACCTTGTCACTGAACTTACCTGCTTTAAACTCCACATCTTGTGTCTGTGCTGGCATGAATGTACACATTAAAATAACTAAGAGTGTGTTATTAGTCTTGAAGATGCCATATTTATAATGATAATAATAACACAATATTAATCAATCTGAGGTGCATTAAATATGTATAAAACATTAATATAGACATTTTGCTTAATCCATCTATGATATTTTTTCAAAATTACGTAATAAACACACTACATAACACAAACATATAAATTAACATAAATATGAGAACTTCTTCCAGTTGGCTTGACGGAGTGAACAAAAAACATTCATGCCCAGGCTGGAACAACAACAACAACAACTAGTTTGTTTACGAAACTCGCGAACCTTCTACACTCTCATTTTCTCTCTCGTTTATTCATTTAATCTTGTTTCCTCACTTCTCGCTCTACATTAAGAGTATAGATATTTTAAGGTAAGTAATGAATATCGCAGGATATCGCAGAAGAAACAACATCAGTAATAAAAGAATAACAGCAAGGACCCTAGAACTCAACTTGTCTACCCAGCAGGACGCCGGTGTATCATCAACCCCCCTCACCGCTGCCACCCAGGGAACAACAACAACAACAAACATGGCTGACTCCCCCTCCAACTCCACTCCCTTCAAAGGATTCACCCATGATTACTCAGGTATGATTATTCCTGACAATATCAAGGACTACATCGTTGCTCTAGAAAACGAAATCAAAGATATCAAAGCAACACTCGAGCGACGAGAATCCAAGATAACCAACCTCGAGAACAAGATCCAAAACCTTGAAGAGAAGATTACATCGGGAAGTGTTGACACAGAAATACTCTGAATGCAGCTATAGCCAGTCACACCGAACAAATTACTACAATAAATATGAAGGTTGAAGAAGCAATCAAGGACTGGAATCAGAACATGCACACTCGACTAAATGAATACATGTACCTTGATTTCCAAGACGACAAAACTGAACAAGATAAGTTGTCTGATGCAGTTATAATAAACAGTCCACACATTCCAAGAGACATAACACAAGCTCAGTGCAGAGAAACTGCTGTCAGGATAATACAGGACCACGTACAAGTCATCGTGCAAAACAATGAAATCAAAGAAACACGTTTGTTAGGAAAACCAGGAAGTAAACACAGTATAATGATCAGACTTCATTCATACGATAAAAGAAAGGACCTAATTAAATCAGCAATTACAATGAAAAATGGAGTGTACATAAATGAGTGTCTAACAAGAAAACGTCAAAACCTTCTGTTCAGGCTGAGAAAACTTAAACAGGAAAACAAAATACAGTGGACCCCCGCATAACGATTACCTCCGAATGTGACCAATTATGTAAGTGTATTTATGTAAGTGCGTTCGTATGTGTATGTTTGGGGGTCTGAAATGGACTAATCTACTTCACAATATTTTTTTTTTTTTTTTTTTTTTTTTTTATCACACTGGCCCGAAAAAGAAAAACTTTCACCATCATTCACTCCATCACTGTCTTGCCAGAAGGGTGCTTTACACTACAGTTTTTAAACTGCAACATTAACACCCCTCCTTCAGAGTGCAGGCACTGTACTTCCCATCTCCAGGACTCAAGTCCGGCCTGGCAGTTTCCCTGAACCCCTTCATAAATGTTACTTTGCTCACACTCCAACAGCACGTCAAGTATTAAAAACCATTTGTCTCCATTCACTCCTATCAAACACGCTCACGCATGCCTGCTGGAAGTTCAAGCCCCTCGCACACAAAACCTCCTTTACCCCCTCCCTCCAACCCTTCCTAGGCCGACCCCTACCCCGCCTTCCTTCCACTACAGACTGATACACTCTTGAAGTCATTCTGTTTCGCTCCATTCTCTCTACATGTCCGAACCACCTCAACAACCCTTCCTCAGCCCTCTGGACAACAGTTTTGGTAATCCCGCACCTCCTCCTAACTTCCAAACTACGAATTCTCTGCATTATATTCACACCACACATTGCCCTCAGACATGACATCTCCACTGCCTCCAGCCTTCTCCTCGCTGCAACATTCATCACCCACGCTTCACACCCATATAAGAGCGTTGGTAAAACTATACTCTCATACATTCCCCTCTTTGCCTCTAAGGACAAAGTTCTTTGTCTCCACAGACTCCTAAGTGCACCACTCACTCTTTTTCCCTCATCAATTCTATGATTCACCTCATCTTTCATAGACCCATCCGCTGACACGTCCACTCCCAAATATCTGAATACGTTCACCTCCTCCATACTCTCTCCCTCCAATCTGATATTCAATCTTTCATCACCTAATCTTTTTGTTATCCTCATAACCTTACTCTTTCCTGTATTCACCTTTAATTTTCTTCTTTTGCACACCCTACCAAATTCATCCACCAATTTCTGCAGCTTCTCTTCAGAATCTCCCAACAGCACAGTGTCATCAGCAAAGAGCAGCTGTGACAACTCCCACTTTGTGTGTGATTCTTTATCTTTTAACTCCACGCCTCTTGCCAAGACCCTCGCATTTACTTCTCTTACAACCCCATCTATAAATATATTAAACAACCACGGTGACATCACACATCCTTGTCTAAGGCCTACTTTTACTGGGAAAAAATTTCCCTCTTTCCTACATACTCTAACTTGAGCCTCACTATCCTCGTAAAAACTCTTCACTGCTTTCAGTAACCTACCTCCTACACCATACACTTGCAACATCTGCCACATTGCCCCCCTAGTAGTAGGTTGGTAGACAGCAACCACCCAGGGAAGTACTACCGTCCTGCCAGATGACTGTGAAACAAAAACCTGTAACTGTTTTGCATGATGGTAGGATTGCTGGTTTCTTTTTCTGTCTCATAAACACGCTAGATAACAGGGATATCTTGCTACTCCTACTTACACTTTGGTCACACTTCACAGACATGCACATGCATATATATATATACATACATCTAGGTTTTTCTCCTTTTTCTAAATAGCTCTTGTTCTTTTTTATTTCTTCTATTGTCCATGGGGAAGTGGAAAAGAATCTTTCCTCCGTAAGCCATGTGTGTCGTATGAGGCGACTAAAATGCTGGGAGCAATGGGCTAGTAACCCCTTCTCCTGTATACATTTACTAAAAAAGAGAAGAAAAACAATATTTCTTATGGGAACAAATTCGGTCGGTACTGGCACCTGAACATACTTCTGGAGTGAAAAAATATCGTTAACCGGGGGTCCACTGTACATCAGTGTTTCACGCGAGATGGGAAAATACTAGTAAGGAAAACATCAACAGGACAACAATATACTATCTCAAACGAACACGATTTCTCTACCTTCCTTAGAAAAGCTGTCATTTCTGTAACAGATTAGATAAGTGACCTTAATACATATATACGTGTGGTGCATATAGTGTACCTTACTATTATATTGTGCATTATTATTTTTATTATTTTTTCATCACAAGCTAATGCTAACTACCTCCAATACTTTTTTACTTCTTTCTTACTGCTATTAATTGCTCATAATTTTATGTTACAAGTCAAATCTTACTCCAAATTAATATTATTCATTGTTCTTACCTGTCCATTTAATTTTGTTTACCACTACTTGTTTTTTTAGTCACTTTTTATTGTGTGTGCAATTAGTGTATATTCCAATTACTTTTTTGCAAGTACCAAAACTATCTTTTGCTAGCTAGTACCAACTACCTCATTTTTTTTTTACTTTTTATTGTGCAATAAACTGCTCAACTTATTTAATATTACAAATCAGATCTTACTCCTAAACCAATATTATTTCATAGTGACTATCTGTCCATTTAACTTGTTTACCATTACTTAATTGTAGTCCCTTATATATTTTAGCTTTATATAACTACCTTAGCTCATATATTCACAATTGTTAAAATAATCAAGGTGCTATTCTCAGGTGCTAAAGTTAATAAGTTCACTATTTTGCCATTATACTCCAAAGCTCATTTATTTGATTACCACTTTATTGTTCACCACAACTTATATTAGTCCCTTTTATATTATAATTTTATATTATAATTCTAACTTTAAAGAATTACCTTTAAGGTACTACCTACTATCATATTCCCAAGCTCCATTATTTGATCATCACTTTATTTGTTCACCACAAATTATTTTAGTCCCCTTTTATATTGTCTCCTTTATTTTAGCTTTAAAAAACTACCTTAGCTCATTATTTTTACATTTGTTAAATAATTCAGGTGCTATTTTTTTTTAGCTTTAGAATATTTACTTTATTTTTTACTTAATTCTAACTATAGATTCACTACAAATCTTATGATTACAAGCATTGATCCTGATACCAACCTCTTATTTAATGACTTAAATGATTTATTTATTTATTTATTTATTTATTTATTTCCAATTTGTGCACACATACAGAGGTACAAAAAAAATACAGATAAGAGCAGTATGCCAACAGTTACTGTAATTACTACACAGCAGAACAATCAAAGGCACTTCTCAGAGCCAACAACAACATAACTATCTTTAACTACAATATCAGATCTTTAAGCAAGCATTATGATGACCTCCTAGCATTACTAAATTCCTTGCATGCCAATATGTCCATCATTACACTAACTGAAACCTGGCTAAAGCCTGATACTACAGATGTCTATGCCATTCCTGGTTACACAGCCATACACAAATGTAGGCCAGACCAACAAGGGGGTGGCACTGCTATATACTACTCAGACCAACTAGAATGTATCACTAATACTTGCACAAGGGATGAACATGGGGAATATATAATAGCTAAATTCAAATCCAAATACCTACAAAAGCCTCTCACAGTGATAAACATCTACAGAGTTCCACAATCAAACATTAGCCAATTTAGTCAAAACCTAGGAAGTATGATAACTGATGCACGCATGAACAAAGATCACTTACTACTCTCAGGTGACTTCAATATAAATCTCCTGCAAGACCAGGACCCACACGTTACTGAATTCACAAACACAATGAGTAACTGCATGTTGCTACCAACAGTAACAAAACCTACAAGAGTTACAGAGACTAGTGTTTCCCTACTTGACCACATCTGGACCAACACCATATCCCCTTTAAAATCAGGCATAATTACAGATAATACCACAGACCACTACCCTACTTTCCTCATAACAACTCTTGGTAAAATACCCCAAGACACTACTAAAGTCACCTTCAGACTTCACAATGAGGCAGCCATTAATAACTTCACAACAGCAGTAACAAACATTGACTGGCACACTGAGCTAGAAATCTATACAGATATTGACGAATGTTTTAATAATTTTCTAAAAAAGACCCAATACCTTTATAACAAGCACTGCCCTAAAAAAACTAAACGGATGACAGCTAAGAGACTGAACAGTCCCTGGCTAACACCCAGCATTCTCAAATCCATAAATACAAAACACCGACATGAAAAGCAGTACAGAATGGGTCACATAACCAGAGACCAAACAAAACGTTACTCGTCAATCCTAACCAGCCTGATAAGAAGGGCAAAAAAATTGTATTATGAGAACAGATTATCCAACTTACGAGGTGATATAAAAAAGACCTGGAAGACCCTATCAGAAATTCTGGGAACAAAAAAGATATCACGACATAGCGAAATAAAATTAGCAAAATCAGATGAACCCCAACTCCCACCAACAGAAACAGCAAACAGACTCAATGATTTCTTCTCCACTATAGGTCAAAACCTTGCCAATAAAATCCCAAGCTCAGATACCCCACCAAATGACTACCTCACTGGCAACTACCCGAACACACTGTTCCTAGCTCTGACTAACCCATACGAAGTCTCCCTTATTATCAACGCACTGAAAAACAAGGCAGGAGATTTAAATACCTTACCACCCTTTATATACAAAAAAGTGTCACAAGTACTATCACCAATCATTGCAACACTCTTTAACAAATCCATTGAATCCTCCACCTTCCCTACAGTTCTCAAAATAGCAATGGTCACCCCGATCCATAAAGGAAGAGACCAAACAGAGTTGAATAACTACAGGCCAATATCCAATTTACACCCTCTCTCAAAAATCTTCGAAAAATTAATTCATAAACGAATCTACTCCTACCTCATCTCCCAAAACATTCTCAACCCCTGCCAATTTGGATTCAGGCCTAATAAAAATACTAATGATGCTATTATACACATGCTAGAACATATATACACTGCAATAGAGAAAAAAGAAGTCCCACTGGGGATCTTCATTGACTTACGTAAAGCTTTTGATACAGTTGACCATGACTTGCTCCACGTAAAATTGTCACACTATGGTATTAGAGGGCACTCCCTCAACTACCTCAAGTCTTACCTCAGCAACAGAAGCCAATATGTGTACCTCTGTATGCGTGCTCAAATTGTAATAAATAAATAAATAAATAAAATGGGGCAAGCTCTTCCGCACAACCAATTACAGTTGGTGTCCCACAGGGAAGTGTCCTTGGCCCTCTTCTCTTTCTCCTATACATAAATGACCTACCAAATGCTTCGCAATTACTCAAACCCACACATTTTGCAGATGACACTACATACATCTTCTCTCACCCGAGCCCAGTCACGCTAGCCAATACTGTAAACACCGAATTACAGAAAATATCTACCTGGATGAGGACTAACAAACTTACACTAAACATTGACAAAACCTACTTCATTCAGTTTGGTAACAGAGCTACAGATGTACCTCTTAACATAATGATAAACGGATCACCTATCACAAAGCTAACAGAGGGAAAATTCTTAGGAATCCACCTCAATAATAGACTCAAATTTCATACACATATACAACAAATTTCTAAGAAAATTTCCAAGACTGTAGGCATACTATCGAAGATACAGTACTATATTCCACAGTCAGACCTCCTGGCCCTTTATCACTCTCTTATTTACCCCTGTCTCACCTATGGAATTTGTGCATGGGGCTCAACAACAATTAACCATCTCAGACCACTAATTACCCAACAAAAGGCTGCAGTTAGAATGATAACAAATTCTCACTACAGGCAACACACTCCACCAATATTCAAAACACTCAACCTACTTCACCATACAAAACATCCATACTTATTATTGCACCTATTACATACATAGAACACTTAACTCTGATATTAACCCTCCCCTCAAACATCTCCTTGCCAACCTCAACAGAACACATGACCATAACACAAGGCACAGATCACTCTTTGATGTTCCTCGTGTCCATCTCACGCTATGCAAAAACTCAATGCACATAAAATGCCCTAAAATCTGGAATTCATTACCTGTAAATATAAAAGAAACACTACCTGTTTATAAATTCAAGTCTCTTCTCAAAGTTCACTTACTCACTCAAAACCAAATAAATACTGAATAACTGAACCTTATAAATTGTATATCCAAAATGTTACTCACAATTATATCACATAAATGTTAAACCTAGGACCCAATCTAACTTTGTTATTTTTTTAAATACACTACCTAACAGAATACTCCATTCTACTGAATGAACAGCAATGCAAGCAACCATATGACCTGTCTTTGTAATACTCATTTGTGCTTTATAGTTACCTGTTTACAATAATGTCTAGTCACTAATTTCATCATTGCTTAGTTAATCTAAAGTTAATTTTAAGCCAGCCCATAATGCTATGCATATAAGTGGCTTTGGCATGCTGCTCTTACCTGTATTTGTTTTGTACCTCTGTATGTATGCTAAAATTTCTAAATAAATAAAAATAAATAAATAAAAAATGAATACTGGAGTTTACCTGGAAAGAGTTCCTGGGGTCAACACCCCCTCGGCCCGGTCTGTGACCAGGCCTCCTGGTGGATCAGAGCCTGATCAACCAGGCTGTTACTGCTGGCTGCACGCAAACCAACGTATGAGCCACAGCCCGGCTGGTCAGGTACCGACTTTAGGTGCTTGTCCAGTGCCAGCTTGAAGACTGCCAGGGGTCTATTGGTAATCCCCCTTATGTATGCTGGGAGGCAGTTGAACAGTCTTGGGCCCCTGACACTTATTGTATGGTCTCTTAACGTGCTAGTGACACCCCTGCTTTTCATTGGGGGATGTTGCATCATCTGCCAAGTCTTCTGCTTTCGTTGTGAGTGATTTTCGTGTGCAAGTTCGGTACTAGTCCCTCTAGGATTTTCCAGGTGTATATAATCATGTATCTCTCCCGCCTGCGTTCCAGGGAATACTGGTTCAGGAACTTCAAGCGCTCTCAGTAATTGAGGTGTTTTATCTCCGTTATGCGCGCCGTTTAAGTTCTCTGTACATTTTCTAGGTCAGCAATTTCACCTGCCTTGAAAGGTGCTGTTAGTGTGCAGCAATATTCCAGCCTAGATAGAACAAGTGACCTGAAGAGTGTCATCACGGGCTTGGCATTCCTTGTTTTGAAGGTTCTCATTATCCATCCTGTCATTTTTCTAGCAGATGCGATTGATACAATGTTATGGTCCTTGAAGGTGAGATCCTCCGACATGATCACTCCCAGGTCTTTGACGTTGGTGTTTCGCTCTATTTTGTGGCCAGAATTAATTTTGTACTCTGAAGAAGTTTTAATTTCCTCGTGTTTACCATATCTGAGTAATTGAAATTTCTCATTGTTGAACTTCATATTATTTTCTGCAGCCCACTGAAAGATTTGGTTGATGTCCGCCTGGAGCCTTGCAGTGTCTGCAATGGAAGACACTGTCATGCAGATTCGGGTGTCATCTGCAAAGGAAGACATGGTGCTGTGGCTGACATCCTTGTCTATGTCACATATGAGGATGAGAAACAAGATGGGAGCAAGTACTGTGCCTTGTGGAACAGAGCTTTTCACCGTGGCTGCCTCGGACTTTACTCTGTTGACTACTCTTTGTGTTCTGTTTGTGAGGAAATTATAGATCCATCTACCAACGTTTCCGGTCATTCCTTTAGCACGCATTTTGTGTGCTATTACGCCATGGTCACACTTGTCGAAGGCTTTTGCAAAGTCTGTATATATTACATCTGCATTCTTTTTGTCTTCTAATGCATCTAGGACCTTGTCGTAGTAATCCAATAGTTGAGACAGACAGGAGTGACCTGTTCTAAACCCATGTTGCCCTGGGTTGTGTAACTGATGGGTTCCTAGATGGGTGGCGATCTTGCTTCTTAGGACCCTTTCAAAGATTTTTATGATATGGGATGTTAGTGCTATCGGTCTGTAGTTCTTTGCTATTGCTTTACTGCCCCCTTTATGGAGTGGGGCTATGTCTGTTGTTTTTAGTAACTGTGGGACGACCCCCGTGTCCATGCTCCCTCTCCATAGGATGGTAAAAGCTCGTGATAGGGGCTTCTTGCAGTTTTTGATGAACATGGAGTTCCATGAGTCTGGCCCTGGGGCAGAGTGCATGGGCATGTCATTTATCGCCTGTTCGAAGTCATTTGGGGTCAGGATAACATCGGATAGGTTTGTGTTAACCAAATTCTGTGGCTCTCTCATAAAAAATTAATTTTGATCTTCGACTATCAGTCTGGTTAGCGGCTTGCTAAAAACTGAGTCATAATGGGACTTGAGTAGCTCACTCATTTCCTTGCTGTCATCTGTGTAGGGCCCATCTTGTTTAAGTAGGGGCCCAATACTGGACGTTGTTCTCAACTTAGATTTGGCATAGGAAAAGAAATACTTTGGGTTTCTTTCGATTTCATTTATGGCTTTTAGTTCTTCCCGCGATTCTTGACTCCTATAAGATTCCTTTAGCTTAAGTTCGATGTTTGCTATTTCTCGGACCAGTGACTCCGTACACATTTCAGATATACAGTGGACCCCCGCATAATGATCACCTCCAAATGCGACCAATTATGTAAGTGTATTTATGTGAGTGAGTTTGTACATGTATGTTTGGGGGTCTGAAATGGACTAATCTAATTCACAATATTCCTTATGGGAACAAATTCGGTCAATACTGGCACCTGAACATACTTCTGGAGTGAAAAAATATCATTAACCGGGGGTCCACTGTATTGGCCTCTTTTAGCCGCTCTGTTATTCTTTTCCGTCGCCTGTAAAGGGAGCGCCTGTCTCTTTCTATTTTACATCTACTCCTCTTTTTTTTAGAGGAATAAGCCTTGTGCATACATCGAGTGCCACCGAGTTAATCTGTTCTGGGCATAAGTTGGGGTCTGTGTTGCTTAGTCTATCTTCCCAGCTTATATCGGTTAGGACTTGGTTTACTTGGTCCCACTTTTGTTTTTGTTATTGAAGTTGAATTTAGTGAATGCTCCCTCGTGACTAATCTCATTATGTCGGTCTGGGGCTCCGCTCATACATGTCTGAACCTCGATTATGTTGTGATCTGGGTATATTGTTTTTGATATGGTGACATTTCGTATCAGATCATCATTGTTAGTGAAGATGAGGTTTAGTGTATTTTCCAGTCTAGTAGGCTCTATTATTTGCTGGTTTAAATTGAATTTTGTACAGAGATTTAAAAGCTCGAGTGTGTGTGAGTTTTCATCAGAGCTGCCTCCTGGTATTATCACTGCAACAACATTATTTGCTATATTCCTCCATTTTAGGTGCCTTAAGTTGAAATCCCCCAGGAGCAAGCTGTTGGGGGCAAGAGCTGGCAGATTTTCCAGACAGTGGTCAATTGTTAACAGCTGTTCCTGGAATTGCTGGGACATTGCATCCGGAGGCTTGTAGACTACCACAATGACTAGGTTTTGGTTCTCAATCTTTACTGCTAAAACTTCCACTACATCATTTGAGGCATAAGATAAGATAAGAGATAAGATAAGATTTCGTTCGGATTTTTAACCCCAGAGGGTTAGCCACCCAGGATAACCCAAGAAAGTCAGTGCATCATCGAGGACTGTCTAACTTATTTCCATTGGGGTCCTTAATCTTGTCCCCCAGGATGCGACCCACACCAGTCGACAAACACCCAGGTACCTATTTGCTGCTAGGTGAACAGGACAACAGGTGTAAGGAAACATATCGAATGTTTCCACCCACCGGGAATCGAACCCGGGCCCTCCGTGTGTGAAACGGGAGCTTTAGCCACCAGGCCACTGGGCCACCACGACGCCACCGGGCCACCGGGCATTAAGCAGTTCTGTGCAAACAAGTGACTCTGCGATGTACAGGTCAACCCTCCCCCCCCCCTTTTGCCTGTTCGCTCTGTTGCATCTGTATAGGTTGTAACCTGGGATCCATATTTCGTTGTCCAAGTGATCCTTTATGTGGGTCTTTGTGAAAGCCGCAAACATTGCATTTGCCTCGGCAAGCAGTCCATGAATGAAAGGTATTTTGTTGTTCGTTGCTGGCTTTAGACCCTGTATATTTGCAAAGAAGAATGTCATCGGACTGGTGGTATTGTTGGTACTGGCGGGGGGACTTTTTTTCTGGCATTAGTATCTGTATCTGTTGGTTTGGAGTGGAAGCCATCGACTGTGGTTCCACTCCAGGAATGACTGGATTTGGTGTATGATTTCCGCCATTTCCTGCCAGTTTTTTTTCTTCCTGGCACTAAAAAACCTCTCCCTCTTGAGTGGCTGTGGCTACCCAGGTTTTCCCATGGCCTGGATGTTTTGTATCTTTTTGTCCCCTTTAGATGGTGTGCCTGGAAATTTAAGTTATAGCACAGTCTTTCCTGTACTGAAGAGGGACACATTTCAGGGTGAAAAAGCTTACAGGAAGGGAGTTTGCATTTTCCTGTTGTCGTATGGGCCCGGCATTTTCTAGGGTGGTCATAGTTGCACTTCACATCTGTTTTTCCAGATTTCCCATGCCTCTAGACACCAAGTGCATAGTGTGTGCACAGGCTTGGTTTCCGTTTGCCTTGGGTTTCTGTGACTGTATTCCCTGTCGGTGCATGTTTACCTGTCTTATTCGTATCCTCACTAGCGCCAACAATGTGAGGTAATATATCCTCACTATTGCTAGTGGAGTCCTCTTGTTTGCTATTTCCTGTTGTATTACTAGCTGTAATATTGGTTTTATCTTGTCCTTGACTACACTTGTTTCCCCACTACAGCTCCTGTCTCCCATGAGGTCATTTATATGCATTCCCTCCTGCGTATATTTCCTATATATTATTATATTATATTTTATTATTATTATTATTATTAGTATTCAGATATTTGGGAGTGGACGTGTCAGCGGATGGGTCTATGAAAGATGAGGTGAATCATAGAATTGATGAGGGAAAAAGAGTGAGTGGTGCACTTAGGAGTCTGTGGAGACAAAGAACTTTGTCCTTGGAGGCAAAGAGGGGAATGTATGAGAGTATAGTTTTACCAACGCTCTTATATGGGTGTGAAGCGTGGGTGATGAATGTTGCAGCGAGGAGAAGGCTGGAGGCAGTGGAGATGTCATGTCTGAGGGCAATGTGTGGTGTGAATATAATGCAGAGAATTCGTAGTTTGGAAGTTAGGAGGAGGTGCGGGATTGCCAAAACTGTTGTCCAGAGGGCTGAGGAAGGGTTGTTGAGGTGGTTCGGACATGTAGAGAGAATGGAGCGAAACAGAATGACTTCAAGAGTGTATCAGTCTGTAGTGGAAGGAAGGCGGGGTAGGGGTCGGCCTAGGAAAGGTTGGAGGGAGGGGGTAAAGAAGGTTTTGTGTGCGAGGGGCTTGGACTTCCAGCAGGCATGCATGAGCGTGTTTGATAGGAGTGAATGGAGACAAATGGTTTTTAATACTTGACGTGCTGTTGGAGTGTGAGCAAAGTAACATTTATGAAGGGATTCAGGGAAACCGGCAGGCCGGACTTGAGTCCTGGAGATGGGAAGTACAGTGCCTGCACTCTGAAGGAGGGGTGTTAATGTTGCAGTTTAAAAACTGTAGTGTAAAGCACCCTTCTGGCAAGACAGTGATGGAGTGAATGATGGTGAAAGTTTTTCTTTTTCGGGCCACCCTGCCTTGGTGGGAATCGGCCAGTGTGATAATAAAAAAATAAATAATAATTATTATTAGTAGTAGTATGTGCGTATTATTGTAATAATTATTATTATTATTATTAATTTAGTTAACTGGAGTACAGATCCAATTCTCCAGATCAATTCGCCCTTTTGGGCAGTTCCTTGATGAGGACCCTCATCAAGGAACTGCCCAAAAGCGCGAATTTCGCATCCTGAAATTTTGTTCGTATCCAGATGCAAAAAATCGTCCAAATGACTTCGTATCCTGGAAAATTTGAATGGTGGGGCTTTTGTAAGTCGAGGTTCCACTGCATTTACATTAATTCTTATGGGAAATATTATTTCAGTTTTCAGCCATCCTTCTGAAATGGATCACGGCCGATAACCAAGGGTCCACTGTATAACAATGCAATGACAATTTATAGTTATACATTGAAAATAATGGAGTTAAGAGTACAATTTTATCAGTGGATTTAGAAAATACTGAAAGTCTAGTACAGTGGACCCCCGAGTTTCGTGATTAATCCGTTCCAGAGAGCCTGCCGAAAGTCGAAAATCACGAAACTTGAAACCATTTTCCCCATAAGAAATAATGGAAATAAAATTAATCCGTTCCAGACACCCAAAAATATTAAAATAAAATATTTTTTAAATAAAATAAAGATTTACATAGTGAAATCAATGACAAATCAAGTACATACATATAAAAAATGATAATAACATTACACTTACCTTTACTGAAGACTTCTGGGTGGATGGAAGACGGGAGGAGGGGATAGGAGGAAGGTGTACACTATTGTTTGGAAGGAGAATCTCCTTCCATTAGGACTTTAGGTAGCAAGTCCTTATCTGGGGTTACTTCCCTTCTTCTTTTAATGCCACTGGGAACAACTTGAGAGTCACTGGACCCCTGTCGCACAAAATATCTGTCCAGAGAGGTCTTTTCCTGGCGTTTCTTTAAGATTTCCCTGAAGTGGGACACAACACTGTCACTGAGCATGTTGCAGATATGGCTTGTTTTACCTTGGTCAGGGTGATACTTTTCAACAAAACTTTGCAACTCATTCCACATTCCACACATGTCCTTAATCACTGAAGAAGGCACCTTATCCACTCCCTCTTCCTCCTCTTCTGAAGCAAGTTCCTTGGCTGTGGTCTGATGCTGTTCCAGTTGAAGCTCTTGCAGTTTGTGGAAATTTATTTGGTCCCTAAAGTTCCACAGGACAGATCCAGCATGGCCGTAATGGGATGGCTGAGCTGGGTGGCCCTTAAAACCCTCCCAAACAAACAGCATTCTCTCTAGTTGGCAGTGGATTGTTGGTAAGCATTTATTTAATTTATAGATTTACTCTTCAGGGAAGGAGTAGGTAGTTTTACTGGTAGTACACTAATATTAGGTTTACTAAGGCATCTGTAGATAATAATAATGTAGACGTAAGACCTTAACATAGGTAGCAATAGGCCGATAATGTAGGCAAACACTAGGATAAGTTAGCTAGGGAGAACTGGCAGCCCTAGTTTGAACGAAGAGACGAGGGTCTGGAAGAGAGACCAGCTCGTTCTTCTTAAGACAGACACCAACTGGACAAGACGTGCCGTGATCAGCAGACGGCACCCCCCACGTGTCTTCACATCTGAGACCTGGGGAAATCTGGTAGAGGCACCTCAATGTACAGTAGATGACCTCCATCAGGCCCATACAGTAAGACAAGACCTCCACTTTATCTCGTAGATTTCTGGCCAGTGTCTGGGGAGAATTGAGAGTGAGTTTGAACTGTGGGCCCAGTGTGCACCAGGCAGTGCATGCCCAGTAAGTACCAGTGTCTCAAGGCAGTCTGGAAGCTAGTGTCCGTGTCTGCATATACTAGGGGATACACACCCTCTTGGATATAGGAATTTCTGAGGTGCAGGCAGGACACTAATAACTATTGAATATTGCAGGAATTAAGGCTCCCGGTTGCACGTGGTTTCTGAGGGGAAGTCAAAAGGGGCTAAGGCTAAGCTTAGGGAAGTTGAAGATCAGGATATATGCTGCAACACCAAGTAAGTTAGTCCTTTATACGTGCATGCAGGCGAGTTTTCTTGTAACATCAATCATTTGTGAAAATCTGTCCTATAAGCCACTTGTGAGGCTGAGGTACCCACCTCAGAGCTCGGTGTCAACAGAGTTTCCCAGGGTAGGCGACTCACTTGGAGGCAGTCCACACAAATTTTCACACAGTTCGTCAGTGGTTAGCTCTTCCCTGTGGTCCTCCACCAACTCTTCCACATCCCTGTCACTCACTTTATTTACCAAAGGGCTTGCACTAGCCTTCCTTGGGTCCATGATGACTTATTTAGCAGTTGAAAGCACAAAAAACAATGGATTATTATCAAACGTATTGTATGAACCCGTGGGGTGATGGTCACGTGTTGGTAAACAATGGCACACTGAGCATGAATGGCGTGGGAGACTCGCTTTGTGTGCGCGGTGACGGGCGGACAGGTACCGGACGGTCGCCGAAACACGAGTTTTTTCATGAAACTTGAGGCCAAATTTAAAAAAAAAAACTCGCCAAAGGTCGAATTTCACGAAAGTCGAGGCTGCCGAAACTCGAGGGTCCACTGTATAAGGTTTCATATGTCGAGAGTTTACCATGTGAGTTTTACAATTACAGTGGACCCTCAGTTTTCGTGTTTAATCCATTCCAGAGCGATTGGCGAAAATGGAAATTGGCTAAAATGGAAACCATTTTCCCCATAAGAAATAATGTAAATCCAATTAATCCATTCCAGACACCCAAAAGTATAAACAAAAAGTTTTTTATATCTAAAAGATAGATTTACATGCACAAAAGAATGAACATTCAACATCACACTTACCTTTATTGATGGCTGTTGTTGATGGATGGAAGACAGGGAGGAGGGGAGAGGGAAGAGGTTATTCTTTGGAAGGGGAATCCCCCTCCAAAAGGACTCTAGGTACCAAGTCCTTATCTGGGGTCACTTTCCTCCTTTGTTTTTTAATGCCACTAGAACCAGCTTTAGAGTCATTCGACCCCTGTCACACAAAATATCGGACCAGATAGGTCTGTTTCTGGCATCTCTAAGATTTGCCTAAAATGGGACATGGCACTGTCATTGCAAAAGTCGCCAGCACGGATTGCAACAGCTTTCTCAGGGTAATGTTCCTCCACAAATGAATGTACAGTGGTCCTTCAATAATCATCCGGCCTGAAAGTCATCCATTTCGGAAATAGTCCCGTTATTTCATCTAAACATTGGCTCGCAAATGGTCCGTTAACTTGCTAATCGTCTTTCATCCTGGACATGTACTCACGGCTCGGCCTCCCTTCCCAGCCAGTGTGCCATTGTTTACCAGTGAGCGACGGTCCCCTCACGTGTTCATATGAAATATTTCATAATATTCCATTCATTTTAGTGCTTGCAAGTGCTAAATAAGCTACCATGACTCCAAAGAAAGCTCCTAGTGCCAAGCCTTTGGTAAAGGTGAGAAATACGATTGAATTTAAGAAAAACATCATTGAACAATATGAAAGTGGCGTACATGTGGGCAAACTGGTCAGGATGTATAACAAATCCTGTACAACCATATCTTCCATCACAGCCAAGAAAAAGGAAATCAAGGTAGCTGTTGTTGCAAAGGGGGTAAATTTGCTGACAAAAATGAGATCACCAGTACTCGAAGATGTTGAGAAGTTATTATTGGTGTGGATAAATGAGAAACAATTAGCAGAAGATAGTCTTATGACGTCGCTTATTTGTGAAAAGGCTAGGCAGTTGCATGGCGATTTGGTAAAGAAATTGCCTGCAACTAGTGGTGATGCGAGTGAATTTAAGGCCAGCAAAGGCTGGTTTGAGAGATTTAAGAACGTACTGGCATACACAGTGTGATAAGGCTGGTGAGGCTGCCAGTTCAGACCAAAAAGTGGATGAAAAATACGTGCAGGAATTCAAGGAGTATATAGAGGCTGAAGGACTGAAACCTGAACAAGTGTTCAATTGTGACGAAACAGGCCTCTTTTGGAAGAAAATGCCAAAGAGGACCTACATTACTCAGGAAAAAAAGGCACTCCCAGGACACAAGCCTATGAAAGACAGGCTGACGCTCATGTTCTGTGCTAATGCTAGTGGGGATTTCAAAGTGAAGCCGTTACTAGTGTACCATTCTGAAAATTCCAGTGTGTTCAAGAAAAACAATGTTATGAAGAGTAAATTGTGTGTGTTTTGGAGATCTAATAATAAGGCATGGGTCACGAGGGACATTTTCATCGAGTGGTTCAATGAAGTGTTCGGCCCTAGTGTGAAGAATTACCTCCTGGAAAAGAAATTGGATCTCAAGTGCCTCCTAGTAATGGACAATGCACCTGCTCATCCTCCAAACTTGGATAACCTAATTCTGAAGGAGTTTGGGTTCATCACAGTAAAGTTCTTGCCTCCGAATACCACTCCTCTCCTCCAGCCCATGGACCAGCAGGTCATTTCAAACTTTAAGAAAACTCTACACCAAAGCAATGCTTGAAAGGTGCTTTAATGTGACCTCAGACACTCACCTGACCCTGAGAGATTTTTCGAAAGAACACTTCAGTATTCTCCACTGCATAAGCCTTATAGGTAAGGTTTGGGAGGGAGTGACTACCAGGACTTTGAACTCTGCTTGGAGAAAATTGTGGCCAGATTGTGTCCACAAGAGGGATTTTGAAGGGTTTGAGGCAGCCCCTGATGAGCCTATGTCAGTTGTGAACTCTATTGTGGCACTGGGGAGTTCCATGGGGTTGGATGTGAGTTTGGAGGATGTGGAAGAGTTGGTGGAGGACCACAATGAAGAGCTAACCACTGAGAAGCTGCAAGAGCTTCAGCAAAAAGAGCAACAGATCGCAGCTCAGAATCTTCCTGCAGAGGAGGAGGAAGAGAGATGGAAGAAGGTGCCTTCTTCAGAAATTAAGGAGATTTTTGAAATGTGGGGTAGGATGAAAAGATTTATGGAGAAACATCACCCTGAGAAGGATGTTGCAAGCCATATCGGCAACTTGTACAGTGACAGAGTCTTGGCCCATTATAGGGAAGTTTTAAAGAGATGCCATTAACAGAGCTCTCTGGACATTTTTTTTGCGAGACAGGACTCCAGTGACTCTCAAGCTGGTCCTAGTGGCATTAAGAAACAAAAAAGAGAAGTAACCCCAGAAATGCACTTGGTACCTGAGGTGTTGATGGAAAGGGATTCCCCTTCCAAACAGTAATTCAATGTCTCTCCTCCTCCAGTCTTCCATACTTGACCATTATGGTATAAGAGGCAATGCGCTTGCATATTTCAAATCCTACCTTACTAATAGGTATCAGTATGTCACCATTAAAGACAAAGCATCATCAAAATGGCCACTTGATACTGGAGTTCCGCAGGGTAGTGTCCTTGGTCCCCTGCTCTTCCTCATGTACATCAATGATCTTCCAAACGTATCCCAACACCTGAACCCCATTCTCTTTGCTGATGACACGACTTATGTCATCTCTCACCTTAATCTTGCCACCCTCAACACCATTGTTAACGAGGACCTGCTCAAAATATCGACTTGGATGACAGCCAATAAACTTATGCTTAACACTGACAAAACCTACTATACAGTGGACCCCCGCATAACGCTATTAATCCGTTCCTGAGAGCTCAATGTTATGCAAAATTATCATCATGCGAATTAATTTTCCCCATAAGAAATAATGGAAATCAAATTAATTCGTGCAAGACACCCAAAAGTAAGAAAAATTTTTTTTTTACCACATGAAATATTTATTTTAATACACACAAACTTAAGAAAACATGCACAGTTACATGACACTTACCTTTATTGAAGATGTGGTGATGATTGATGGGATGGGAGGAGGGGAGACTGGATGGTTTTAGGACTTGAGGTGTCAAGTCCTTTTCCGGGGTTGCTTCCCTTCTTCTTTTAATGCCACTAGGACCAGCTTCAGAGTCACTGGACTTCTGTCGCACATCATATCTGTCCATAGTGGCCTGTACCTCTCGTTCCTTTATGACTTTCCTAAAGTGTTTCACAAGTGTCAGTGTAATAGTCACCAGCACGGCTTGCAATAGCTGTCTGAGGGTGATTTTCATCCATGAAGGTTTGCACTTCAAGCCACTTTGCACAGATTTCCTTAATCTTTGAAGTAGGCAACTTCTTCAATTTCTCTCTCCCCTCCTCCGAAGCAATTTCCTCAGGTGTGGCCTCTTGCTGTTGAAGTTGATCTAGCAGCTTATCAGTGGTTAGTTCTTCATTGTCTTCCTCCACCAACTCTTCCACATCCTCCCCACTAACCTCCAACCCCAAGGACTTCCCCAATGCCACAATTGATTCCTCAACTGGCATACTCCTCTCAGGGTTAGTCTCAAATCCTTCAAAATCCCTTTGGTCTACACATTCTGGCCACAGTTTCTTCCAAGCAGAGTTCAAGGTCCTCTTAGTCACTCCCTCCCAAGCCTTACCTATAAGGTTTACACAATTGAGGATATTAAAGTGATCTCTCCAAAACTCTCTTAGAGTCAATTGAGTTTCTGAGGTCACTACAAAGCACCTTTCAAACAGAGCTTTTGTGTACAGTTTTTTGAAGTTTGCAATAACCTGCTGGTCCATGGGCTGCAGGAGAGGAGTGGTATTAGGAGGCAAAAACTTCACCTTAATGAAGCTCATGTCCCCACAAAGTCGCTCTGCCAAGTCTGTAGGATGACCAGGGGCATTGTCTAACACCAGGAGGCACTTAAGGTCTAATTTCTTTTCAGTTAGGTAATTTTTCACAGTGGGGGCAAGTGCTTGGTGTAACTAGTCATAGAAAAAGTCCCTAGTGACCCATGCCTTATTGTTTGCCTTCCACAGCACACACAAATTAGCCTTGAGGATATTCTTTTGCCTGAACGCTCTGGGAGTTTCAGAGTGATACACTAATAAAGGCTTCACTTTGCAATCACCACTAGCATTGGCACACATGGGAGTGCCTTTTCCTCCACAGTAATGTAGGTCCTGCTTGGCATTTTCTTCCAAAACAGGCCTGTTTCGTCACAATTAAACACTTGTTCAGGTTTCAGTCCTACACTGTCTATGTACTCCTTGAATTCATGCACATATTTTTCAGCTGCTTTTTGGTCCGAACTGGCAGCCTCACCATGCCTTATCACACTATGTATGCCACTACGCCTCTTAAATCTCTCAAACCAACCTTTGCTGGCCTTAAATTCACTTGCATCACAACTAGTTGCAGGCATTTTTCTAATTAAATCCTCGTGCAACTTCCTAGCCTTTTCACTTGTGATCGCTTGAGAGATGCTATCGCCTGCTATCTGTTTTTCATTTATCCACACCAATAACAGTCTCTCAACATCTTCTATCACTTGTGATCTCTGTTTCAAAAGCACAGTTAAACCTTTGGCAAGAACAGCTTCCTTGATTGCCGTTCTCTTGGACACAATAGTAGCGATGGTTGATTGGGGTTTACTATACAACCTGGCCAGCTCGGAGACACGCACTCCACTTTCATACTTAGCAATGATCTCTTTCTTCATCTCCATAGTAATTCTCACCCTTATTCCTGTAGGGTTGGCATTAGAAGCTTTCTTGGGGCCCATGGTCACTTATTTTTCAGGTGAAATCACTATAAAAAGGCTATAATATGTAATATGAAATGTTCCGATTGTATGCTTGAATGTTACCGCGGAGGCTGGCTTGTAAACAATGCCACTGGCAGAACAAGTGAGGCTGGCTCAGGCTGCATGGACGCATCTCGGACGAATCACGTTGAGCGAAATTTTTAGCGCTATGCGAGGCAAATTTTAGCGATAAAATGTATCGCTATGCGGATTTAACGCTATGAGATGCCAACGTTATGAGGAGGTCCACTGTATTATGTTTGGTAGCAGAGCAGGAGTTGCACAAATTAACATTAAGATCGATAACACTCTAATTGCCAGACATAATGAGGGCAAATTCCTAGGCCTATACCTCGACAACAACCTGAATTTCAGCACCCATATCCAACACATAACCAAAAAAGTGTCCAAAGCGGTTGGGATCCTCTCCATGATATGATACTACGTGCCGCAAAATGCCCTTCTCACACTATACCACTCACTTATTTATCCATACCTCACCTATGCTATTTGTGCTTGGGGATCAACTGCAGCAACACACCTAAAGCCAATAATAACTCAACAAAAAGCTGCAGTAAGAATAATCACTAAATCCCATCCCTGGCAACACACCCCCCACTCTTCATAGATCTAACCTTACTCCCTGTTCAGTACATCCACACTTACTACTGTGCAATCTACATCTACAGGACCTTAAATTCCAATATTAACCTTGACCTAAAATGCTTTCTTGATAGTTGTGACAGAGCCCACAGGCATAACACCAGACACAAACATCTCTATGACATTCCCCGTGTCCAACTAAACCTTTACAAAAATTCAATGTATGTCAAAGGCCCTAAAATCTGGAACACGCTACCTGAAAACTCTAGAACTGCAGACACATTCATCACCTTCAAAACTACCATTAGAAAACATCTTATCTCCCTGATACACCCCGTCAACTAATTACATGAATACCACCTGGTGGTTCAAACTTACATTCACTCACCCATTTGACCATAAACACAGAGATATCAATCTTAATCTTAAAATAATGAATCCTACCTAGTCATAAGTTGGCCTGTGATACTCCAATACTGAAACTATGTATTGTGCCAAAACAAAAGCATTCACATTGCTAAACTCACAAACTAGTATTTAGTCACTTAGCCATAATACCAACTTACCTCATAATTTGCAATATTTTAAAGTTAAGAATTAATCTAAATCTGCCCGAAATGCCTAGCCATGCTAGGTGTTCTAGTGGCCCCCTCTGTAATTAGTATTTTACTACATGTAAACCACACAATAACCAAATTCTGTAAACTCAGCATTGTAATCCTTATAGAGAATAAACTTGATTTGATTTGATACACTAAGAAGAATCGCCATTAAAGGATAAGGATTATTCTCTATAAGGATTACAATGCTGAGTTTACAGAATTTGGTTATTGTGTGGTTTACATGTAGTAAAATACTAATTACAGAGGGGGCCACTAGAACACCTAGCATGGCTAGGCATTTCGGGCAGACTTAGATTAATTCTTAACTTTAAAATATTACAAATTATGAGGTAAGTTGGTATTATGGCTAAGTGACTAAATACTAGTTTGTGAATTTAGCAATGTGAATGCTTTTGTTTTGGCACAATACATAGTTTCAGTATTGGAGTATCACAGGCCAACTTATGACTAGTTAGGATTCATTATTTTAAGATTGAGATTGATATTTCTGTTTATGGGTGTTATGCTGTTAATGTTTCATTCATCATGTGCCATTGTATTGTTTATGTACTACATCTATATTTCATGGAAAATTTTTTTTTGTTTTAATACTTCTGGGTGTCAGGAACGAATTAATTGTATTTACATTATTTCTTATGGGGAAAATTTGTCCGAAAATCATCTATTTCGATAATAGTCCCACTTCCAGGAATGGATTATGGATGATAATTGAGGGACCACTGTATATGTTCTTACCTCTAGTGCCCCAAACATATATATACATTTTATTTTTCCTGCCTTCAAATTTGACACAATTGGCCTGAGATGCCTGGTCAGCATAAAATGGGTCTTAACACTCAGTGTGCACCATATTAAAAAAATCTGGGACCACTTAGTATCTTGTGGGAGTGCTAGTTATATTGAGCACCAGTTATATTGAGCACCAGTTATATTGAGCACCAGTTATATTGAGCGCCATTTATATTGAGCGCCAGCTAGAGCAAACAGTGCGGCAAACACCAAGGATTCACTGATGTATTATCATATTAACACTTCCCTTTTAAGAGGAAAGTGATGTTGACCCCAAGTTTAGGGTCTGTATCTGTGTCTATTTCTGTCTGTATCCCTGTCTCTGTCTATCTATCTCTTTTTATCTGTCTCACAGGTACACACAAATACGATTATACATAGTGTAAGTTACCTAGGATAACCTAAAAAATCCGAAGTGCTATACTGTGCTTGTAGATACATACAATGCATAAGAGTACCTGTTGGTTCACAGTGGCTCTCTCTGAGACCGACAGAGAGACAAGCAGACAGAGAGACACATAATCAGAGATATGAGCTCATCAAATGTCACCCCTTATCTCCGCATCCTCGTTGGGACCCATCAAATGTCATCTCATATCTCATCTTATCACTGCGTTAGTGGATGCTTGTCACTGACACTTGTCTTACACATTGCTTCAAGAGAACTTCTATATTCCTAGACAATAGTAAATGACTAAGGCAGGTGAAAATGTCCACCTGCCAATGTGTTTGTGACAACTTGTGTACAATTTCAGTACCTATTATTAGTGTCAGAACAAAGATTGGTTATGAAATGACAAGAACTACAATAAATTGTAATTATCAGAACATAAAAATTATATAAAATATAATATAAAAATGAGAAAAAATGGTATATCGGCAACACTTCTACAAGCGGCAGGACTCGATGTTGCTGTCAGGTGAGCATTAAGTGCCAACTTTGCAGCCTCATATCTCAGTAAGTACTGACCCTACTTTTTTTATTTTCATCCTATAACACTTAGAAAAATGTGCACTTTATTTTCATTAAAAAAAAAAAAATTATTTTTCAAAATATTTGGGGCACTGGGGTAGTGAATGTATACATTTAGACCGTTTACGGGTTAATCTTTGAAGAAGGCACCTTCTTCCATCTCTCTTCCTTCTCCTCTGAAGCAATTTCCTGAGCTGTGGTCTGTTGCTGTTGCAGATGAAGCTCTTGCAGCTCATCAGTGGTTAGCTCTTGATTGTGATCCTCCACCAACTCTTCCACATCCTTGCCACTCACATCCAACCCCATGGAATTCCCCACTGCCACAACTGATTGCACAACAGGTGTGGGGTCAACAGGGCCATCCTCAAACCCTTCAAAATCCTCCTTCTGGAGACAATCTGGCCACAATTTTCCCCAAGCAGAGTTCATTGTCCTGGAAGTCACTCCTTGCCAAGCCTTATCTACGAGGCTTATGCAGTGGAAAATATTCGAGTGATTCTTCCGGAATTTTCTTAGGGTCAATTCAGAGTCCGAGGTTATGTCAAAGCTCCTTTGAAACATTGCTTTGGTGTACAGTTTTTTGAAGTTTGCAATGATCTGCTGGTCCATGGTCCATGGATGACAGGAGTGATGTTAGGAGGGAAGAACTTCACTGTTACAAAACTGAATTCCTTAGACAATTGGTCTTCCAATTCTGGAGGATGAGCAGGAGCATTGTCCATTAGCCCTTAAACGGTCCAAACGTATATATACGTTGTCTTGCGCAGTGCCCTGAATATTTTGATAAATAAAAAAATTGTTTTTTTCCATTGAAATACAGAGAAAAATTTTCTAGGTGTAATAGGATTAAAATAAAAAAAAATTAGGGTCAGTACTTACTGATATATGAGGCTGCAAAGTTGGCACTTAATGCTCACCTGACAGCAACATCGAGTCCTGCTGCTTGATGAAGTGTTGCTGATATACCATTTTTTCTCATTTTTATATTATTTTATATAATTTTTATGTTCTGATAATTACAATTTATTGTATTTCTAGGCATTTCATAACCAATCTTTGTTCTGATACTAATAATAGGTACAGAAATTGTACTCAAATTGTCACAAACACATTGACAGGTGGACATTTACACCTGCCTTGGTCATTTACTATTGTCTAGGAATATATATAAAGTATTTATAGGTCTCAGCAATGTTTTGGATACATGGGAGTATAGAAGAAGGAAGAAGCTCCCTTGAAGCAATGAGACAAGCATCCGGGAGGGCAGTGATGAGATATGGGATGACATTTGATGGGTGGGGCACCAGCGAGGGTGCAGAGATGAGATAATGCAGAGATAAGAGGAGATAAGCTATGACATTTGATGGGTGCCAGCAAGGGTGCAGAGATAAGGGATGACATCTGATGAGCTCGTATCTGTCTCTGATTATGTCTCCGTCTGCTTGTCTCTTTCCATCTCTCTGCTTCTCTCTCTCTCTCTGTCTCAGAGAGAGCCACTGTGAATCAACAGGTATTCACATGCATTATATCTACAAGCATAGTAGAGCACTTTGGATTTTTTAGGTTATCCTAGGTAATTTACACTATGTATTTGAGTATCTGTGAGACAGATAAAGAGATAGAGAGATAGACAGACAGAGATAGACAGACCCTAAACTTGGGGTTAACATTACTTTCCTCTTAAAAGGGGAGTGTTAATATGACATTACATCAGTGAATCCTTGGTGTTTGCCCCACTGTTTGCGCTAGCTGGCACTCGATTTAACTGGAGCTCCTGCAAGGTGCTAAATGGTCCCAGATTTTTTTAATATGATGCACACTGAGTGTTAAGACCCATTCTATGCTGACCAGGCATCTCAGGCCAATTGTGCCAAATTTGGAGGTAGGAAAATTAAAATGTATATATACGTTTGGGGCACTACACGTAAGAATGTCTATATACGTTTGGACTGTTTAGGGGTCAACAGGAGGCACTGGAGTGGCAATTTATTATCCAGAAGGTATTTCTTTACATTCTGGCCAAACACTTCATTGAACTATTCCAGGAAAATTTCCCTAGCGACCCATGCCCTACTGCTAGCCTTCCACATGACACACAATTTATTCTTGACAACACTGTTTTTCTTGAACACCCTGGGATTTTCAGAGTGATAAACGAGTAAAGGCTTCACTTTGAAATCCCCACTAGCATTACCACACAACAAAAGAGATAGCCTGTCTTTCATAGGCTTGTGTCCTGACAATGCCTTTTCCTCCTGTGTGATGTAGGTCCTCCTTGGCATTTTCTTCCAAAACAAGCTTGTTTTGTCACAATTGAACACTTGTTGGGGTTGGAATTTTTCAGCCTCTACATAACCTATGAATTCCCGTACAAATTTTTGAGCCATTTGTTTGTCTGAACTGGCACCCTCACCATGCCTTACTACGCTGTGTATGCCACTTCGCTTCTTGAATTTTTCGAACCAGCCTGTGCTGGCCTGAGATTCACCAACACCAGGACTCATTTCAGGCAGTTTCTTAGTGAGATCGCCATGCAACTGTCTTGCCTTTTCACAAATTATCAACTGCACAACACTATCTCCTGCTAACTCTTTCTCTCTGATCCACACCAACAACAATTTCTCCACTTCCTCAACTGTTTGGTATCTGTTTGGTTATCACATTCACCCCTTTCACAACATCAGCTTCCATGATTTCTTTTCTCTTTGCCACAATGGAGCTGATCGCTGATGGCACCTTCTCATACATCCTGCCAAGTTAAGCAATGTGTATGACACTATCATATTTTTGAACGATTTCTTTTTTCATTTCTGGGGTATTCCTCACTTTCTTCACCAAAGAAGTTTTCTTTGGGGCCATGGTGTCTTATTTAGCAGTCATACACAATAAACAAGTTGCAAAAACAATGGATTATTATGAAATGTTTTGTATGACCTGGCAGGATATGTTCACTCACCAACAAACAACGCGACATTGCCTGAGAATGCATGTGGGAGGCAGCTATGTCTGCGCGCTGGGCACTAGACAGGTTCTGTACCATCAATGAAAAGGGGGAAATCGACGAAAACGGAACCAAAATATCAACGAAAAAAGTCGACGAAAACGGAAATTGGGAAAACGGGGATCAACTAAAAGGGAGGGTCCACTGAAGTTCCAACTATAGGTAGTAGTTTGGTACTACTACCCACGGTGGTGCTACCCAGGGAGGTACTACCACCCAGGGAAGTACACATAAGGAGGTACTTGTACAGATCAGGGAGGTACTATCACCCAGGGAGGTACCACCCCCTAGGGAGGTACTATTACCCAGGGAGGTACTATCACCCAGTGAGGTACTATCCCCCAGGGAGGTACTATCACAAACGGAGGTACTATCACCCAGGGAGGTACTATCACCCAGGGAGGTACTATCACTCAGGGGGGTACTATCACCCAGGGAGGCACTATCACTCAGGGAGGTACTATCACTCAGGGAGGTACTATCACTCAGGGAGGTACTATCACTCAGAGAGGTAATATCACCCAGGAATGTACTAACACCCAAGGAGGTAATACCCCCCAGGGAGGTGCCACCCCCTAGGAAGGTACCACCCCCTAGGAAGGTACTATCACCCAGGGAGGTACTACCACCCAGGGAGGCACTATCACCCAAGGAGGCACTATCACCCAGGGAGGTACTATCACTCAGGGAGGTACTATCACCCAGGGAGGTACTATCACCCAGGGAGGTACTATCACTAAGGGGGATACTATCAACCAGGGAGGCACTATCACCTAGGGAGGTATTATCACTCAGGGAGGTACTATCACTCAGGGAGGTACTATCACCAAGGGAAGTAATATCACCCAGGGAGGTAATATCACCCAGGGAGGTACTAACACCCAAGGAGGTAATACCCCCAGTGAGGTACTATTAACCAGGGAGGTACTATCACCAAAGGAGGTACTACCACCCAGGGAGGAACTACCCCCCAAGGAGGTACTATCACCTAAAGAGGTACTACCCCCAGGGAGGTACTATCACCCAGGGAGGTACTACCCCTAGTGAGGTACTATCACCCAGGAAGGCACTATCACCCAGAGAGGTACTATCACTCAGGGAGGTACTATCACTCAGGGAGGTACTATCACCCAGGGAGGTACTATCACCCAGGGAGGTACTATCACCCAGGGAGGGACTATCACTCAGGGAGGTACTATCACCCAGGGAGGTACTATCACCCAGGGAGGCACTATCACCGAGGGAGGTACTATCACTCAGAGAGGTACTATCACCCAGGGAGGTACTATCACTCAGGGAGGTACTATCACCCTATTACAAAAAAAGTAATTTTTAAAAGAAGATGGTAGCAAGATTTACTCCTTTTGTAATAAAGAGTTCGGGATACATAAATACACACATTAATATAAATTAATCTTTAATATATAAAAATCAACTATCTTTGGTCTAGAGGTATTTGAACTATGATATAATAATAATATGTACATGTTACTATAATAAATTATAATCAGCATTTTACTAAAATATAATTAATAACCCTACACAGGGTACAACTCTTGACACTACTGTCACTATATATATATATATATCTCTATGCTAAAACAATAAATTATAAATAACATTTTTATAATAAATTACAATCAACTGCCTCTCACGACACGAAGTCAGTCACACGACACTGTTCAGTGTACACTACAACCAGGCCATCTTCAGTGTCCCACGACACCCTTTTCATCTCAGTGTTCCACTACGGTCCTGTGCATATCTCAGTGTTCCACTCCATCGTACGTCCCTCAGTGTCACACTACGGTCCTGGCCCAGTTCAGTGTAACACTCCAACCTTTTCTTCATGTAATGTCCCACTAAACAGCATCTGACGACTCCGGCCCACAGTTGATCAACGTAGACGGTGAGTCCACAGACATCACCGGTAGTCCAGTAAATCCTCTCCAAAGGCGGTTGACACACCGCTAGCCGAACACCATGCTGCAAGCTCACTGAATGCGGCCGTCAAGTAACTGAGGCCAACAGACTCAGTGAGCTGCGGTGAGCGGTTCTTCTAACGCCAGTAGATAGGTACGATTCGGTGGTCAGGTACCTACTGCATAGACGTGTACCCTGAGGAGTTCAGGTACTTAATGTTGAAGCCAGTAGACGTGTACCCTTCGGTGGTCAGGTACCTACTGCTTAAGTGTGTACAGCGAGGCGCTCAGGTACATAATATTTCTAAAGCCAGTAGACGTGTACCCTTCGGTGGTCAGGTACCTACTGCTTAGGTGTGTACAGCGAGGCGCTCAGGTACATAATATTTCTAAAGCCAGTAGACGTGTACCCTTCGGTGGTCAGGTACCTACTGCTTAGGTGTGTACAGCGAGGCGCTCAGGTACATAATATTTCTAAAGCCAGTAGACGTGTACCCTTCGGTGGTCAGGTACCTACTGCTTAGGTGTGTACAGCGAGGCGCTCTGGTACATACTGTTACTAAAGCCAGTAGACGTGTACCCTTCGGTGGTCAGGTACCTACTGCTTAGGTGTGTACCGTGAGGCACTCAGGCTCTTACTGTTACTAAAGCCAGTAGACGTGTACCCTTCGGTGGTCAGGTACCTACTGCTTAGGTGTGTACAGCGAGGCGCTCTGGTACATACTGTTACTAAAGCCAGTAGACGTGTACCCTTCGGTGGTCAGGTACCTACTGCTTAGGTGTGTACAGCGAGGCGCTCTGGTACATACTGTTACTAAAGCCAGTAGACGTGTACCCTTCGGTGGTCAGGTACCTACTGCTTAGGTGTGTACAGCGAGGCGCTCTTGTACATACTGTTACTAAAGCCAGTAGACGTGTACCCTTCGGTGGTCAGGTACCTACTGCTTAGGTGTGTACAGCGAGGCGCTCTGGTACATACTGTTACTAAAGCCAGTAGACGTGTACCCTTCGGTGGTCAGGTACCTACTGCTTAGGTGTGTACAGCGAGGCGCTCAGGCTCTTACTGCTCTAAGGCCGGCTCAGCAGCCCCCACATTGGGTTTGATGACGCACCCAGTGGTACTGTCGGCCGGCAGGTTAACTATTTAACCGCTAGTTTGGCAGGGGCCGCAACACCCCCACCACAAAAGGACCGACACACAAAGATCAATGTAATATGTATCCCGAACCGTCATCCCGGATATGACCATCCAGAAATCATTCTAGATAATCATTATCCTCCCGGACAGGCCACTCATATATTACAAAAAAGTAATTTTTAAATGAAGATGTTAAGATTTACTCCTTTTGTAATAAAGAGTTCGGGATACATAAATACACACATTAATATAAATTAATCTTTAATATATATAAAAATCAACTATCTTTGGTCTAGAGGTATTTGAACTATGATATTTGTACATGTTACTATAATAAATTATAATTAGCATCTAACTAAAATAATTAATAACCCTACACAGGGTACAACTCTTGACACTACTGTCACTATATATATATATATCTCTATGCTAAAACAATAAATTATAAATAACATTTTTATAATAATAAATTACAATCAACTGCCTCTCACGACACGAAGTCAGTCACACGACACTGTTCAGTGTACACTACAACCAGGCCATCTTCAGTGTCCCACGACACCCTTTTCATCTCAGTGTTCCACTACGGTCCTGTGCATATCTCAGTGTTCCACTCCATCGTACGTCCCTCAGTGTCACACTACGGTCCTGGCCCAGTTCAGTGTAACACTCCAACCTTTTCTTCATGTAATGTCCCACTAAACAGCATCTGACGACTCCGGCCCACAGTTGATCAACGTAGACGGTGAGTCCACAGACATCACCGGTAGTCCATTAAATCCTCTCCAAAGGCGGTTGACACACCGCTAGCCGAACACCATGCTGCAAGCTCACTGAATGCGGCCGTCAAGTAACTGAGGCCAACAGACTCAGTGAGCTGCGGTGAGCGGTTCTTCTAACGCCAGTAGATAGGTACGATTCGGTGGTCAGGTACCTACTGCATAGACGTGTACCCTGAGGAGTTCAGGTACTTAATGTTGAAGCCAGTAGACGTGTACCCTTCGGTGGTCAGGTACCTACTGCTTAAGTGTGTACAGCGAGGCGCTCAGGTACATAATATTTCTAAAGCCAGTAGACGTGTACCCTTCGGTGGTCAGGTACCTACTGCTTAGGTGTGTACAGCGAGGCGCTCAGGTACATAATATTTCTAAAGCCAGTAGACGTGTACCCTTCGGTGGTCAGGTACCTACTGCTTAGGTGTGTACAGCGAGGCGCTCAGGTACATAATATTTCTAAAGCCAGTAGACGTGTACCCTTCGGTGGTCAGGTACCTACTGCTTAGGTGTGTACAGCGAGGCGCTCTGGTACATACTGTTACTAAAGCCAGTAGACGTGTACCCTTCGGTGGTCAGGTACCTACTGCTTAGGTGTGTACCGTGAGGCACTCAGGCTCTTACTGTTACTAAAGCCAGTAGACGTGTACCCTTCGGTGGTCAGGTACCTACTGCTTAGGTGTGTACAGCGAGGCGCTCTGGTACATACTGTTACTAAAGCCAGTAGACGTGTACCCTTCGGTGGTCAGGTACCTACTGCTTAGGTGTGTACAGCGAGGCGCTCTGGTACATACTGTTACTAAAGCCAGTAGACGTGTACCCTTCGGTGGTCAGGTACCTACTGCTTAGGTGTGTACAGCGAGGCGCTCTGGTACATACTGTTACTAAAGCCAGTAGACGTGTACCCTTCGGTGGTCAGGTACCTACTGCTTAGGTGTGTACAGCGAGGCGCTCTGGTACATACTGTTACTAAAGCCAGTAGACGTGTACCCTTCGGTGGTCAGGTACCTACTGCTTAGGTGTGTACAGCGAGGCGCTCAGGCTCTTACTGCTCTAAGGCCGGCTCAGCAGCCCCCACATTGGGTTTGATGACGCACCCAGTGGTACTGTCGGCCGGCAGGTTAACTATTTAACCGCTAGTTTGGCAGGGGCCGCAACACACCCAGAAAAGTACTGTCACCCAGGGAGGTACTATCACCCAGGGAGGTACCATCACCTAGGGAGGTACTATCACTCAGAGAGGTACTATGAACCAGGGAGGTACTATCACTCAGGGAGGCACTATCACCCAGGGAAGTACTATTACCCAGGGAGGTACTATCACTCAGGGAGGTACTATCACCCAGGGAGGTACTATCACTCAGGGAGGTACTATCAATCAGGGAGGTACTATCACTCAGGCAGGTACTAGTACCCAGGGAGGTACTATCACTCAGGGAGGTACTATCACCCAAGGAGGTACTTTCACTCACGGAGGTACTATCACTTAGGGAGGTATTATCACTCAGGGAAGTACTATCACCCAGGGAGGAACTGTCACTCCGGGAGGTACTATCACTCAGGGAAGTACTATCACCCAGAGAGGTGCTATCACCCAAGGAGGTACTATCACCCAGAAAGGTACTATCACCCAGGGAGGTACTATCACCCAGGGAGGAACTATCATGCAGGGAGGTACTATCACTCAGGGAGGTACTATCACTCAGTGAGGTACTATCACCCAGGGAGGTACTATTACCCAGGGAGGTACAATCACCCAGGGAGGTACTATCACCCAGGGAGGTACTATCATCCAGGGAGGTACTATCACTCAGGGAGGTACTATCACCCAGAAAAGTACTGTCACCCAGGGAGGTACTATCACCCAGGGAGGTACCATCACCCAGGGAGGTACTATCACTCAGGGAGGCACTATCACCCAGGGAAGTACTATTCCCCAGGGAGGTACTATCACTCAGGGAGGTACTATCACCCAGGGAGGTACTATCACTCAGGGAGGTACTATCAATCAGGGTGGTAATATTACCCAGGGAGGTACTATCACTCAGGGAGGTACTATCAATCAGGGTGGTACTATCACTCAGGGAGGTACTATCAATCAGGGAGGTACTATCACCCAGGGAGGTACTATCACCCAGGGAGGTACTATCACTCAGGGAGGTACTATCAATCAGGGTGGTACTATCACTCAGGGAGGTACTAGTACCCAGGGAGGTACTATCACTCAGGGAGGTACTATCACCCAGGGAGGTACTTTCACTCACAGAGGTACTATCACTTAGGGAGGTATTATCAATCAGGGAAGTACTATCACAAAGAAAAGTACTGTCACCCAGGGAGCAACTATCACTCCAGGAGGTACTATCACTCAGGGAAGTACTATCACCCAGGGAGGTACTTTCACTCACGGAGGTACTATCACCTAGAAAGGTACTATCACTCAGGGAAGTACTATCACCCAGGGAGGAACTACCACTCCGGGAGGTACTATCACTCAGGGAAGTACTATCACCCAGAGAGGTGCTATCACCCAAGGAGGTACTATCACCTAGAAAGGTACTATCACCCAGGGAGGTACTATCACCCAGGGAGGAACTATCACGCAGGGAGGTACTATCACTCAGGGAGGTACTATCACTCAGTGAGGTACTATCACCCAGGGAGGAATTATCACCCAGGGAGGTACTATTACCCAGGGAGGTACTATCACCCAGGGAGGTACTATCACCCAGGGAGGTACTATCATCCAGGGAGGTACTATCACCCAGGGAGGTAATATCACCCAGGAATGTACTAACACCCAAGGAGGTAATACCATAAGGGAGGTACCTTCCCTTAGGAAGGTACTATCACCCAGGGTGGAACTACCACCCAGGGAGGTGCTACCCCCTAAAGGAGGTACTACCCTCAGGGAGGTACTATCACCCAAGGTGGCACTATCACCTAGGGAGGTATTACCCCTGGGGAGGTATTAACACCCAGGGAGGCACTATCACCCAGGGAGATACTACCTCTAGGGAGGTATTATCACCAAGGGAGGCACTATCACCCAGGGAGGCATTATCACCCAATGAGGCACTATCACCCAGGGAGGTACTATAACTCAGTGAGGTACTATCACTCAGAGAGGTACTATCACCCAGGTAGGTACTATCACCCAGGGAGGCACTATCACTCAGGGAGGTACTATCACCCAGGGAGGCACTATCACCCAGGGAGGTACTATCATTCAGGGAGGTACTATCACCCAGGGTGGTAATATCACCCAGGGAGGTACTATAACTCAGTGAGGTACTATCACTCAGTGAGGTACTATCACCCAGGTAGGTACTATCACCCAGGGAGGTACTATCACTCAGGGAGGTACTATCACCCTGGGAGGCACTATCACCCAGGGTGGTACTATCACTCAGGGAGGTACTATCACTCAGGGAGGTACTATCACCCAGGAAGGTAATATCACCCAGGGAGGTAATATCACCCAGGGAGGCAATACCCCCCAGGAAGGTACTATTAACCAGGGAGGTAATATCACCCAAGGATGTACTACCACCCAGGGAGGTACTACCCCCCAAGGAGGTACTATCACCCAGGGAGGTACTACCCCCAGGGAGGTACTATCACCCAGGGAGGTACTATCACTCAGGGAGCTACTATCACTCTGAGAGGTACTATCACCCAGGGAAGTACTATCACTCAGGGAGGTACTATCACCCAGGGAGGTACTATCACCCAGGGAGGTACTATCACCCAGGGAGGCACTATCACTCAGGGAGGTCCTATCACCCAGGGAGGTACTATCACCCAGGGAGGTACTATCACCCAGGGAGGCACTATCACCGAGGGAGGTACTATCACTCAGGGGGGTACTATCATCCAGGGAGGTAATATCACTCAGGGAGGTACTATCACCCAGGAAAGTACTATCACCCAGAGAGGTACTATCACCAAGGAAGGAGCTATCACCCAGGGAGGTACCATCAACCAGGGAGGTACTATCACCCAGGGAGGTACTATTACCCAGGGAGGTACTATCACCCAGGGAGGTACTATTACTCAGGGAGGTACTATCACCCAGGGAGGTACTATCACCCAGAGATGTACTATCACCCATGGAGGCACTATCACTCAGGGAGGTCCTATCACCCAGGGAGGTACTATCACCCAGGGAGGTACTATCACCCAGGGAGGCACTATCACCGAGGGAGGTACTATCACCCAGGGAGGTACTATCACTCAGGGAGGTACTATCTCCCTGGAAAGTACTATCACCCAGAGAGGTACTATCACCCAGGGAGGAACTAAAACCCAGGGAGGTACCATCACCCAGGGAGGTACCATCACTCAGAGAGGTACTATGAACCAGGGAGGTACTATCACTCAGGAAGGTACTATCATCCAGGGAGGTACTATCACCCATGGAGGTACTATGAACCAAGGAGGTACTATCACTCAGGGAGGTACTATCATCCAGGGAGGTACTATTACCCAGGGAGGTACTATCACTCAGGGAGGTACTATCACCCAGGGAGGTACTATCACTCAGGGAGGTACTATCACTCAGAGAGGTACTATCACTCAGGGAGGTACTATCACCCAAGGAACTACTATCACCCAGGGAGGTATTATCACCCAGGGGGGTACTATCACTCAGGGAGGTACTAATACCCAGGGAGGAACTATCACCCAGGGAGGTACTATCACCCAGGGAGGCACTATTACCCAGGGAGGTACTATCACCCAGGGAGGTACTATCACCCAGGGAGGTACTATCACTCAGGGAGGTAGTATCACTGAGGGAGGTACTATCACTCATGGAAGTACTATCACCCAGGGAGGTACTATCACCCAGGGAGGTACTATCACTCAGGGAGGTACTATCACCCAGGGAGGTACTATTACCCAGGGAGGTACTATCACTTAGGGAGGTACTGTCACCCAGGGAGGTACTATCACTCAGGGAGGTACTATCACTCAGGGAGGTACTATCACTCACAGAGGTACTATCACCCAAGGAAGTACTATCACCCAGGGAGGTACTATCACCCAGGGAGGTACTATCACCCAGGGAGGTACTCTTACTCAAGGAGGTACTATCACTCAGGGAAGAACTATCACTCAGGGAGGTACTATCACTCAGGGAGGTACTATCACTCAGGGAGGTACTATCACCCAGGGAGGTACTATCACTCAGGGAGGTACTATCACTCAGGGAGGTACTATCACCCAGGGAGATACTATCACCCAGGGAGGTACTATCACTCAGGGAGGTAGTATCACTCAGGGAGGTACTATCACTCAGGGAGGTACTATCACTCAGAGAGGTACTGTCACCCAGGGAGGTGCTACCACTCAGGGAGGTACTATCACTCAGGGAGTACTATCACTCAGGGAGGTACTATCACCCAGGGAGGTACTATCACCGAGGGAGGTACTATCACACAGTGAGGTACTATCACTCAGGGAGGTACTATCACCCAGGGAGGTACTATCACTCAGGGAGGTACTATCACTCAGGGAGTACTATCACTCAGGGAGGTACTATCACCCAGGGAGGTACTATCACCCAGGGAGGTACGATCACCCAAGGAGGTACTATCACCCAGGGAGGTACTATTACCCAGTAATGTACTAACACCCAAGGAGGTAATACCCCCCATGGACGTACCACCTCTAGGGAGGTACCACCCCCTAGAAAGGTACTATCACCCAGGGAGGTACTACCACCCAGGGAGGTACTACCACCCAGGGAGGTACTACCCCCAAGAAGGTACTACCCCCAGGGAGGTACTATCACCCAAGGAGGCACTATCACCCAGGGAGGTACTACCCCTAATGAGGTATTATCACCTAGGGAGGCACTAACACCCAGGGAGGCACTATCACCAAGGGAGGCACTATCACCCAGGGAGGTACTATAAATCAGTGAGGCACTATCACTCAGGGAGGTACTATCACCCAGGGAGGCACTATCACCCAGGGAGGTACTATCACTCAATGGGGTACTATCACCCAGGGGGGCACTATTACCCAGGGAGGTACTATCACTCAGGGAGGTACTATCACCCAGGGAGGTAATATCACCCAGGGAGGTAATATCACCCAGGGAGGTACTAACACCCAAGGAGGTAATACCCCCCCAGGGAGGTACTATTAACCAAGGAGGTACTATCACCCATGGACGTACTACCACCCAGGGAGGTACTACCCCCAAGGAGGTACTATCACCCAGGGAGGTACTACCCCCCGGGAGGTACTGTCACTCAGGGAGGTACTACCCCTAGGGAGGTACTATCAACCAGGGAGGCACTATCACCCAGAGAGGTACTATCACTCAGGGAGGTACTATCACTCGGGGAGGTACTATCACTCAGGGAGGTACTATCACCCAGGGAGGTACTATCACACAGGGAGGTACTATCACTCAGGGAGGTGCTATCACCCAGGGAGGTACTATCACCCAGGGAGGTACTATCACCCAGGGAGGTACTATCACTCAGGGAGGTACTATCACCCAGGGAGGTACTATCACCCAGGGAGGCACTATCACCCAGAGGTAATATCACTCAGGGAGGTACTATCACTCAGGGAGGTACTATCAGTTAGGGAGGTACTATCACCCAGGGAGCTACTATCACCCAGGGAGCTACTATCACTCAGGGAGGTACTATCACCCAGGGAGGTACTATCACTCAGGGAGGTACTATCACCCAGGGAGGTGCTATCACCCAGGGAGGTACTATAACCCAGGGAGGTACTATCACTCAGGGAAGTACTATCACCCTGGGAGGTACTATCACCCAGGGAGGTACTATCACCCAGGGAGGCACTATCACCGAGGGAGGTACTATCACTCAGGGGGGTACTATCACCCAGGGAGGTACTATCACTTAGGGAAGTACTATCACCCAGAAAAGTACTATCACCCAGAGAGGTACTGTCACCCAAGGAGGTACTATCACCCAGGGAGGTACCATCACCCAGGGAGGTACCATCACTCAGGGAGGTACTATCACCCAGGGAGGTACTATCACTCAGGGAGGTACTATCACCCAGGGAGGTACTATCACCCAGGGAGGTACTATCACCCAGGAAGGTACTATCACTCAGGGAGGTACTTTCACCCTGGGAGGCACTATCACCCAGGGAGGTACTCTCATCCAGGGAGGCACTATCACCGAGGGAGGTACTATCACTCAGGGGGGTACTATCATCCAGGGAAGTACTATCACTTAGGGAAGTACTATCACCCAGGAAAGTACTATCACCCAGAAAGGTACTATCACCCAGGGAGGAACTATCACCCAGGGAGGTACTATCACCCAGGGAGGCACTATTACCCAGGGAGGTACTATCACCCAGGGAGGTACTATCACCCAGGGAGGTACTATCACCCAAGGGAGGTACTATCACTCACGGAGGTACTATCACTCAGGGAGGTACTATCACTCAGGGAAGTACTATCACCCAGGGAGGTACTATCACCCAGGGAGGTACTATCACTCAGGGAGGTACTATCACTCAGGGAGGTACTATCACTCAGGGAGGTACTATCACCCAGGGAGGTACTATCACCCAGGGAGGTACTATCACCCAGAAAGGTACTATCACCCAGGGAGGTACTATCACCTAGGGAGGTACTATCACTCAGGGAGGTACTATCACTCAGGGAGGTAGTATCACTCAGGGAGGTACTATCACTCAGAGAGGTACTATCACCCAGGGAGGTGCTACCACTCATTGAGGTACTATCACTCAGGGAGGTACTATCACTCAGGGAGGAACTATCCCTCAGGGAGGTACTATCACCAAGGGAGGTAGTATCACTCAGGGAGGTACTATCACCCAGGGAGGTACTATCACTCAGGGAGGTACTATCACTCAGGGAGTAGTATAACTCAGGGAGGTACTATCACCCAGGGAGGTACTATCACCCAAAGAGGTACTATCATCCAGGGAGGTACTATCACCCAGAGAGGTAGTATCACCCAGGGAGGTACTATCACCCAGGGAGGTACTATTAGCCAGGGAGGTACTATCACACAGGGAGGTACTATCACCCAGGGAGGTATTATTACCCAGGGAGGTACTATCACCCAGGAATGTACTAACACCCAAGGAGGTAATACCCCCCAGGGAGGTACCACCTCTAGGGAGGTACCACCCCCTAGGAAGGTACTATCACCCAGGGAGGTACTACCACACAGGGAGGTACTACCACCCAGGGAGGTACTACCCCGAAGGAGGTACTACTCCCAGGGAGGTACTATCACCCAAGGAGGCACTATCGCCCAGGGAGGTACTACCCCTAGGGAGGTATTATCACCCAGGGAGGCACTATCACCCAGGGAGGTACTATAAATCAGTGAGGTACTATCACTCAGGGAGGTACTATCACCCAGGGAGGCACTATCACCCAGGGAGGTACTATCACTCAGGGGGGTACTATGATCCGGGGAGCACTATCACCCAGAGAGGTACTATCACCCAGGGAGGTAATATCACCCAGGGAGGTAATATCACCCAGGGAGGTACTAACACCAAAGGAGGTAATACCCCCCCAGGGAGGTACTATTAAACAGGGAGGTACTATCACCCAAGGAGGGACTACCACCCAGGGAGGTGCTACCCCCCAAGGAGGTACTATCACCCAGGGAGGTACTACCCCTAGGGAGGTACTATCACTCAGGGAGGTACTATCACTCAGGGAGGTACTATCACTCAGGGAGGTACTATCACTCAGGGAGGTACTATCACCCAGGGAGCTACTATCACTCAGGGAGCTACTGTCACCCAGGGAGGTACTATCACCCAGGGATGTACTATCACTCAGGGAGGTGCTATCACCCAGGGAGGTACTATCACCCAGGGAGGTACTATCACCCAGGGAGGTACTACTACTCAGTAAGGTACTATCACCCGTTGAGGTACTATCACCCAGGGAGGAACTATCACCCAGAGAGGTAATATCACTCAGGGAGGTACTATCACTCAGGGAGGTACTATCAGTCAGGGAGGTACTATCACCCAGGGAGCTACTATCGCTCAGGGAGCTACTATCACTCAGGGAGGTACTATCACCCAGGGAGGTACTATCACCCAGGGAGGTACTATCACTCAGGGAGGTACTATCACCCTGGGAGGTACTATCACCCAGGGAGGTACTATCACCCAGGGAGGCACTATCACCGAGGGAGGTACTATCACTCAGAGGGGTACTATCACTTAGGGAAGTACTATCACCCAGGAAAGTACTATCACCCAGAGAGGTACTATCACCCAGGGAGGTACTATCACCCAGGGAGGTACCATCACCCAGGGAGGTACTATCACTCAGGGAGGCACTATCACCCAGGGAGGTACTATTACCCAGGGAGGTACTATCACTCAGGGAGGTACTATCACCCAGGGAGGTACTATCACTCAGGGAGGTACTATCACTCAGGGAGGTACTATCACTCAGGGAGGTACTATCACCTAGGGAAGTACTATCACCCAGGGAGGTACTATCACCCAGGGAAGTACTATCATCCAGATAGGTACTATCACTCAGGGAGGTACTAATACCCTGGTAGGAAGTATCACCCAGGGAGGTACTATCACCCAGGGAGGCACTATCACCCAGGGAGGTACTATCACCCATGGAGGCATTATCACTCAGGGAGGTACTATCACTCAGGGAGGTACTATCACCCAGGGAGGTACTATCACCCAGGTAGGTACTATCACTCAGGGAGGTACTATCACTCAGGGAGGTACTATCACCCAGGTAGGTACTATCAGTCAGGGAGGTACTACCATCCTGCGAAACAAATATGAAAGGGAAACCTGTAATTGTTTTACATAGAGGTAGGATCCCTGACATCTTTTTCTGTGTCAAACATGCAGGATAACAGATATATCCTCTTACTTCTACTTACACTTAGCTCACACTACACATGCAAGCACACATATATGTATGCAGACCGATCTGATCTTAAAGAAGTACATCTGGATTTATATCTACAGTTCATTTATCTGTTGCAAGAAAATTTAGGAAATTTGCTTGGTATGTCTGGTATCTTATTTTCATTAATATCTTGACATGTCACATAAGTAAGTTTATTCAGGAATACACAAATACAGTTACATAGATAATCATGCATAGCAACATATGTGTAGAGTACCAGAGATAACCCAAAAAAGTCAGACAGTGACTTATTTCCATTGGGGTTATTATACTGTCTATCTCTATACAGTATTCCTCAATAAGTGGACAATTAAGCTATTACCCCTTTCAGAGAATACTTCTTTGAATTCCTCAGTTTTATTGGAAGCATTTGGAGGAGCTATATATTCTGTTCCTTTGCATAAAATTTATGTACAGTGCAAATATTACACTGGGTATTTGACTGTAGGTGTCTCAAAAGGATTTCCCATGAAAAATGCCACGGTATTACTGGGTAATAACATTACTACTGTTAGTTCGTGTCCTGAACCTATAATGATTAATGCTTCTCCAGTGTTGGCCATAACTCGGGCAACATCCCAAGGGTTGTCTGGAGAGAATGTTGACCTATCCTTGGACGACTCCGATCTCGGAATAGCCACATTGTTTTACGAGGAAAACTGGCCAGAGCCTCGTAGATCAAGTGAACAGACCCCGATCAAGCCTTCCTATTCCCAGGTTGCAGGATTGCCAGATGTCTCCGTTTCCATGCCCGAGGGACTGTCCTTCCGGGAGGAACAACGAAAGGACCCTTCTTTAAAATTCGCTTTTCAGGCAGCCATGGGTAAATCCTCTTTGGGTCATCCAGTCAAGTATGAAGTTAAAAATGATTATTTGGTCTGCACTGAGACTGGTAAGGAGATAGAGGGCCGGCAATTATATGACAGGTTAGTGGTTCCAACCAAGTATAGACCTCAGATATTAAATATTGCTCATAATACGTCATTAGGAGGTCACTTAGGAATTACAAAAACCTTGTATAGAATCACAAAAGAATTTTATTGGCCAAAATTAAAGAAAGATGTGAAGAATCATATTAGGTTGTAATATGGGTAGCCTGTCCGAGAGCTGGAGCTGGACTTAGAGAAACGGTTGAGCTTAGGGTGAAGCTTGTAGCAGGAACATTGTGTAGCTTGCTGTCTCGCTTCGCTTTACAAATTTTGCGTGTCAGTTGCTTATGATCAGCCTTGCTATTGTGTGATCATTCAACAGCTCGCTACTAGCTTGTTCAGTGTGCTCGCTTCGCTACGGTCAATCTTGTGTGCAGTCGGCTTTGCTTGTATGCGTATTCTGCAATCGTACTGTGCATAGCTAAGCGTGTTCTGCAAATTAACGTGTTACGTTGGGGTATTCGTACTGTGCATAGCGAATAACTTATGCCACCTAGACGAGTCAGACGCCTGGTGTCGGCATATACTTTGCATAACCTACCTAAATTGTCCCTACAGCGTTGTTGGCAAATTGCTCGTTCCATTGGCATTCCCTATAAACGCACTCTCACAGCTGCGCAACTGCGTTCACTTATTGCTGACAAACTTATAGAAGAAGAGATGGCACATCAAACTCCTCCCTCTACGGGAGCTAGGGAAAAAACTCCTATGTTCTCGCATGAGGAAGATGATACACCTACGGAGCAAAATGGTCAGTATAGTGCAGCTGGGTTGTCTCGAGGTGAATCAGCGTCGTTGGCACTTGAGCTGGCAAAAATCACGCTGGAGCAAACTAGGGAACAGAGAGCATTCGCAAGGGAAGAATTTGATAGGGAAAGAGAAAGGAGGCAGTTTTCGCATTCTGTAAACGATTTCAGTTTACAAAAAGCAGTACAGCTTGTTCCCCGCTTCAATGAGGCCGAACCAGAGCAATTTTTTGAAAGCTTCGAAAATCAGCCTCGAGCCTTGAGGTGGCCGGAACAGCACTGGGCAGCGTTGGTTCATACAGCATTATTGGGTAAGGCACAGGAATTTACGTCGGTATTAACTGACGCTGAATTCTCTGATTATCAAGTAGTGAAGACCACAGTGTTGGGAGCATATACATGTATCCCAGCTAAATATCGTAAAACCTTCAAATTGAACAGGCGGCAGCTTGGTCAATCCCTGGTGGACTTTGTGAGACAGCAAACCAAAGCTTTTACCAGCTGGTATAAAGCGAGTGGTGTCTCTAACTTTGAGGAGCTGGTGCAGCTTATTCTGATTGATAACCTGCTGGAGTCTGTGGGACCAGAGGTTCGTGTCTTTCTGCAGGATCGTGACTTAACCACTGCATTGGAGGCAGCCAGGTTGGCTACCTTCGAAACGAACCGCTCCTTGTCCGAGCGGTCCCGTCTCTCTTTTCAACAGTCTGGCGTGAGCAGAGATCGACAACATTGGAGAATGAAGTGCCAGCCGGAGGGAGAGCGTCTACGTCATCCAACTAAGTCACCTGGTGAGCCACGCTTCTCAACATATGGTCCCCCTGCGGAGAGGCAAACTACTTATGGAGCATCTCGACAACAATATCCAGAGAGGCACCAGCCAGAACGACACCACTTGCAACGTCAACAGGGAGTAAAGGGCAAGCCTGTCGTCTGCTTCAGGTGTAATAAAGTAGGTCACATCAGTTCCAACTGCCCCCAAAAACCTCAACCCATCGGGAAAATCTCTAATATCCCTAGTAACATGTCCCCTAGAGAAGTAGAAAAAGGTATGGCCCCTTATTATTGCGAAAGTCTTATTTCCCTTCAGGAAAACTCAGAACCAACTAAAGTAAATACCTTTAGAGATACTGGAGCATATTGCTCACTTGTCAGAGAAGGAATATTACCCCTTTCAGAGAATACTTCTTTGAATTCCTCAGTTTTATTGGAAGCATTTGGAGGAGCTATATATTCTGTTCCTTTGCATAAAATTTATATACAGTGCAAATATTACACTGGGTATTTGACTGTAGGTGTCTCAAAAGGATTTCCCATGAAAAATGCCACGTTATTACTGGGTAATAACATTACTACTGTTAGTTTGTGTCCTGAACCTATAATGATTAATGCTTCTCCAGTGTTGGCCATAACTCGGGCAACATCCCAAGGGTTGTCTGGAGAGAATGTTGACCTATCCTTGGACGACTCCGATCTCGGAATAGCCACATTGTTTTACGAGGAAAACTGGCCAGAGCCTCGTAGATCAAGTGAACAGACCCCGATCAAGCCTTCCTATTCCCAGGTTGCAGGATTGCCAGATGTCTCTGTTTCCATGCCCGAGGGACTGTCCTTCCGGGAGGAACAACGAAAGGACCCTTCTTTAAAATTCGCTTTTCAGGCAGCCATGGGTAAATCCTCTTTGGGTCGTCCAGTCAAGTATGAAGTTAAAAATGATTATTTGGTCTGCACTGAGACTGGTAAGGAGATAGAGGGCCGGCAATTATACGACAGGTTAGTGGTTCCAACCAAGTATAGACCTCAGATATTAAATATAGCTCATAATACGTCATTAGGAGGTCACTTAGGAATTACAAAAACCTTGTATAGAATCACAAAAGAATTTTATTGGCCAAAATTAAAGAAAGATGTGAAGAATCATATTAGGTTGTAATATAAGCACAGTGTTCAAGGGCTGCCCACATACTTTGGTTTAATAATAATAATAATAATAATAATAATAATAATAATAATAATAATAATAATATCTTAATTTACTACATGTACAAGGTATACAGACCATAGCTGACATCAGTGACATACTACTATATAGAAAGCCTCTTGTTATGCTGAGCATTTCCCGCAAATAAGGTCAGTTTTGTCCCAGGATGCAACCCACACCAGTCCACTAACACCCAGGTACCCATTTTACTGATGGGTGAACACAGATAACCGGTGTAAGGAAACGTGCCCAATGTTTCTACCCTCGCCGGGAATCGAACCCGGACAGTCGCCGTGTGAAGCGAGCTTTAGCCACCAGGCCACGGAGCACTCACCTAGTTGTACTCACCTAGCTGAGGTTGCGGGGGTCGAGTCCGAGCTCCTGGCCCCGCCTCTTCACTGATCGCTACTAGGTCACTCTCCCTGAACCGTGAGCTTTATCATACCTCTGCTTAAAGCTATGTATGGATCCTGCCTCCACTACATCGCTTCCCAAACTATTCCACTTCCTGACTACTCTGTGGCTGAAGAAATACTTCCTAACATCCCTGTGATTCATCTGTGTCTTCAGCTTCCAACTGTGTCCCCTTGTTACTGTGTCCAATCTCTGGAACATCCTGTCTTTGTCCACCTTGTCAATTCCTCTCAGTATTTTGTATGTCGTTATCATGTTCCCCCTATCTCTCCTGTCCTCCAGTGTCGTCAGGTTGATTTCCCTTAACCTCTCCTCGTAGGACATACCTCTTAGCTCTGGGACTAGTCTTGTTGCAAACCTTTGCATCTAGTTTCTTTACGTGCTTGGCTAGGTGAGGGTCCAAACTGGTGCCGCATACTCCAATATGGGCCTAACGTACACGGTGTACAGGGTCCTGAACGATTCCTTATTAAGATGTCGGAAAGCTGTTCTGAGGTTTGCTAGGCGCCCATATGCTGCAGCAGTTATTTGGTTGATGTGCGCTTCAGGAGATGTGCCTGGTGTTATACTCACCCCAAGATCTTTTTCCTTGAGTGAGGTTTGTAGTCTCTGTTTGATCATCTGTGGGTCTGCCAAACTGAGGAACTTACTATCTGCCAGATTGAGGTACTTACTACCTGGCAGATTGAGGTACTTACTATCTGCCAGAGTTAGCATCAAACTTGACTTCCCAGCCGTGTGGCAAACCTTGGAAGGCGTCCCACCTGCCCGCCATCTTATCCCAGCAGACGACGCCTTTGTTGTTGTTGTTGTGGGAGTATAGGGCCACATTGCTGGTACCGTAATGCACCCTGGTGGCCACTACAGCTGGTACCGCAATTAATCCTGGTGGCACTAAGAAAACACCACAAGTGTCTGGGGCCCAAGACTGTTCTACAGCCTCCCACCATGCATAAGGGAAATTACCAATAAGCCCCTGGCTGCCTTCAAGAGGGAGCTGGATAGATACTTAAAGTTGGTGCCGGATCAGCAGGGCTGTGGTTCGTACCTGGAGTTTACCTGGAGAGAGTTTCGGGGGTCAACGCCCCCCGGCCCGGTCTGTGACCAGGCCTCCTGGTGGATCAGCGCCTGATCAACCAGGCTGTTGCTGCTGGCTGCACGCAAACCAACGTACGAGCCACAGCCCGGCTGATCAGGAACTGACTTTAGGTGCTTGTCCAGTGCCAGCTTGAAGACTGCCAGGGGTCTGTTGGTAATCCCCCTTATGTGTGCTGGGAGGCAGTTGAACAGTCTTGGGCCCCTGACACTTATTGTATGGTCTCTTAACGTGCTAGTGACACCCCTGCTTTTCATTGGGGGGATGGTGCATCGTCTGCCAAGTCTTTTGCTTTCGTAGTGAGTGATTTTCGTGTGCAAGTTCGGTACTAGTCCCTCTAGGATTTTCCAGGTGTATATAATCATGTATCTCTCTCTCCTGCGTTCCAGGGAATACAGGTTTAGAAACCTCAAGCGCTCCCAGTAATTGAGGTGTTTTATCTCCGTTATGCGTGCCGTGAAAGTTCTCTGTACATTTTCTAGGTCGGCAATTTCACCTGCCTTGAAAGGTGCTGTTAGAGTGCAGCAATATTCCAGCCTAGATAGAACAAGTGACCTGAAGAGTGTCATCATGGGCTTGGCCTCCCTAGTTTTGAAAGTTCTCATTATCCATCCTGTCATTTTTCTAGCAGATGCGATTGATACAATGTTATGGTCCTTGAAGGTGAGATCCTCCGACATAATCACTCCCAGGTCTTTGACGTTGGTGTTTCGCTCTATTTTGTGGCCAGAATTTGTTTTGTACTCTGATGAAGATTTAATTTCCTCATGTTTACCATATCTGAGTAATTGAAATTTCTCATCGTTGAACTTCATATTGTTTTCTGCAGCCCACTGAAAGATTTGGTTGATGTCCGCCTGGAGCCTTGCAGTGTCTGCAATAGAAGACACCGGGCCTTGAAGGTGAGATCCTCCGACATGATCACTCCCAGGTCTTTGACGTTGGTGTTTCGCTCTATTTTGTGGCCAGAATTTGTTTTGTACTCTGATGAAGATTTAATTTCCTCGTGTTGGTAATCCCCCTTATGTATGCTGGGAGGCAGTTGAACAGTCTCGGGCCCCTGACACTTATTGTATGATCTCTTAACGTGCTAGTGACACCCCTGCTTTTCATTGGGGGGATGTTGCATCGTCTGCCAAGTTTTTTGCTTTCGTAATGAGTGATTTTCGTGTGCAAGTTCGGTACTAGTCCCTCTAGGATTTTCCAGGTGTATATAATCATGTATCTCTCCCGCATGTGTTCCAGGGAATACAGGTTCAGGAACCTCAAGCGCTCCCAGTAATTGAGGTGTTTTATCTCCGTATGCGTGCCGTGAAGGTTCTCTGTACATTTTCTAGGTCAGCAATTTCACCTGCCTTGAAAGGTGCTGTTAGTGTGCAGCAATATTCCAGCCTAGATAGAACAAGTGACCTGAAGAGTGTCATCATGGGCTTGGCATCCCTAGTTTTGAAGGTTCTCATTATCCATCCTGTCATTTTTCTAGCAGCTGTGATTGATAAGATTAAGATAAGATTTCGTTCGGATTTTTAACCCCGGAGGGTTAGGCACCCAGGATAACCCAAGAAAGTCAGTGCGTCATCGAGGACTGTCTAACTTATTTCCATTGGGGTCCTTAATCTTGTCCCCCAGGATGCGACCCACACCAGTCGACTAACACCCAGGTACCTATTTGCTGCTAGGTGAACAGGACAACAGGTGTAAGGAAACGTGTCGAAATGTTTCCACCCGCCGGGAATCGAACCCGGGCCCTCCGTGTGTGAAGCGGGAGCTTTAGCCACCAGGCCACCGGGCCTTGAAGGTGAGATCCTCCGACATGATCACTCCCAGGTCTTTGACGTTGGTGTTTCGCTCTATTTTGTGGCCAGAATTTGTTTTGTACTCTGATGAAGATTTAATTTCCTCGTGTTTACCATATCTGAGTAATTGAAATTTCTCATCGTTGAACTTCATATTGTTTTCTGCAGCCCACTGAAATGTTTGGTTGAAGTCCACCTGGAGCCTTGCAGTGTCTGCAATGGAAGACACTGTCATGCAGATTCGGGTGTCATCTGCAAAGGAAGACACGGTGCTGTGGCTGACAACCTTGTCTGTGTCAGATATGAGGATGAGGAACAAGATGGGAGTGAGTACTGTGCCTTGTGGAACAGAGCTTTTCACTGTAGCTGCCTCGGACTTTACTCTGTTGACTACTACTCTCTGTGTTCTGTTAGTGAGGAAATTATAGATCCATCGACAGACTTTTCCTGTTCTTCCTTTAGCACGGATTTTGTGCGCTATTACGCCATGGTCACACTTGTCGAAGGCTTTTGTAAAGTCTGTATATATTACATCTGCATTCTTTTTGTCTTCTAGTGCATCTAGGACCTTGTCGTAGTGATCCAATAGTTGAGACAGACAGGAACGACCTGTTCTAAACCCATGTTGCCCTGGGTTGTGTAACTGATGGGTTTCTAGATGGGTGGTGATCTTGCTTCTTAGGACCCTTTCAAAGATTTTTATGATATGGGATGTTAGTGCTATCGGTCTGTAGTTCTTTTCTGTTGCTTTACTGCCCCCTTTGTGGAGTGGGGCTATGTCTGTTGTTTTTAGTAACTGTGGGACGACTCCCGTGTCCATGCTCCCTCTCCATAGGATGGTAAAGGCTCGTGATAGGGGCTTCTTGCAGTTCTTGATGAACACGGAGTTCCATGAGTCTGGCCCTGGGACAGAGTGCATGGGCATGTCATTTATCGCCTGTTCGAGGTCATACTGAAACTATGTACTGTGCCAAAACAAAAGCATTCACATTGCTAAAATCACAAACTAGTATTTAGTCACTTAGCCATAATACCAACTTACCTCATAATTTGTAATATTTTACAATTAAGAATAAAACTAAGTCTGCCCGAAATGCCTAGCCATGCTAAGCGTTCTAGTGGTACACTCTGTAATCACAATTTTACTACATGTAAACCACACAATAACCAAATTTCTGTAAACTTAGCATTGTAATCCTTATAGAGAATAAACTTTGAATTTGAATTTGAATTTGAATTTGGCGTCAGGATAACATCAGATAGGCTTGTGTTAACCAAATTCTGTGGCTCTCTCATAAAAAATTAATTTTGATCTTCGACTCTCAGTCTGGTTAGCGGCTTGCTAAAAACTGAGTCATATTGGGACTTGAGTAGCTCACTCATTTCCTTGCTGTCATCTGTGTAGGACCCATCTTATTTAAGTAAGGGCCCAATACTGGACGTTGTTCTCGACTTTGATTTGCCATAGGAAAAGAAATACTTTGGGTTTCTTTCAATTTCATTTATGGCTTTTAGTTCTTTCCGCGATTCCTGACTCCTACAAGATTCCTTTAGCTTAAGTTTGGTGTTTGCTATTTCTCTGACCAGTGTCTCCCTACGCATTTCAGATATATTGACCTCTTTTAGCCGCTCTGTTATTCTTTTCCGTCGCCTGTAAAGGGAGCGCCTGTCTCTTTCTATTTTACATCTACTCCTCCTTTTTCTTAGAGGAATAAGCCTTGTGCATACATCGAGTGCCACCAAGTTAATCTGTTCTAGGCATAAGTTGGGGTCTGTGTTGCTTAGTATATCTTCCCAGCTTATATCGGTTAGGACTTGGTTTACTTGGTCCCACTTTATGTTTTTGTTATTGAAGCTGAGTTTGGTGAATGCTCCCTCGTGACTAATCTCATTATGTCGGTCTGGGGCTCCGCGCATACATGTCTGAACCTCAATTACCTGGAGTTTACCTGGAGAGAGTTCCGGGGGTCAACGCCCCCGCGGCCCGGTCTGTGACCAGGCCTCCTATGTTGTGATCTGAGTATATTGTTTTTGATATGGTGACATTTCTTATCAGATCATCATTGTTAGTGAAGATGAGGTCTAGTGTATTCTCCAGTCTAGTAGGCTCTGTTATTTGCTGGTTTAAATTGAATTTTGTGCAGAGATTTAAAAGCTCGTGTGAGTGTGAGTTTTCATCAGAGCTGCCTCCTGGTGTTGTTACTGCAACAATATGTGCGGCCAGCAGTAACAACCTGATTGATCAGGCCCTGATCCACCTGGCTGATCGTGGACCGGGCCGCAGGGGCGTTGATCCCCAGAATACCCTCCAGGTAGAGGAACCACCGTTGACAAGCTGGCGAGTGTTGGTCTTCCACAGTCCAGGGTGCCATTACAACAGTTGCTTGTTCCAGGGACCCATGACTAAACCCCTTCTTCAGAAAACTGCAGAATAAATATAAACACAATTACGGCAGCACTCACTCCTCTCCCCTCGGCCATGTTTCCCCTTAATTTTACTCCCTTTAACACTTTGCACAATAGAATTTGCTTCTACCCCTTTTCAATACCCTGGTTCACTAGTTCAGCAAACTGGATTAGAAGTGGCATTTAAACTCACCTCGAAATATTGACGCTCTATTTCTGCACTAGCTGGTGATCGCTGAAGCTTCTTACCGCCAAGTTTCCCGCTACACTAACTTTCCCCTCACTCACATCCCACACTTGATCTACTCTTTCCCAGAAAGGAAGACCATTTCTCCACTTGGCAGACTAATTACGTGGTTAGACTGGCAGTTCATCTCCAAAGAGCCACGTTCATCCCATCTGATGAGGTTGGGAAGAACCACCTCTATGAATAAAGTTGGTAGAATTACCGACAATATGTAAAGTAAAAGGACACAAGTGCAACTAATGTGACATTTATTGTGGCAACGTTTCGCTCTCCAGGAGCTTTATCAAGCCATTACAAACAATACATGGACACAGAGGGTATATAAAGGCTCAGAGTGAGGTGCATTACTATTCAAATTCAAATTCAAATTCAAAGTTTATTCTCTATACGGATTACAATGCTGAGTTTACAGAAATTTGGTTATTGTTTGGTTTACATGTAGTAAAATTATGATTACAGAGTGTACCACTAGAACGCTTAGCATGGCTAGGCATTTCGGGCATACTTAGTTTTATTCTTAATTGTAAAATATTACAAATTATGAGGTAAGTTGGTATTATGGCTAAGTGACTAAATACTAGTTTATGAGTTTAGCAATGTGAATGCTTTTGTTTTGGCACAGTATATAGTTTCAGTATTGGAGTATCACAGGATTCATTATTTTAAGACTGAGATTACTATTTCTGTTTATGGTCAAATGAGTGAGCGAGTGTAAGTGTGAACCACCAGGTGGTATTCGTGTAGTTAGTTGACGGGGTGTATCAGGGAGATAAGATGTTTTCTAATGGTAGTTTTGAAGGTGATGAATGTGTCTGCAGTTCTAGAGTTCTCAGGTAGGGTATTCCAGATTTTAGGGCCTTTGACATACATCGAATTTTTGTAAAGGTTTAGTCGGACACGGGGAATGTCGTAGAGATGTTTGTGTCTGGTGTTATGCCTGTGGGTTCTGTCACAACTATCAAGAAAGCGTTTTAAGGCCCTGTAGATATAGATTGCACAGTAGTAAGTGTGGATGTACTGAACTGGGAGTAAGTTTAGATCTTTGAAGAGTGGGGGGGGGGGTGTGCTGCCAGGGATGGGATTTAGTGTGTGGCTTTAGGTGTGTTGCTGCAGTTGATCCCCAAGCACAAATAGCATAGGTGAGGTATGGATAAATAAGTGAGTGGTATAGTGTGAGAAGGGCATTTTGCGGCACGTAGTATCGTATCTTGGAGAGGATCCCAACCGTTTTGGATACTTTTTTGGCTATATGCTGGATATGGGTGCTGAAATTCAGGTTGTTGTCAAGGTATAAGCCTAGGAATTTTCCCCCATTATTTCTGGTAATTAGAGTGTTGTCAATCTTAATGTTAATTTGTGCATCTCCTGCTCTGCTACCAAACATAATATAGTAAGTTTTGTCAGTGTTAAGCATAAGTTTATTGGCTGTCATCCAAGTTGATATTTTAATCAGCTCCTCATTCACAATGGTGTTGAGGGTGGCAAGATTAGGGTGAGAGATGACATAAGTCGTGTCATCAGCAAAGAGAATGGATTTCAGGTGTTGGGATACGTTTGGAAGGTCATTGATGTATATGAGGAAGAGCAGGGGACCAAGGACACTTCCCTGCGGAACTCCAGTATCAAGTGGCCGTGTTGCTGATGCTGTGTCTTTAATGGTGACGTACTGATACCTATTAGTAATGTAAGATTTGAAATAAGCAAGCGCATGGCCTCTTATACCGTAGTGGTCAAGTGTGGGTCGCATCCTGGGGGACAAGATTAAGGACCCCAATGGAAATAAGTTAGACAGTCCTCGATGACGCACTGACTTTCTTGGGTTATCCTGGGTGGCTAACCCTCCGGGGTTAAAAATCCGAACGAAATCTTATCTTATCTTAGCCTGTACCCCTCTAATGCCTGCCATTTTCGCTCTTCGCTCTTTTACTCATATACAATATTTATTTCTCTTTTCCAGTCCCTAGTACACTTAGTATCTGCTTTAATTACACTGAATTACTAGTAAAATTTCCTCTTCAAAACCCTCTTCACTGCTCACTTTTCCCTTAAGTTCCCAACACCCTTACATTTAACCCCTTATTCACCCTCCCCTACCCACCTCACTTCACAGTCTGGCTTCACCAATTAACTTCTAATTCCTTTCCATTCTGGTAGACCAGAAAGGTTTAATCAATGGTTTTATCCTTCCAAATCCCCCTCAATTCCATTTATCGGGGGTTGTGTCGTGTTGTTGTCTCCTGACCTGTTTTGCTGACTCAGCCATTTTTAAAACACTGAGGGGAGTAACACCACCTGACTTTCCTTGAGATTATAGATATATTTGGCTTTTTCTGCTATGATTCTCTCACTGTACACTGGTCAGCTGAATATAGGTCAGCTACTAAAATATTAACCTTGACTATTTAACTATTCACTTCTTTCCCACGACTGTCACTGAGGGATAACCGTCCTATACCTTGGAGTTTTGTACTGTTGATTTGACGATGTCTCCTGTGTTTCCCTCTCGTTAGCACTGGTACAGGTGATATGATGGTGGTACAGATATGATGCTACTGTCAACAGATGAACGTCAGTAAAGATGAGAAATTCACTTCGCTAGTTGTACGTCTGGCAGTAGCTGCTGTTTGAATGCCGGTCAGCCATGTTTAAAGGCTCAAATCTTTCCCTCGTTTGGCACTGACGAAAAAAGTCCTACAGACCTGGCATTTCCTTGGAGATTTAGTTGATCAGGAATTCTGCCATGTTGTCTTCCCGTGATCTTGTTGAGGTAATCTGCATTGCTAGCCTTTAGTTCCTGCATTTCCTGAGTTAGTTTGGTGATCGTTTGGTTGTTGTTGTGATAGAAACACAGGCCTTATCTCTAGGCTTTATTGAACATAGAATCTTCATAGTACTTCTGCAACAACAAAATATAATGACTAGTACATCTAATAATGGCTTCTACAGGGATGGTGATGTCTTGCATATGTCAAGAGAAAAGTTATAACTACAGGCCACATATTTAAACTCACCATGTAATCTGCATCGCTGATAAATGTATAAAGTATGAGAGAATCACACACCATGTGTTGGTGCCCATGACCACACCAAACTGTTGTTGTTGTTAAGGGCCCCTAGAGGTGGTGCAGTATTATCCTGCTGCTGCTCCTCACAGGACCAGTATCACTACAATCTCCCCCTTCTAAAATATCAGAGACAGTAATCTCCCAAACTGTTAGGTGGGCGACGTACACGTCCCGACCTTCGTAGCCCTTGAGCCTCTTCACCAGGTTCGATATTTTCCAGCGGGGTTTGATTAACTGCTGGAGCAGAATCCTCTATTTCCATAGGGGTAGTCTCAAGGGGCTTTCCAGGAGAAAACGAAGCATCTTTCACATCTATTGGTGTATCTTGAGATTCCACACTAATAGGGATTTCAACTGGGGCTAAATGTCTTGTAGATACTGTAGTCTCTTCACCATTTTGGTAGCGAATGTGGGCGTAATGTGGATTAGCTTGCAGGAGCTCTACCTCTTCCACTAAAGGATCCGTCTTGTTCATCCTACGGTGACTCTTCAGGAGAACGGGTCCAGGATGACATAACCAAGTGGGCACGGAGGCTCCCGTAGAGGAACGACGTGAATAGTTGAGGAGTCTTTCATGAGGGGTTGCATTAGTAGCTGTGCACAGCAGTGATCTAATAGAGTGAAGAGCATCCGGTAGGACAGTTTGCCAGTGTTGAACAGGTAGATTGCGCGACTTTAATGTCATTGTAACTGCCTTCCATATAGTACCATTGAACCGCTCCACTTGACCATTGCCTTGAGGGTTGTAGCTTGTTGTTCTGCTGCAGGCAATACCTTTGCTAGCCAAAAACTCCTGAAGTTCGTTACTCATGAACGAGGATCCCCTGTCTGAATGGATATAAGCTGGCATACCAAAAATAGAGAACAACTGTGAAAGACAACTAATAACAGTTGAAGCAGCCATATTTGCACAGGGGAATACAAAGGGAAACCTTGAATATTCATCTACTATGTTAAGGAAATACCTATTCTGATTTGTGCTTGGTAGAGGTCCTTTGAAATCTATATTCAATCTTTCGAAAGGCTGGGTGGATTTTATGAGATGAGTCTTCTCTGGCTGATGAAAGTTTGGCTTGCACTCTGCACATACTCTGCATGCTCTGATCACTTGTCGCACATCTTCCACTGAGTAGGGCATGTTCTTTGATTTGACAAAATGGTACAGGCGTGTAACTCCTGGGTGACACAAAGCCTTGTGGAGAGCTGAGAGTGATTGCAAATCATGACATGCTGCTCCACAGTGGGACCTAGAGAATGCATCAGGTGAGATGTTCTCTTGACCCGGTCGGTACAGAATATCAAAGTCATAACACGATAGTTCCATCCTCCAGCGTAATATCTTGTCATTCTTTATCCTACTTTTGTGCCTCTTGTCGAACATATACATCACGGACCGTTGGTCAGTCCTTATGGTGAAATGTCTACCAGTTAAATAATGCCTCCAGTGGCGAACTGCTTCTATGATGGCCTGGGCTTCCTTTTCTACAGCAGCATAACATTTCTCTGATCCTTGAAAAGTTCTCGAAAAGAAGGCTACTGGTCGTCCTGCCTGAGATAAGACTGCAGCAATGGCAATGTCAGATGCATCCGTTTCCACTTCGAATGGTAGGGACTCATCAATGGCTTGAACTACTGAGTTTTCAATGTCCTGTTTGAGAGTATGGAAAGCGGCTTCTGCTTCCTTTGTCACAGGAAATGTGGTAGCACTCAATGGGCGGACTTTACTTGAATAGTTGTAGATCCATTGTGAGTAATAAGCAAAGAGACCAAGAGTTCTTCGGAGTGACTTTTTGTCTTGAGGCATTGGAAGTTCCCGTAGAGGTCGTAGTCGTTCAGGGTCTGGGAATATTGAACCTCCTTCCACTACATAACCAAGGATACTAAGCCTTTTAGTTGAAAAAGTGCACTTTTCCTCATTGTAACTGATATTTTTCTTCTTGGCGGCTTCCAAAAACTTATCAAGGTTTGCATCATGTTCCTCCTGGGTCTTGCCACAAATGGTAACATTATCTAAATACGCGTAAGTTCCCATGAGTTGCTCTTCCTGAATGAGTGAATCCATAATTCGTTGGAAGCAGGCTACCCCATTGGTGACTCCAAAAGGGACTCTGGTAAACTGATACAGGCCATCACTAGCCTGAAACGCTGTGTATGGTTTATCTTCATTCCTTATAGGGACTTGATGATAGGCACTCTGCAGATCAATTGTGCTAAACACGTAGTACTGAGCAATTTTGTTCACTGTATCGTCAATTCGAGGTAGAGGGTACCCATCAAGAAGTGTAAATTTGTTGATTGTCTCAGAGTAATCGATAGCCAGTCTCCGTTTCCTATAACCATCTTTAACAACAACAACCTGTGCACGCCAAGGAGAATCACTCGGTTCTATAATACCCTCCTTCAGCAGCCTCTGAGTTTCTTTCTCAATGAACATCCGATCCTCATAAGAACAGCGGCGTGACTTAGCTGATATAGGATGGCAATCCGCGGTAAGATTTGCAAACAGCTTTGGTGGGTCTACCCTTAAAGTGCTAAGTCCACAGACAACAAGAGGAGGCAGTTCACCTCCATATGTTAAGGTGACACTACCATGCAGCTTCTGAAAGTCCTGACCAAGGATAACATCAGAGCACAGTTGTGGCAGAATAGCTAAATGTACATCTTGATAATCCTTTCCATTAACTCTGAGATTTACCTTACAAAACCCTAAGGTCTGAATAGAGAGAGATGTTGATGCCATGGAAACGGTACCTGATGAGTGATGTAGAGTCAAGGAGAGCCGTTTAACTACGTCAAGGTTGATGAAACTCTCTGAGCTGCCACTATCAATAAGACCATCTACTTCTGTTCCTTTGATGAATACTTTCACAACTGCCTTTGACAGTGAATTTGGAGTAGCCGCAGAAGTCACTGTTGCTAGAGTCGCATGATCACTGGAATGTGTGGAGGCACTAGCTCTTGTTGATGCATTAGCACGACATACTTTCGCAAAGTGACCTTTCTTGTGGCATTTATGGCACATTGCTTCACGAGCAGGACACTTTGGACGTGGATGTCTTGAAAAACCACAAAAGAAACACACCGTACCTGCTGCTGCTGTCACTGAGGCAGGTTCCACAGTAACTTCATTGCAAGAGTCTTGGTCAGGAATTGCAGCACTTACCACTCGAGAAGGCTGAGTGGTACTGTATACTTCAGAATTCTTCTGGGCTGAATCTAGAGCTCTTGCCTGGTCAAAGGCAGCGGCTAAGTCGAGAGTTTTATTCTCCAATAAACGCTGCCTTATTATTGGTGATTGCAGGCCACTGATAAAAGCATCCCTGATGGACTCTTCACAATACTGAGCAGCTGTCACTGCTTGGAAGTGACAGTCCTTACCTAAGATTTTCAGTGCTTGAAAGTATTCCTCTAAGGACTCATCAATCTGCTGGCGGCGAGTTGCAAGGCGATAGCGTGCAAAGATTTCATTTGTAGGTTTAATATACTGAGACTTGAGGGTTTTGATAGCATCTTCGTAGGTATTACACTCAGAAATAGCCTCATATATCTTAGGTGACACAAAATTGATGAGCAGACTTAGTTTATCTAGATCTTCTTTAGGAAGGGCTCCCAAGAAGTTTTCGAAAGTCTTAAACCAGTGCTTCCATTCCTGAGCAGCCGTTGATAAGCTGGGGTCACAGTCTAGCCTCTCAGGTTTCAGTAAACGCTCCATGTTGTGATGTAGTCTAGCGCAGGATCACCACCAGGTAGCCCAGGATTCTATGTTCAATAAATTGTTGTGATAGAAACACAGGCCTTATCTCTAGGCTTTATTGAACATAGAATCTTCATAGTACTTCTGCAACAACAAAATATAATGACTAGTACATCTAATAATGGCTTCTACAGGGATGGTGATGTCTTGCATATGTCAAGAGAAAAGTTATAACTACAGGCCACATATTTAAACTCACCATGTAATCTGCATCGCTGATAAATGTATAAAGTATGAGAGAATCACACACCATGTGTTGGTGCCCATGACCACACCAAACTGTTGTTGTTGTTAAGGGCCCCTAGAGGTGGTGCAGTATTATCCTGCTGCTGCTCCTCACAGGACCAGTATCACTACAAAGGAGTTTAGCTATTTCTGGGTCGGTGATCTTCTTGACATCAAATACTGGGAAGGAGTTATCTTGGACTGTAGCGGCGGCCATGTTTGTTGTCGTCTGTCGTGTGTTGTGGTGATGTCGGTGGGTGATGAGGGTTGTGTCCTGGCTGGCAGTACTACAAGTTTTCCTCGTGTTATTACTGCTCTCACCTTTGATGTTAGGAGTCCTTAGCTGGTTACTGGATCTTCTTTTATTGTTCTGACCCTTGTCCATTGGCTGTGGCTTCGGGTGAATAGTAGGCGATGGGTGTTGGGTGTATGTTGTGGAGTATCACTCCAGTGGCAGCGGGGTAGGAGTTGCTAGAACGAGTCCTATTAGTTGGTAATTTGTGAACTTTTGGGTGATTTCTGCAGTTGCTTTATATCATTCTGGGTATCCACACATGTTAGTGTTATGCGGGTCTTGATTAGGTCATCACTGGGCTGCTGGGAACCTCAGGTAGAAGTAAAAATAGAGGACAAGGTTCCTGTTGCCGCTGCCGCTGTTGACAACAGTGTTTGTGTGGTACCATTGTGGTACCATTGTGGTACCATTGTGAGGTACCATTTCGATGTTCACTAGTGGTAGTAGTAGTGGTAGTGACAAAAGTAATACAATATGGTAGAGCAATTAATTCGTACATGTTTAAAAGGATATAAAAGCTATTACTTGGGTAACATAAAAAATAGGTTGGACAAATATAGACTGGAAAGAGACAGCTTGTTTCAGTGTTCACTCTCTGTAATGTGCTTTGTGTAGTATAACAGGAGAGACTATGTGATGGCAGGGTTTACTGTTTTCAGGAGGATTCTTGCTAAGACTTCGGAGATGGTGAAGCTGCCGTTGTTTTGTTTAATTGTATTCGAAACAGCGATCAGTGATGATTCGAGGCACTTGCGTCTGCGAAAATTAGTTTCTTTGATCACTAATTGGGCGTCTCTGAACTTCATGAGATGATTGGTGGAATTTCGGTGTTGTACACAGGCGTTGTTCAAGTTATCGTTCCTACCAGACTCATGGAACTCTGTGTTCATCAAGAACTGCAAGAAGCCCCTATCACGAGCCTTTTCCATCCTATGGAGAGGGAGCATGGACACGGGGGTCGTCCCACAGTTACTAAAAACAACAGACATAGCCCCACTCCACAAAGGGGGCAGTAAAGCAACAGCAAAGAACTACAGACCAATAGCACTAACATCCCATATCATAAAAATCTTTGAAAGGGTCCTAAGAAGCAAGATCACCACGCATCTAGAAACCCATCAGTTACACAACCCAGGGCAACATGGGTTTAGAACAGGTCGCTCCTGTCTGTCTCAACTATTGGACCACTACGACAAGGTCCTAAATGCACTAGAAGACAAAAAGAATGCAGATGTAATATATACAGACTTTGCAAAAGCCTTCGACAAGTGTGACCATGGCGTAATAGCGCACAAAATGCGTGCTAAAGGAATAACAGGAAAAGTCGGTCGATGGATCTATAATTTCCTCACTAACAGAACACAGAGAGTAGTCGTCAACAGAGTAAAGTCCGAGGCAGCTACGGTGAAAAGCTCTGTTCCACAAGGCACAGTACTCGCTCCCATCTTGTTCCTCATCCTTATATCCGACATAGACAAGGATGTCAGCCACAGCACCGTGTCTTCCTTTGCAGATGACACCCGAATCTGCATGACAGTGTCTTCCATTGCAGACACTGCAAAGCTCCAGGCAGACATCAACCAAATCTTTCAGTGGGCTGCAGAAAACAATATGAAGTTCAACGATGAGAAATTTCAATTACTCAGATATGGTAAACATGAGGAAATTAAATCTTCATCAGAGTACAAAACAAATTCTGGCCACAAAATAGAGCGAAACACCAACGTCAAAGACCTGGGAGTGATCATGTCGGAGGATCTCACCTTCAAGGACCATAACACTGTATCAATCGCATCTGCTAGAAAAATGACAGGATGGATAATGAGAACCTTCAAAACTAGGGAGGCCAAGCCCATGATGACACTCTTCAGGTCACTTGTTCTATCTAGGCTGGAATATTGCTGCACACTAACAGCACCTTTCAAGGCAGGTGAAATTGCCGACCTAGAAAATGTACAGAGAACTTTCACGGCGCGCATAACGGAGATAAAACACCTCAATTATTGGGAGCGCTTGAGGTTCCTAAACCTGTATTCCCTGGAACGCAGGAGGGAGAGATACATGATTATATACACCTGGAAAATCCTAGAGGGACTAGTACCGAACTTGCACACGAAAATCACCCACTACGAAAGCAAAAGACTTGGCAGACGATGCACCATCCCCCCAATGAAAAGCAGGGGTGTCACTAGCACGTTAAGAGACCATACAATAAGTGTCAGGGGCCCGAGACTGTTCAACTGCCTCCCAGCACACATAAGGGGGATTACCAACAGACCCCTGGCAGTCTTCAAGCTGGCACTGGACAAGCACCTAAAGTCAGTTCCGGATCAGCCGGGCTGTGGCTCGTATGTTGGTTTGCGTGCAGCCAGCAGCAACAGCCTGGCTGATCAGGCTCTGATCCACCAGGAGGCCTGGTCTCAGACCGGGCCGCGGGGGCGTTGACCCCCGGAACTCTCTCCAGGTAAACTCCAGGTACATGCGTAAATGTGTTCATTGAGGCGGGTGTCGAGGTTTCTTGCTGTTTCACCTACGTAAATCTTGTCACAGCCTCCACATGGTATAGTGTAAACTCCTGCATTGACTGGTTCGTGGTGCTTGGATTTTGTCCTGGTTAGATCCTTTATTGAAGTGCTAGAAGCGATGGCGACTCTGGTGTTAGAGTTTTGATGTACGTTTTGATGTACGGGATCTTCAGGCAAGGCTCAACGCAGTTGAACCAGCGATTCAGTTTACACTAGATGAGTCCAATGACAAGCTACCTTTCCTCGATGTCCTCATTCACAAAGTAGACAACAACCTAAGATTTCAAGTTTATCGGAAACCCACCAATAAAAATGATCTCACACACTTCTATTCCAATCAAGATACCAAGACCAAAAGAGGCATCATCATCGGGTTTTTCCTAAGAGCATACCGAATTTGTAGTCCTGAGCTTCTTGACGAGGAATGTACATACATTCACCAAACATTCACTGAGTTACATTTTCCTCCTTTTTTCATCAAAGACTGCAAGAAAAGAGCTCTTCAGATCATTAATTCTCCACGCATCAACACCACTCTCAAACTTTCGTCAACATAAACAATATTGGTGATGGCATTTGGAAGATAAGGAGGAGGAGAGAGGGAGTTGGGGTTAGTGTTTGGAAGGGGAACCCCCCTCCATGAGGACTTCAGGTTGCTAGTGGAATTACAGTAAATCAACCATTCAAATCATTATGAAGCTCTGTGTAGTCTGCGGTCAATCAAACAAACGGGCTTCCACATGGATAAATTGTCATTTTTGTGGAAATTGGTGTCACGCCCCTTGTGCAGATATCCAAGAACTAGCTACAAGCAGTATTAAAACAGGGAAGTGTTTTTGGGTATGCCCAAATGAGATAAATCTGTGGACTAAAATCACAAGGGTATTAAAAGAGGATAACATCAAAGCTGCTTTCATAGACAACCTGGAAGCTTTCTACAACAGATGGGAACATAAAAAGTCTGGGCTGACTGGTACTGCCCTTGATACTGGCCATGTAGTCAGAAACTGTAAGGCTGGAGGTGATGTCCTGGTAGTCAGTAAATGTGGGGCTGATAGTGCTGTCCTGGGAGACAGTAATGGTGAAGCTGGAGATGCTGTCCTGGAAGACAGTAATGGTGAAGCTGGAGGTGCTGTCCTGGGAGACAGTAATGGTAAAGCTGGAGGTGCTGTCCTGGGAGACAGTAATGGTGAAGTTGGAGATTTTGTCCAGGTAGTCGGGAATTATACGCAGGAAGGAATGCATATAAATGACCTCATAGGGGACAGGAGCCGTTGTGGGGAAACAAGTGTACTCTCTTCAGGTAAACTCCAGTTAAAGATAAGATAAAACCAATATTACAAACTAGAAATACAACAGGAAATAGCAAACAAAAGGACTCCACTAGCAATAGTGAGGATATATTACCAAAAACAACTGGTGGGAGCTCCATTGTTGGTGCTAGGGAGGATAGGAATAAGACAGGTAAACATGCACCAACAGGGAATACAGTCACAGAAACCCAAGGCAAACGGAAACCAAGCCTGTGCACATACTATGCACTTGGTATCTGCAGACATGGGAAATCTGGAAAAACAGATGGGACGTGCAACTATGACCACCCTAGAAAATGCCGTGCCCAGATGACAACAGGAAAATGCAAACTCCCTTCCTGTAAGCTTTTTCACCCTGAAATGTATACCTCTTCAGTACAGGAAAGACTGTGTTATAACTTAAATTGCCAGGCACACCATCTAAAGGGGACAAAAAGATACAAAACATCCAGACCATGGGAAAACCTGGGTAGCAACAGCCACTCAAGAGGGAGAGGTTTTTTAGTGCCAGGAAGGAAAAAAACTGACAGGAAATGGCAGAAATTGTACACCAAATCCAGTCATTCCTGGAGTGGAACCACAGTCGATGGCCTCCACTCCAAACCAACAGATGCAGATACTAATGCAGGAAAAAAAATCCCCCCCCCCCAGTACAAACAATACCACCAGTCCGATGACATTCTTCTTTGCAAATATACAGGGTCTAAAGCCAGGAACAAACAACAAAATACCTTTCATCCATAGACTGCTTGCAGAGGCAAACCAATGTTCGCCGCTTTCACTGAGACCCACATAAAGGATCACTTGTACAACGAAATATGGATCCCAGGTTACAACCTATACAGATGTGACAGAGTGAACAGGCAAAAGGGGGGGGGGAGTTGGCCTGTACATTGCAGAGTCACTTGTTTGCACAGAACTGCTTAATGCCTTAAATGATGTAGTGGAAGTTTTAGCAGTAAAGATCGAGAACCAAAACCTAGTCATTGTGGTAGTCTACAAGCCTCCGGATGTAACATCCCAGCAATTCCAGGAACAGCTGTTAAAAATTGACCACTGACTGGAAAATCTTCCAGCTCCTGCACCCAACATCTTGCTCCTGGGGGATTTCAACTTAAGGCACCTAAAATGGAGGAATATAGCAAATAATATTGTTGCAGTAATAACACCAGGAGGCAGCTCTGATGAAAACTCACACTCACACGAGCTTCTAAATCTCTGCACAAAATTCAATTTAAACCAGCAAATAATAGAGCCTACTAGAATGGAGAATACACTAGACCTCATCTTCACTAACAATGATGATCTGATAAGAAATTACCTGGAGTTTACCTGGAGAGAGTTCCGGGGGTCAACGCCCCCGCGGCCCGGTCTGTGACCAGGCCTCCTGGTGGATCAGAGCCTGATCAACCAGGCTGTTGCTGCTGGCTGCACGCAAACCAACGTACGAGCCACAGCCCGGCTGATCCGGAACTGACTTTAGGTGCTTGTCCAGTGCCAGCTTGAAGACTGCCAGGGGTCTGTTGGTAATCCCCCTTATGTGTGCTGGGAGGCAGTTGAACAGTCTTGGGCCCCTGACACTTATTGTATGGTCTCTTAACGTGCTAGTGACACCCCTGCTTTTCATTGGGGGGATGGTGCATCGTCTGCCAAGTCTTTTGCTTTCGTAGTGAGTTATTTTCGTGTGCAAGTTCGGTACTAGTCCCTCTATGATTTTCCAGGTGTATATAATCATGTATCTCTCCCTCCTGCGTTCCAGGGAATACAGGTTTAGGAACCTCAAGCGCTCCCAATAATTGAGGTGTTTTATCTCCGTTATGCGCGCCGTGAAAGTTCTCTGTACATTTTCTAGGTCGGCAATTTCACCTGCCTTGAAAGGTGCTGTTAGTGTGCAGCAATATTCCAGCCTAGATAGAACAAGTGACCTGAAGAGTGTCATCATGGGCTTGGCCTCAAAAACAACATACTCAGATCACAACATAATTGATGTTCAGACATGTATGCGTAGAGCCCCAGACCGACAAAATGAGATTATTCACGAGGGAGCATTCACCAAATTCAACTTCAATAACAAAAAACATAAAGTGGGACCAAGTAAACCAAGTCCTAACCGATATAAGTTGGGAAGATATACTAAGCAACACAGACCCCAACTTATGCCAAGAACAGATTAACTTGGTGGCACTCGATGTATGCACAAGACTTATTCCTCTAAGAAAAAGGAGTAGATGTAAAATAGAAAGAAACAGGCGCTCCCTTTACAGGCGACTGAAAAGAATAAGAGAGCTTCTAAAAGAGGTCAATATATCTGAAATGCGTAGGGAGACACTGGTCAGAGAAATAGCAAACATCGAACTTAAGATAAAGGAATCTTATAGGAGTCAGGAATCGCGGGAAGAACTAAAAGCCATAAATGAAATCGAAAGAAACCCAAGTATTTCTTCTCCTGTGCCAAATCAAAGTCGAGAACAACGTTCAGTATTGGGCCCTTACTTAAACAAGATGGGTCCTACACAGACGACAGCAAGGAAATGAGTGAGCAACTCAAGTCCCAATATGACTCATGTTTTAGCAAGCCACTAACCAGACTGAGAGTCGAAGATCAAAATGATTTTATGAGAGAGCCACAGAATTTGGTTATCACAAGCCTATCTGATGTTATCCTGACGCCAAATGACTTCGAACAGGCGATAAATGACATGCCCATGCACTCTGCCTCAGGGCCAGACTCATGGAACTTCGTGTTCATCAAGAACTGCAAGAAGCCCCTATCACGAGCCTTTACCATCCTATGGAGAGGGAGCATGGACACGGGGGCCGTCCCACAGTTACTAGAAACAACAGACATAGCCCCACTCCACAAAGGGGGCAGTAAAGCAACAGCAAAGAACTACAGACCGATAGCACTAACATCCCATATCATAAAAATCTTTGAAAGGGTCCTAAGAAGCAAGATCACCACCCATCTAGAAACCCATCAGTTACACAACCCAGGGCAACATGGGTTTAGAACAGGTCGCTCCTGTCTGTCTCAACTATTGGATCACTACAAGGTCCTAGATACACTAGAAGACAAAAAGAATGCAGATGTAATATATACTGACTTTGCAAAAGCCTTCGACAAGTGTGACCATGGCGTAATAGCGCACAAAATGCGTGCTAAAGGAATAACAGGAAAAGTCGGTCGATGGATCTATAATTTCCTCACTAACAGAACACAGAGAGTAGTAGTCAACAGAGTAAAGTCCGAGGCAGCCACGGTGAAAATCTCTGTTCCACAAGGCACAGTACTCGCTCCCATCTTGTTCCTCATCCTCATACCTGACATAGACAAGGATGTCAGCCACAGCACCGTGTCTTCCTTTGCAGATGACACCCGAATCTGCATGACAGTGTCTTCCATTGCAGACACTGCAAGGCTCCAGGCGGACATCAACCAAATCTTTCAGTGGGCTGCAGAAAACAATATGAAGTTCAACGAGGAGAAATTTCAATTACTCAGATGTGGTAAACACGAGGAAATTAAATCTTCATCAGAGTACAAAACAAATTCTGGCCACAAAATAGAGCGAAACACCAACGTCAAAGACCTGGGAGTGATCATGTCGGAGGATCTCACCTTCAAGGACCATAACATTGTATTAATCGCATCTGCTAGAAAAATGACAGGATGGATAATGAGAACCTTCAAAACGAGGGATGCCAAGCCCATGATGACACTCTTCAGGTCACTTGTTCTATCTAGGCTGGAATATTGCTGCACACTAACAGCACCTTTCAAGGCAGGTGAAATTGCTGACCTAGAAAATGTACAGAGAACCTTCACGGCGCGCATAACGGAAATAAAACACCTCAATTACTGGGAGCGCTTGAGGTTCCTGAACCTGTATTCCCTGGAATGCAGGCGGGAGAGATACATGATTATATACACCTGGAAAATCCTAGAGGGACTAGTACCGAACTTGCACACGAAAATCACTCACTACGAAAGCAAAAGACTTGGCAGACGATGCAACATCCCCCCAATGAAAAGCAGGGGTGTCACTAGCACGTTAAGAGACCATACAGTAAGTGTCAGGGGCCCCGAGACTGTTCAACTGCCTCCCAGCATACATAAAGGGGATTACCAACAGACCCCTGACAGTCTTCAAGCTGGCACTGGACAAGCACCTAAAGTCGGTTCCTGATCAGCCAGGCTGTGGCTCCTACGTTGGATTGCGTGCAGCCAGCAGTAAGAGCCTGGTTGATCAGGCTCTGATCCACCAGGAGGCCTGGTCACAGACCGGGCCACGGGGGCGTTGACCCCCGGAACTCTCTCTAGGTAAACTCCTGGTAAACCACTCCCAACAAAGTTATAATTCTTCCCAACAGCCAGGTTGCACTGAACGTCTCAAAAGTACTTTCACAAGCTAACACCAGAGTCGCCATCGCTTCTAGCACTTCAATAAAGGATCTAACCAGGACAAAATCCAAGCACCACGAACCAGTCAATGCAGGAGTTTACACTATACCATGTGGAGGCTGTGACAAGATTTACGTAGGTGAAACAGCAAGAAACCTCGACACCCGCCTCAATGAACACATTTACGCATGTAGGAACGATAACTTGAACAACGCATGTGTACAACACCGAAATTCCACCAATCATCTCATGAAATTCAGAGACGCCCAATTAGTGATCAAAGAAACTAATTTCCGCAGACCCAAGTGCCTCGAATCAGCACTGATCGCTGTTTCGAATGCAATTAGACAAAACAACGGCAGCTTCACTATCTCCGAAGTCTTAGCAAGAATCCTCTTGAAAACAGTAAACCCTGCCATCACATAGTCTCTCCTGTTATACTACACAAAGCACATTACAGAGAGTGAACACTGAAACAAGCTGCCTCTTTCCAGTCTATATTTGTCCAACCTATTTTTTATGTTACCCAAGTAATAGCTTTTATATCCTTTTACTTATGTACGAATTAATTGCTCTACCATATTGTATTACTTTTGTCACTACTACTACTACTACTACTACTACTACTACTACTACTACTACTACTACTACTACTAGTTAACATCGAAATGGTACCTCACTAGTATTGCACCTCTCACTGAGCCTTTATATACCCTCTGTGTCTATGTATTGTTTGTAATGGCTTGATAAAGCTCCTGGAGAGCGAAACGTTGCCACAATAAATGTCACATTAGTTGCACTTGTGTCCTTTTACTTTACACCTCTTTGAACCTGACTATACAAACAAATTTTATTTCTTTGCAAAGGTTACAGTGTGTGATTTACATTTTATGAAGTGTTGTTAAGTACAAAGAAGGTTACTAACATACTATTTCAGCAGCAGTGGTGTTACAGCAGTGCTGGTCCAGTGTCCCCTTCCTTACCTCACTCGGCTTTTCTAACCCAGGCTAACCTATTTCCAACACAGGATAGCCTACTTTAACATAGGATATTTCTATTTCAGGATAACCTATTTCTAACCCAGTATAGCCTATTTCTAATCCAGGATAACCTGCTTCTAGCACAAGATAACTTTTTCAAACCCAGGATAACCTATATGTAACCAAAGATAACCTAAGGAAGGTCATCTTTAATCTACTATTATTATTATTAAAGATTCGCCGGTATTCTCCCGGCCCGGGCCTTTTCCAAGTGGTGGCCCGGCCTTGGCTCCCTCTTTAGGGAGTGTCTGAGACCTAAGTCTCCCATGGGAGGAGGCACAAGTACCTCCTCATCTTTGGGACCAACTGTCCCCAGGCCTAGCCACAAGCTAGGCCTCTCTGGTCTGCCATCCCCGCCCCAAGGGGGCAAATGGGAATGACAGTCTTATGAGCTAAAGGCTCGGGCTCAGGCACCTACCCTACCCTAGAAGGGTTAGGCATGGTGTCGATGTTTAATCTACGTTTAATATTTCTATGATTTCTCAAAGAATTTTTTTCGTGCTTAAAGAAAACGCACCAATAATCCTTTAAGGTAAACTATAACATATTTGTTATTATTAACATTAATATATACGTATTTTATAAATAGAAATCTCTGTTATTTAAATAATTTATATTACACATATATAAAAATGAATTACCAGTTTAAGCTTTTAGGAAATAAGTAAATGATTTTGTTATATTTAACAATTGCATATTTAGTTACTGTTTTTTAATTCAATTAACATGCTTGAAACTTAAATAAATTTTCTAAGATATTATACGTCCGGAAACAAGCGGCGGAAATAGGTATCCCTGTCTCCTATCCCGCAGCGATTATATCGCAAAACTTTTTGATTTGTTCTTCCAGATTGAAGAACACTTTAACCTTGCATCCTGTGGAAAATATTTTAATTTTCCGAAGCTATAGTGCCTAATAGGTGTTTAATGTGTCGATATGGGTCAAAAATGTATTTGAAAATGGAATAGAACCAAGAGTTCCCTCTGCGCCTGCGCGGATGTGCGGGGGAAGAGGTCGACACAGGGCATGGAGGCGGGGGGAGTTTTTTGAATGTAGTGAAGAGGCTGTGAAAACATGGGACCAGGAAATTGGCGTTCACGGCGGCCTAAGGATTAATATAGGCCTCACTTCATAATAGAAAGTGTCGTAACTGTTCCTGGTGAAGAGTGAGGGAACATGATTTGCGGGACCACCGTAATAAAGTGGTAAAATGAGTGAATAATGGTAGGACCGGGGGTGACTGGTGCGTCGCCATGGACTGTGTCCCGGGGAAAAATACCCGTGGTTTAATCATCACTCATCGGTCTCAGATCTTAATGGAGTGGCCTCCAATGTGTATAATAATTAGGAGACATTAAACCGTATGGTGGGCTAAGAAGTAATTAGTGATAATAACACCAAGTTAAGAGAATGTGTGAAGTGAAATGAGTCGCCGTTCTCAGAGTGAGCATCTGTTTATCTCGTGTTCCTATCTGGAGGATAGTGAAGTTTTTATGGAGTCACCCCCGAAACTCTCTCCAGGTAAACTCCAGGTACGACTTCTAAACCGGGACAAACCAACGGATACCTCGTCCTGCGGGAATAAGAACCGTGTCGGTGTAGCAGGACATCGAAATGTGATGGTGAATGGAGGAAATAAGGAGCATCAATCACCCACAGTTAAGTAACCCTTCTAGTTATAGCAGACTGATACTGGCCAGTCAGGTATGTTGTAATTGGATAGGTTATGGGTGATTCAGCTACTTCAAGTGACCACCAGAGAATATCTGGTAAGTGGTGGGATTATGTACAAGTGTTTTTCCTTGATGGATATGTCCATGTGTAACCTACCCCCCCCCCTTCATTCAGTTAAACTAATATAATCTATACAGTCCACAATTAATTAGTAGCGCCGTACTTGTGGGTGCTATCCAATTTTACTGGTCTCGGAGAGATATGGATAAGATTGTGAATGTCGAAGGAGCCACATGCAGTGACCAGAGGTGAACAATATAGTTGTTGTCTCCCAATGAGATTACTCGTATGCATGTAATGTTGAGGTACGTACAGGTAACACCCCTAGAAAATTTTTCATACATCCATTATAAAGGTCAGAGGCATTTATGATAATGGAACCTATAAAACTGCAATATGATTATAAACAAATCAAGGAACAGGTTTGGCTTGGAGTCCTAAAACTCAGTGGCTAGTATTTACCACTGGACCAGCTGACTAATAACATTCATCTAACTATGGAGTGCAGAAATAATTTAATTGGATGAATCTTATTATATTTATTAGAAATCCTAACAAGATCTTGGAATATGAAATAGACAGGCTGCTCCACTCAACATCTCAGGTCAATAAAAAGATCAACATAGCCAAAGCCGGTCTTAGCATTTAATCAAGCCCCTACATATGTCAAAAAAATCTGTATAAAATGATGATAAGACCAACACTCGAATACCCATGTGTCCCAGCGTCCTTAACAACAAAGACCAACATGCTAAAGTTGCAACGGGTCCAGAATAGAGCTCTCCGCTTTATTACGGGTACCTGGAGGAGAGGCAGAGTCAAAATGGCAGATTTACACATACAACAGGATATTACTGCCTTAAATGTACGCCTTGATACGCTGAAGAAGAAACAACTCTATGCAATGCAAGAACTCTACATGCCAGACAGAGAACATCCTCTCCAAGTTGAGAATACCACTGATTATATCTTCAATACTCCTCCTCACAGGACCCAAAGAATGACTCTCCCACAGAGGGTGCGTCGCTTCATCCATAAAGACGATTATCATCGACCAATGATCTTGAGCAACCTCCGTGCAGATGAAGATGATGACTGGCTAACACCAGAACCCTTCTATGTCTACTAAGAAAATCACCGCCCCCAATAAGGGAGATATAGAATACATATGCTGCTATGTATGATAATTCTATGTAACTGTATTGTGTATACCTGAATAAATTTACTTACTTACTTACTTACTTACTTAGAACAATTCTACTGTTAAAACTATGCTACATTTACTGTGGCGGGACACCACCTTGAAAGAAGCTAACCAAGTAATTCTTTAAGAACTGTACAGACAATTACCGCCTTAATTGTCGTCAAATATTCGTTGTTCTATCACAAATAAAAAAAAAAGGCAATTGCAACTTGTTTATATACTACCAGTTCAGAGTCATGTACCTGTATATCTTATATCTATGTGACTCTGATGGGTTAGTATTATACCCCTTCAAGAATATTCTATTATTCCACATACACTTTTTAAATTGCACCAAAGTGGTTGGGCCACTTACCTTTTATATCCTGCCTCACTCCCCCCTCCCACCCTTTTCCAGTATTTCTATCCTTACCCATCTTACCAAAGACTCTGGTCTGAAATACAATACAATGCAATCTTATTACAGCCAGTGGAGGGAGGGTAGGGTAGGGGATGCCCTAGGAAAGGTTGGAGGGAGGGGGTAAAGGAGATTTTGTGTGCGAAGGGGATGGACTTCCAGCAAGCGTGCGTGAGCGTGTTAGATAGGAGCAAATGGAGACAAATGGTTTTTAGGACTTGACATGCTGTTGGACTGCAAGCAAGGTAACATTTATGAAGAGATTCAGGGAAACCGGCAGGACAGACTTCTTCCTTACCCATCTTGCCAAAAACTCTGGTCTGAAATACAATACCTGGAGTTTACCTGGAGAGAGTTCCGGGGGTCAACGCCCCCGTGGCCCGGTCTGTGAATAAGCCTCCTGGTGGATCAGAGCCTGATCAACCAGGCTGTTACTGCTGGCTGCACGCAAACCAACGTAGGAGCCACAGCCCGGCTGGTCAGGTACTGACTTTAGGTGCTTGTCCAGTGCCAGCTTGAAGACTGCCAGGGGTCTATTGGTAATCCCCCTTATGTATGCTGGAAGGCAGTTGAACAGTCTCGGGCCTCTGACACTTATTGTATGGTCTCTTAACGTGCTAGTGACACCCCTACTTTTCATTGGGGGGATGTTGCATCGTCTGCCAAGTCTTTTGCTTTCGTTGTGAGTGATTTTCGTGTGCAAGTTCGGTACTAGTCCCTCTAGGATTTTCCAGGTGTATATAATCATGTATCTCTCCCGCCTGCATTCCAGGGAATACAGGTTCAGCAACCTCAAGCGCTCCCAATAATTGAGGTGTTTTATCTCCGTTATGTGCGCCGTGAAGGTTCTCTGTACATTTTCTAGGTCAGCAATTTCACCTGCCTTGAAAGGTGCTGTTAGTGTGCAGCAATATTCCAGCCTAGATAGAACAAGTGACCTGAAGAGTGTCCTCATGGGCTTGACATCCCTCGTTTTGAAGGTTCTCATTATCCATCCTGTCATTTTTCTAGCAGCTGCGATTGATACAATGTTATGGTCCTTGAAGGTGAGATCCTCCGACATGATCACTCCCAGGTCTTTGACGTTGGTGTTTCGCTCTATTTTGTGGCCGGAATTTGTTTGTACTTGATGAAGTTTTAATTTCCTCATGTTTACTATATCTGAGTAATTGAAATTTCTCATCGTTGAACTTCATATTGTTTAATGCAGCCCACTGAAAGATTTGGTTGATGTCCGCCTGGAGCTTTGCAGTGTCTGCAATGGAAGACACTGTCATGCAGATTCGGGTGTCATCTGCAGAGGAAGACACGGTGCTGTGGCTGACATCCTTGTCTATGTCAGATATTAGGATGAGAAACAAGATGAGAGTGAGTACTGTGTCTTGTGGAACAGAGCTTTTCACCGTAGCTGCCTCGAACTTTACTCTGTTGACTACTACTCTTTGTGTTCTGTTTGTGAGGAAGTTATAGATCCATCTACCGACTTTTCCTGTTATTCCTTTAACACGCATTTTGTGCGCTATTACGCCATGGTCACACTTGTCGAAGGCTTTTGCAAAGTCTGTATATATTACATCTGCATACTTTTGTCTTCTAGTGCATCTAGAACCTTGTCGTAGTGATCCAATAGTTGAGACAGACAGGAGCGACCTGTTCTAAACCCATGTTGCCCTGGGTTGTGTAATTGATGGGTTTCTATATGGGTAGCGATCTTGCTTCTTAGGACTCTTTCAAAGATTATGATATGAGATGTTAGTGCTATCGGTCTGTAGTTCTTTGCTATTGCTTTACTGCCCCCTTTGTGGAGTGGGGCTATGTCTGTTGTTTTTAGTAACTGTGGGACGACCCCCGTGTCCATGCTCCCTCTCCATAGGATGGTAAAAGCTCGTGATAGGGGATTCTTGCAGTTCTTGATGAACACGGAGTTCCATGAGTCTGGCCCTGGGGCAGAGTGCATGGGCATGTAATTTATCTCCTGTTCGAAGTCATTTGGCGTCAGGATAACATCAGATAGGCTTGTGTTAACCAAATTCTGTGGCTCTCTCATAAAAAACTTCATTTTGATCTTCGACTCTCAGTCTAGTTAGTGGCTTGCTAAAACATGTCATTTTGGGACTTGAGTTGCTCACTCATTTCCTTGCTGTCATCTGTGTAGGACCCATCTTGTTTAAGTAGGAGCCCAATACTGGACGTTGTTCTCGACTTTGATTTGGCATAGGAAAAGAAATACTTTGGGATTCTTTCAATTTCATTTATGGCTTTTAGTTCTTCCCACGATTCCTGACTCCTATAAGATTCCTTTAGCTTAAGTTTAATGTTTGCTATTTCTCTGACCAGTGACTCCCTACGCATTTCAGATATATTGGCCTCTTATAGCCGCTCTGTTATTCTTTTCCATCGCCTGTAAAGGGAGAGCCTGTCTCTTTCTATTTTACTTCTACTCCTCCTTTTTCTTAAAGGAATAAGCCTTGAGTATACATCGAGTGCACCGAGTTAATCTGTTCTAGGCATAAGTTGGGGTCTGTGTTGCTTAGTCTATCTTCCCAGCTTGTATCGGTTAGGACTTGGTTTACTTAGTAAGTAAGTAAGTAAGTTTATTCAGGTATACACAAATACAGTTATATAGAATTATCATACATAGCAGCATATGTGTAGAGAACCTGGGATAACCCAAAAAAGTCAGACAGAGTGACTTATTTCCATTGGGGTCCTTTTACCTTATTATTATAATATAAAGGTTATAATATTTTCATATTATTCTATAATGAAGATAACATCTTATTATCATACTAAAAAGACTATCTACTACACGAAGGTCATTAAGACTATCTACAATACGAGGGTCATTACTATGAATAAGGTAAAATTTACACGTAAGTAGGTGTGAAAGCGTGTATACCTCTGAGTGGGCCCGGTGGCCTGGTGGCTAAAGCTCCCGCTTCACACACGGAGGGCCCGGGTTCGATTCCCGGCGGGTGGAAACATTTCGACACGTTTCCTTACACCTGTTGTCCTGTTCACCTAGCAGCAAATAGGTACCTGGGTGTTAGTCGACTGGTGTGGGTCGCATCCTGGGGGACAAGATTAAGGACCCCAATGGAAATAAGTTAGACAGTCCTCGATGACGCACTGACTTTCTTGTGTTATCCTGGGTGGCTAACCCTCCGGGGTTAAAAATCCGAACGAAACCTTATCTTATCTTATCTTTCAGCGGTCCCCACGGTACGGTCCCTCCTCTCAGTGGCTGCCTCCTCTGTACGCTGTATTCCTGAGCGGTCTCCTTCCACCCGAGCGCCAACCTGCCCGCGCCGAACCACGACCTTGACCTCACCCTCGACCACCTCGCCCTCGACCACCTCGCCCTCGACCACCTCACTCTCAACCCCCACCCGCACCTCATCCTCAACCCCCCACCATGCCCTTCAACCCCCATCAATGCCCCCCGTGCGCCTTGCCCGCATGCGCACCCGACCGGGGCCCAACCCACGCCCGCCCTCGTGCCCGCCCGCGCCTTCTGCAGTGCCTTCTGCAGCGTCGTCAGGATCGCCCCCGCTCCCCGAATTTTTTTCAGATTTCTTTCGAATTTTTTTTTGAATTTCTTGTGCTCTCCATCTCCTCGGATCAAGTTTTTCTCAATATCAATAATACAAAGACTCCACTTCCTCGGATCATTTTTTTGGATTCCCCCCTATGGGGTTTCGAAATTCTTATGATCTCCTCGGATCAACACCCTCCCCCACACCTCCCACCACCCACTTCTACCCCAAGTATTCCTGCTCTACTTCCTTGGATCAAGTTTTCTGGATTCCCCCCTATGGGGTTTCGAAATTCTTATGATCTCCTCGGATCAACACCCTCCCTCCCACAGAACTGCTTAATGCCTCAAATGATGTAGTGGAAGTTTTAGCAGTAAAGGTTGAGAACCAAAACCTAGTCATTGTGGTAGTCTACAAGCCTCCGGATGCAACATCCCAGCAATTCCAGGAACAGCTGTTAAAAACTGACCACTGTCTGGAAAATCTTCCAGCTCCTGCACCCAACATCTTGCTCCTGGGGGATTTCAACTTAAGGCACCTAAAATGGAGGAATATAGCAAATAGTATTGTTGCAGTAATAACACCAGGAGGCAGCTCTGATGAAAACTCACACTCACACGAACTTTTAAATCTCTGCACAAAATTCAATTTAAACCAGCAAATAATAGAGCCTACTAGAATGGAGAATACACTAAACCTCATCTTCACTAACAATGATGATCTGATAAGAAATGTCTCCATATCAAAAACAATATACTCAGATCACAACATAATTGAGGTTGAGACATGTATGCGCGGAGCCCCAGACCGACAAAATGAGATTAGTCACGAAGGAGCATTCACCAAATTCAACTTCAATAACAAAAACATAAAGTGGGACCAAGCAAACCAAGTCCTAACCGATATAAGGTGGGAAGATATACTAAGCAACACAGACCCCAACTTATGCCTAGAGCAGATTAACTTGGTGGCACTCGATGTATGCACAAGACTTATTCCTCTAAGAAAAAGGAGGAGATGAATGGTTTTGAAAACCGACAAGTTGAAGAATTGAGACACTTATGCAACACATGGGAATCTTTATTGAAGAAACGTTTCGCCACACAGTGGCTTCATCAGTCCAATACAAAGTAGAAATTGGTAAGGAGAGTAGAAGTATGAGGTAATCAGTCCCTCAACCTGGATTCGATGTGTTCAGTCCATCACTCTTGTAGTAAGTGCAGCATAGGGCCAGAGAGGTGGCTTATATACTGCGGTGAGATGAGCTGAAGCAGGAGGAGGCGGGATCACAGTGGGACCTGCCACTAGTGTAAGTAGGTCGTCGCCCGAAGGTTGGGCAAGCGTTGAAGTCTTTGTACCAAGATCCCATGATGTTGCAGTGTCTGACAGATGTGATGAATGGTTTTGAAAACCGACAAGTTGAAGAATTGAGACACTTATGCAACACATGGGAATCTTTATTGAAGAAACGTTTCGCCACACAGTGGCTTCATCAGCTCATCTCACCGCAGTATATAAGCCACCTCTCTGGCCCTATGCTGCACTTACTACAAGAGTGATGGACTGAACACATCGAATCCAGGTTGAGGGACTGATTACCTCATACTTCTACTCTCCTTACCAATTTCTACTTTGTATTGGACTGATGAAGCCACTGTGTGGCGAAACGTTTCTTCAATAAAGATTCCCATGTGTTGCATAAGTGTCTCAATTCTTCAACTTGTCGTTTTTCAAAACCATTCATCACATCTGTCAGACACTGCAACATCATGGGATCTTGGTACAAAGACTTCAACGCTTGCCCAACCTTTGGACTACGACCTACTTACACTAGTGGCAGGTCCCACTGTGATCCCGCCTCCTCCTGCTTCAGCTCATCTCACCGCAGTATATAAGCCACCTCTCTGGCCCTATGCTGCACTTACTACAAGAGTGATGGACTGAACACATCGAATCCAGGTTGAGGGACTGATTACCTCATACTTCTACTCTCCTTACCAATTTCTACTTTGTATTGGACTGATGAAGCCACTGTGTGGCGAAACGTTTCTTCAATAAAGATTCCCATATGTTGCATAAGTGTCTCAATTCTTCAAAAAGGAGGAGTAGATGTAAAATAGAAAGAGACAGGCGCTCCCTTTACAGGCGACGGAAAAGAATAACAGAGCGGCTAAAAGAGGTCAATCTATCTGAAATGCGTAGGGAGACACTGGTCAGAGAAATAGCAAACATCGAACTTAAGCTAAAGGAATCTTATAGGAGTCAGGAATCGCGGGAAGAACTAAAAGCAATAAATGAAATCGAAAGAAACTCAAAGTATTTCTTCTCCTATGCCAAATCAAAGTCGAGAACAACGTCCAGTATTGGGCCCTTACTTAAAGAAGATGGGTCCTACACAGATGACAGCAAGGAAATGAGTGAGCTACTCAAGTCCCAATATGACTCAGTTTTTAGCAAGCCACTAACCAGACTGAGAGTCGAAGATCAAAATGAATTTTTTATGAAAGAGCCACAGAATTTGGTTAACACAAGCCTATCTGATGTTATCCTGACGCCAAATGACTTCGAACAGGCGATAAATGACATGCCCATGCACTCTGCCCCAGGGCCAGACTCATGGAACTCCGTGTTCATCAAGAACTGCAAGAAGCCCCTATCACGAGCCTTTACCATCTTATGGAGAGGGAGCATGGACACGGGGGTCGTCCCACAGTTACTAAAAACAACAGACATAGCCCCACTCCACAAATGAGGCAGTAAAGCAACAGCAAAGAACTACAGACCAATAGCACTAACATCCCATATCATAAAAATCTTTGAAAGGGTCCTAAGAAGCAAGATCACCACCCATCTAGAAACCCATCAGTTACACAACCCAGGGCAACATGGGTTTAGAACAGGTCGCTCCTGTCTGTCTCAACTATTGGATCACTACGACAAGGTCCTAGATGCACTAGAAGACAAAAAGAATGCAGATGTAATATATACAGACTTTGCAAAAGCCTTCAACAAGTGTGACCATGGCGTAATAGCGCACAAAATGCGTGCTAAAGGAATAACAGGAAAAGTAGGTCGATGGATCTATAATTTCCTCACTAACAAAACACAGAGAGTAGTCGTCAACAGAGTAAAGTCCGAGGCAGCTACGGTGAAAAGCTCTGTTCCACAAGGCACAGTACTCGCTCCCATCTTGTTCCTAATCCTCATATCCGACATAGACAAGGATGTCAGCCACAGCACCGTGTCTTCCTTTGCAGATGACACCCGAATCTGCATGACAGTGTTTTCCATTGCAGACACTGCAAGGCTCCAGGCAGACATCAACCAGATCTTTCAGTGGGCTGCAGAAAACAATATGAAGCTCAACGATGAGAAATTTCAATTACTCAGATATGGTAAACACGAGGAAATTAAATCTTCATCAGAGTACAAAACAAATTCTGGCCACAAAATAGAGCGAAACACCAACGTCAAAGACCTGGGAGTGATCATGTCGGAGGATCTCACCTTCAAGGACCATAACATTGTATCAATCGCATCTGCTAGAAAAATGACAGGATGGATAATGAGAACCTTCAAAACGAGGGATGCCTAGCCCATGATGACACTCTTCAGGTCACTTGTTCTGTCTAGGCTGGAATATTGCTGCACACTAACAGCACCTTTCAAGGCAAGTGAAATTGCTGACCTAGAAAATTTACAGAGAACCTTCACGGCGCGCATAACGGAGATAAAACACCTCAATTACTGGGAGTGCTTGAGGTTCCTGAACCTGTATTGCCTGGAACGCAGGTGGGAAAGATACATGATTATATACACCTGGAAAATCCTAGAGGGACTAGTAGCGAACTTGCACACGAAAATCCCTCACTACAAAAGCAAAAGACTTGGCAGACGATGCAACATCCTCCCAATGAAAAGCAGGGGTGTCACTAGCACGTTAAGAGACCATGCAATTAGTGTCAGGGGCCCGAGACTGTTCAACTGCCTCCCAGCATACATAAGGGGGATTACCAACAGACCCCTGGCAGTCTTCAAGCTGGCACTGGACAAGCACCTAAAGTCGGTTCCTGATCAGCCAGGGTGTGGCTCGTACGTTGGTTTGCGTGCAGCCAGCAGTAACAGTCTGGTTGATCAGGCTTTGATCCACCAGGAGGCCTGGTCACAGACCGGGCCGCGGTGGCGTTGACCCCCGGAACTCTCTCCAGGTAAACTCCAGGAACATTTCCAAACAACACCGAAACACTTACAACAGGATCACCACCAACTGAAAACATAACATGTACACACACACACAAAAAAAAAAAAGAAAAAATTAAGACATCCATCAACTATCATCAATGACCACTCGCCTCAAAACACTAAGATCGCAGAAAACACTCATTTTTATAAACATTCACACAAAAAAATCACAATCACCAACTCCCCTCACTACCACCAACACATACCAGCACAGATAGGGATACCTCCCATGTCATCACACTCCATCCTATGTTTACTTTGCGATCAGCGAGGTCACACCCAAACACCTTGTTTCAACCTGTTATATCTCCAATATCTAAGATCACCACAATCAAGGCGTTTACCAAATTCTATAACCCCACCACTAAGATCACACATTTTTTTTGTACACATTCTCTTAAAACACCATCATAACGATTAGATTAGATTTACATTTTGACAGCTAAGTGGCTAGTTTATTGTGCACCCCATATCCATCCTGTGGACGGTAGCGCGAGAGCATATGGATACACAAAAGGCCTAGGAACTAGGCCCCAAATGGTTAACAGGAATGCATATGGATTTATATCTTCATATCTATAGTTCACTTATCTGTTACAAGCAAATTTAGGAAATTTGCTTAGTATATCTGGTATCTTATTTTCATTAATAAGATATCTTGACATGTCACATAGGTTATTATACTGTCTGTCTCTGTATTCTTCAACAAGTGGACAATTAAGCACATAGTGTTCAAGAGAGTGACCATATGCCTGATCACATAATTTACATTTAGTTTGATCATCTGTGTGTCTCCCAAACTGCCAGAAGTACTTGTAACCAAGCCTAAGCCTGGCCCCTACAACATCAGTCAGGCTGTTCACATTGCAAGTTGCTCCACAAACATATTTATCTACGTTCATGTTATCATAGTGGGTTATAGATCTACTCAGGCTTCTGACTGCATTCCTATAACAATCATTTTCATTATTTACTTCTCTCCTAATGTTATTCCTAATGCTAGACACAGTTATACCAAAGTTATATTCTACATTCTCCTTCTGGGTACTCTTCTTGGCTAACATATCAACTTTATCATGAAGGAGTAATCCAATGTGTGATGGGATCCATAGCAATTGTACATTAATTCCTTTGTCCCTAATTTTTGAGTATCTATACCTGGCTTCTCCAATGAGCATGTTGTTGGAGTCATTATATGAGTCATGAGCCTTCAATGATGACATAGAATCAGTAATGATGATAGAGTGAAGCTCAGTGTCACAGGTTAGCTTTAGCGCCATTAGGATTGCAAACAATTCAGTTTGCAGTGTAGACGCCCAGTTGTTAATTCTTATGCCTAACTCAACAAATTTATTATCGTTTTTAACAAGGGAGGTGGCAACAAGAGCAGATGCAGCCCTGCCAGAAGACTTCTGTTTAGATCCATCAGTGTATATAACTTGTGATAACTTATTACTACCAGCTAGGTGAGAAATTTCTTCTTGAGCAGTTGCTCTAACAAGAGATTTAAGGAAGGGATTACTAGCGCTGGGAGCGCTTGAGGTTCCTGAACCTGTATTCCCTGGAACGCAGGCGGGAGAGATACATGATTATGTACACCTGGAAAATCCTAGAGGGACTAGTACCGAATTTGCACACGAAAATCACTCACTACGAAAGCAAAAGACTTGGCAGACGATGCAACATCCCCCCAATGAAAAGCAGGGGTGTCACTAGCACGTTAAGAGACCATACAATAAGTGTCAGGGGCCCGAGACTGTTCAACTGCCTCCCAGCATACATAAGGGGGATTACCAACAGACCCCTGGCAGTCTTCAAGCTGGCACTGGACAAGCACCTAAAGTCGGTTCCTGACCAGCCGGGCTGTGGCTCGTACGTTGGTTTGCGTGCAGCCAGCAGCAACAGCCTGGTTGATCAGGCTCTGATCCACCAGGAGGCCTGGTCACAGACCGGGCCGCGGGGGCGTTGACCTCCGGAACTCTCTCCAGGTAAACTCCAGGTATAGTGATTTGAGGGGATTTCTATAAATTGGTGTTAGCTGGTGATGCTAAACTTAGTTTCTGGTGATTTTGACGGTGTTTTGGTAGTATTTAGTTGTGATTTGGTAATAATCAATAGTGTTTTGTGAGTATTCGGAGGTGTTTGATGGTGTTTTTGAAGGTGTTCAAATGATGTGCAGAGTATTTTTTGAAGATGTTCATTGGTGTTTTAGTGTTGCTCTGAGTTGGTTCAAAGTTAGTCAGTGTGCTAGTTATGGTAATGTCTCATGTCGTAAGTGTATGAGTTAGTTTTTTTGTGCTTATGTTGTAAAGTCTGGAGAATGAGGGAGGAGTTTGGTGGATGAGATGTAATTTCAGTTAATGAAATGTGTAAGTGTGAATGAGAATGTAAATTGGTGGGTGAGTTAGAGAAGACAAAATGTTATGTGATCTTAGTAAATGTATAGATAGTTTTAGTGATCTTCGTTATGATGATGTTTTAAGAGAATGTGTACAAAAAAAATGTGTGGTCTTAGTGGTGGGGTTCTAGAATTTGGTAAACGTCTTGATTGTGGTGATCTTAGATATTGGAGATATAACAGGTTGAAACAAGGTGTTTGGGTGTGACCTCGCTGATCGCCAAGCAAACATAGGATGGAGTGTGATGACATGGGAGGTATCCCTATCTGTGCTGGTATGTGTTGGTGGTAGTGAGGGGAGTTGGTGATTGTGATTTTTTTGTGTGAATGTTTATAAAAATGAGTGTTTTCTGCGATCTTAGTGTTTTGAGGTGAGTGGTCATTGATGATAGTTGATGTATGTCTTAGTTTTTTTTTTTTTTGTGTGTGTGTGTACATGTTATGTTTTCAGTTGGTGGTGATCCTGTTGTAAGTGTTTCGGTGTTGTTTGGAAATGTTCAAAGGTGTTTTTTGTGAGTATTCAAATGATTTATGAGAATGTTTTTTTTTTGCGCTCATGTTATGTAACAGTCTGAGGTGAGTGGGATCGTCTTGGTTATAGTGATTTGAGGAGATTTCTATAAAATGGGTGTTAGTTGGTGGTGTTGATCTTAGTTTCTGGTGATTTTTAGTGTTGTTTGGGCAGTATTCGGTGCTGTTTTGGTAGTATTCAGTGGTGTTTTGGGAGTATTAAAAGGAGTTTGTTGATGTTTTTTGAATGTGCTCAAATGATGTTTTTGGAGTAATCAAATGTAATTGATGTTGTTTTTTGGTGTTGTACAAAGTAAAGTGGGGTGTGTGTGTGGGTGTGTTTGTGTTAGTTTTGGTAAAATGTCTCGTGTCATAAGTGTATGTGTTAGTTTTTGTGATAATGATGTAAAGTCTGGAGACAGAGGGAGTAGTGTGGTGGATGAGTTGCAATTTAATGAAATATGTAAGTGTAGATAAATTAGAGATGGCAAATCTTATTTGGGAGTATTCAAAATGATATTTATGAAGTGCTTCAGTGTTGTTTGGAAATGTTCAAAGGTGTTTATGTGAGTATTCAAATGATTTATGAGAGTGTTCGAAGTAATCTTGGGGTTGTTCTGTAGTGAGATGATAAAGGTTGTCGATGAGAGAATATTTCTTAAGAGATATTGAGAAAAGGTAGTCTCAAATGATGATGTATGAGAGTGTTTTGAAGGTGTTCAAAGTAAAGTGAGTTGTCTGTGTGTGTTAGTTGGTCATAGAATTTTGTGAATATCTTGGTTACAGTGATTTTAGTGGATTTGAGATGGGTGATGAGATGCATTTATGGATGTGAAATGTGATTTTTTGTGTTTGTTCTGAAGAGGTGTGTTGGGAGACGGGTGAGTGGGTGTGAAGAAATGTGGGTGAGATGGAGAGGGGTATGGGGTGGGTTGTATTAAAAATTTAAAGAAATATGGGGGGATTTTACTGAAAATAAAGGTAATGTGTGAATATTATAAAAAAAATTATAGAAGTGAAAAGTTATGATACACTGGAAAAGATTGGAGTGTGTAGAAACATGTCGCAGTAGTTGGGTAGTGAGATGATTAGTTGTTGTGAGAATAATATTAATTTATGTGGATACAAGGAGATGGGTATGGAGAGGATTTTATTAGAATTTTAGTAATGTAGGGAGGAATGTGCATTACATTTTAAGATTCAATAAAAAGAAGGGGAAAAATTTGTATCGGCAGAGGAAAAATTGTGAATAAATTGGTAAGTGATGAGGGTTGTGGGTATTGTTGTCGAACTAGAGATATCGAAAAAGATGTTATAAGTGGGTTGTTGTTGTGGGTGTTGTGGGTTGTGGGTGTTGTGGGTTGTGGGAGTTGTTGTCGAACTAGAGATACCGAAAAGATGTTATAAGTGGGTTGTTGTATGTGATGTGGGTTGTGGGTGTTGTGGGTTGTGGGTGTTGTGGGTTGTGGGTATTGTTGTCGAACTAGAGATACCAAAAAAGATGTTATAAGTGGGTTGTTGTTGTGGGTGTTGTGGGTTGTGAGTGTTGTGGGTTGTGGGTGTTGTTGTCGAACTAGAGATGCTGAAAAGTGGTTATGAGTTGTGGGTTGTTGTGGGTGTTGTGGGGTGTGGGTGATGTGGGTTGTGGGTGTTGTGGGATGTGGGTGTTGTGGGTTGTGGGTGTTGTCGAAGTAGAGATACCGAAAAAGAGATGATCCTGTTAAGTAAGTAAGTAAGCTATAAGTGTTCGTGTTTACCTGGAGTTTACCTGGAGAGAGTTCCGGGGGTCAACGCCCCCGCGGCCCGGTCTGTGACCAGGCCTCCTGGTGGATCAGAGCCTGATCAACCAGGCTGTTGCTGCTGGCTGCAGGCAAACCAACGTACGAGCCACAGCCCGGCTGATCAGGAACTGACTTTAGGTGCTTGTCCAGTGCCAGCTTGAAGACTGCCAGGGGTCTGTTGGTAATCCCCCTTATGTGTGCTGGGAGGCAGTTGAACAGTCTCGGGCCCCTGACACTTATTGTATGGTCTCTTAACGTGCTAGTGACACCCCTGCTTTTCATTGGGGGGATGGTGCATCGTCTGCCAAGTCTTTTGCTTTCGTAGTGAGTGATTTTCGTGTGCAAGTTCGGTACTGGTCCCTCTAGGATTTTCCAGGTGTATATAATCATGTATCTCTCCCTCATGCGTTCCAGGGAATACAGGTTTAGGAACCCCCAAGCGATCAACCAGTAATTGAGGTGTTTTATCTCCGTTATGCGCGCCGTGAAAGTTCTCTGTACATTTTCTAAGTCGGCAATTTCACCTGCCTTGAAAGGTGCTGTTAGTGTGCAGCAATATTCCAGCCTAGATAGAACAAGTGACCTGAAGAGTGTCATCATGGGCTTTTCCTCCCTAGTTTTGAAGGATCTCATTATCCATCCTGTGCATGTTTCCCTGTCTTACTTCTATCCTCCCTAGCACCAACAATGGAGCTCCCACCAGTTGTTTTTGGTAATATATCCTTACTATTGCTAGCGGAGTCCTCTTGTTTGCTATTTCCTGCGGTATTTCTAGTTTGCAATATTGGTTTTATCTTATCTTTGACTACACTTGTTTCCCAACTATGGCTCCTGTCCCCTATGAGGTCATTTATATGTATTCCTTCCTGCGTATAATTCCCGACTACCTGGACAAAATCTCCAGCTTCACCATTACTGTCTCCCAGGACAGCATCTCCAGCTTCACCATTACTGTCTCCCAGGACAGCATCTCCAGCTTCACCATTACTGTCTCCCAGGACAGCACCTCCAGCTTCACCATTACTGTCTCCCAGGACAGCACCTCCAGCTTCACCATTGCTGTCTCCCAGGACAGCACTATCAGCCCCACATTTACTGACTACCAGGACTTCATCTCCAGCCTTACAGTTTCTGACTACATGGCCAGTATCAAGGGCAGTACAATTCAGCCCAGACTTTTTATGTTCCCATCTGTTGTAGAAAGCTTCCAGGTTTTCTATGAAAGCAGCTTTGATGTTGTCCTCTTTTAATACCCTTGTGATTTTAGTCCACAGATTTATCTCATTTGGGCATACCCAAAAACACTTCCCTGTTTTAACACTGCTTGTAGCTAGTTCTTGGATATCTGCACAAGGGGCGTGACACCAATTTCCACAAAAATGACAATTTACCCATGTGGAAGCCGGTTTGTTTGACTGACCACAGACTACACACAGCTTCATAATGATTTGAATGGTTGATTTACTGCAATTCTACTAGCAACCTCTTGAATATTCTATTAATAACCTCCTTAAAGGAAGCTCTAGCTATTTGTATTTCTGTTTCTAACTGTTTTTTGTATATTGGACAGCTTACCGTGCACGTTCCTGATGTATATTTAATGTTTGTGTTTATATGGGCGCCTACAACCCCATCCGTTTACAGTCTGCTTTATTGTCCAACGAAAAGGTTTGAGACCAGTCAAGGGTTCGGAGCAGTCAAGGGTTCGGACCAGTCAAGGGTTTGGACCAGTCAAGGGTTCGGACCAGTCAAGGGTTCGGACCAGTCGATCTGATCTGATCAGTGGGTCACTTATTTAAAACATACTGGTCGGTGATTTGAGCTAACACATGAAGGATCTACTGGAAATTATCTACCCGAGTAATATGTGATTTGATTGATACAAAAGTATAACTTGCGTGTTGAAGAAACCGGTGACTGCTGGTAACTCCTACAATGACGAACGGTCGACCTCAACCCTTGTTTATCAATCGCTGTATCTAGCTTTTCTATTTTTTTTCCGTCTCCACCACAATAAATGCTATATTATCACTATAGTTGACTGGTGGAAATTTTGGAGGAAGGACGCTTTTTCTGTAGTAATAATTGCTTCTCGTTGTGTATATTGCGACCGCTGGTAACTACAGGTTATATGAAATTCACAGTATACATCTGGTATTTCAAGAAAAAAGAACTAATGAAAGTCACTCCACTCCACTAAGTACCATTATGATACTGGTTAGTTGCTACTACAACACTGTATTCTGCTATTCACTGGTATCACTAGATTATATGCGAGTACACTAGCAAGCCAGGAAGATTATTAAAAACAGCTGACCTGTGGTAAGTTTCTGGCGGCTTCTGGCACCTGCCTCTATAGGCTTATCACTTCATTTACAAATTCACCTGTTTTCAAATGACACTTTAGCCTTTATCATCAATATACTAGGGAGCCACTGTAGTATACACTATACACTATGTATACTCAATGTTATCAGGGAGACTTTCTTTCCTCTGACACGAAAAGTTGAATTATTATGACACCCGATGACACCCGAATCTGCATGACAGTGTCTTCCATTGCAGACACTGCAAAGCTCCAGGCAGACATCAACCAAATCTTTCAGTGGGCTGCAGAAAACAATATGAAGTTCAACGATGAGAAATTTCAATTACTCAGATATGGTAAACATGAGGAAATTAAATCTTCATCAGAGTACAAAACAAATTCTGGCCACAAAATAGAGCGAAACACCAACGTTAAAGACCTGGGAGTGATCATGTCGGAGGATCTCACCTTCAAGGACCATAACATTGTATCAATCGCATCTGCTAGAAAAATGACAGGATGGATAATGAGAACCTTCAAAACTAGGGAGGCCAAGCCCATGATGACACTCTTCAGGTCACTTGTTCTATCTAGGCTGGAATATTGCTGCACACTAACAGCACCTTTCAAGGCAGGTGAAATTGCCGACCTAGAAAATGTACAGAGAACTTTCACGGCGCGCATAACGAAGATAAAACACCTCAATTATTGGGAGCGCTTGAGGTTCCTAAACCTGTATTCCCTGGAACGCAGGAGGGAGAGATACATGATTATATACACCTGGAAAATCCTAGAGGGACTAGTACCAAACTTGCACACGAAAATCACTCACTACGAAAGCAAAAGACTTGGCAGACGATGCACCATCCCCCCAATGAAAAGCAGGGGTGTCACTAGCACGTTAAGAGACCATACAATAAGTGTCAGGGGCCCGAGACTGTTCAACTGCCTCCCAGCACACATAAGGGGGATTACCAACAGACCCCTGGCAGTCTTCAAGCTGGCACTGGACAAGCACCTAAAGTCAGTTCCGGATCAGCCGGGCTGTGGCTCGTACGTTGGTTTGCAGCAGCAACAGCCTGGTTGATCAGGCTCTGATCCACCAGGAGGCCTGGTCACAGACCGGGCCGCGGGGGCCTTGACCCCCGGAACTCTCTCCAGGTAAACTCCAGGTAAACTCCAGGACACAGGCCTGATTCCCCTCTGGCAGTAAACTCTGCTAGGTAGTGCACACTAATTCTCCTTTTTTGACTCAGTATATAATGTTTTCCGCCCAAGATTGGTTCCAGGCGCTAGAGGGATGTATCGTATAGGATTGATGACACAAATTAAAGTTCTAGCACGTAAGAGCGACCGTGAAAACACCAGAAAACCCGGAGCACAACGAGTTCATGTTTTTTGCGCTCATGTTATATCTTAGTTGGAGGAGAGTGTACTCGTAGAAATTGGTAATCGTCTTGGTTATAGTGATTTGAGGGGATTTGTGTGAAAATGGGTGTTAGTCTGTGATGTTGATCTTAGTTTATGGTGATTTTGGTGGTGTTTTGAGTGTATTCAGTGGTGTTTTAGTAGTATTCAGTGGTGTATTTGGGAGTACTCAAATGGTGTTTTGAGGCTATTCAAAGGTGTTTTTGAAGGTGTTCAAATGATGTGCAAGAGTACTTATGAAGGTGTTCTGGGAGTATTCAGTGGTGATTTGGTTGTGTTCGAATGATGTTTTTGGAGTATTCAAAGGTAATTGATGATATTTTTGGTGTTGTTCAAAGTAAAGTGTTTGAGTCAGTTTTTGTGATACTGTTGTAAAAATCTGGAGAATGCGGGAGGAGTTCGGGGGATGAGTTGTAATTTAATGAAATAATATAAGTGTAGATAAATTAGAGATATTTTGGAAGTGTTTCGGTGTTGTTTGGAAATGTTCAAAGGTATTTTTTTGTGAGTATTCAATGATTTATGAGAGTGTTCTGAAGGTGTTCAAAGTACAGTGAGGTGTGTGTGTGTGTGTGTGTGTGTGTGTGTGTGTGTGTGTGTGTGTGTGTGTTTGTGTGTGTGTTTACCTGGAGTTTACCTGGAGAGAGTTCCGGGGGTCAACGCCCCCGCGGCCCGGTCTGTGACCAGGCCTCCTGGTGGATCAGAGCCTGATCAGTAATCGAGGTGTTTTATCTCCGTTATGCGCGCCGTGAAGGTTCTCTGTACATTTTCTAGGTCAGCAATTTCACCTGCCTTGAAAGGTGCTGTTAGTGTGCAGCAATATTCCAGCCTAGATAGAACAAGTGACCTGAAGAGTGTCATCATGGGCTTGGCCTCCCTAGTTTTGAAGGTTCTCATTATCCATCCTGTCATTTTTCTAGCAGATGCGATTGATACAATGTTATGGTCCTTGAAGGTGAGATCCTCCGACATGATCACTCCCAGGTCTTTGACATTGGTGTTTCGCTCTATTTTGTGGCCAGAATTTGTTTTGTACTCTGATGAAGATTTAATTTCCTCGTGTTTATCATATCTGAGTAATTGAAATTTCTCATCGTTGAACTTCATATTGTTTTCTGCAGCCCACTGAAAGATTTGGTTGATGTCCGCCTGGAGCCTTGCAGTGTCTGCAATGGAAGACACTGTCATGCAGATTTGGGTGTCATCTGCAAAGGAAGACACGGTGCTGTGGCTGACATCCTTGTCTATGTCGGATATGAGTATGAGGAACAAGATGGGAGCGAGTACTGTGCCTTGTGGAATAGAGCTTTTCACCATAGCTGTGTGTGTGTGTTAACTTCGTAATATGTAAAATTGTGACTAGTGAATTTATCGAGAAGTGGTTATAAGTTGTAGGTGACTTTTTCTGATGAAATAGTTAAAACGAGAAAAATTGTGGGTTATGAGTAAAAATTGTGAGATGTTGGTGGGAGAAGGGGTAAGGAGAGAGAGAAGGTTACTTCGTGGGGGAGTGACCTGAGATGTTATCTGAGATCGGTCAGATAAGACTCGCCAGACTTGTTCTGATGAAATAGTTAAAACGAGAAAAATGTCTAGACTTGAGGAGAGTGAATCTTTTGTAAAGAAATTGTGTATTGTTGTGGGTATTAACGAAAAAATGTGGAATTTACTGGGTTATCCTGGGTTAAGAGTGAAAATGTGTAATGTTTTCCCTATGTTGTATATGAAATGTGTAATACTGAGATGGTGACGACGAAGAAGATCCAGAACAATATGCTCAGAATTTCTTCAAGAGAAAAAGAATTACTCTATGTTGATTTTAGTCAATGAATTGTATCTTTTTTTCAATGAATTTGTATTTTTTTTGTTGTATTACCAGAAATGTATATCAAATGCATTGGTTGTATAATAAATAAATAAATGAAAATATTGTGTATTAGTGTTATCCTGCATTTTATTGTCTGCTCGACAAGATTCAGCCTGTTTGTGTGTGTGAGGTCATCAAGTGACGTCACTCACATAGGGGGAGTCGACAAGATTCAGCCTGTGTGTGTGAGGTCATCATGTGACGTCACTGACCGCCGAGTAAACACAGGTGGGGTGACGTCACACTTGTTTAGAGCTGTAGTAAGAGAAAGTACCATGCCCCATAGGGGGAGTTCATTTGAATGCTTATCCCCAGAGGGGGGAATTCAAAAACTTGATCCAAGGAGATGGAGTCTTTGTATTATTGATATCGAGAAAAACTTGATCCAAGGAGATGGAGGAGAAATACTTGGGGTGGAAGTGGATGGTGGGGGAAATCTTTGTATTATTTGATATCGAGAAAAACTTGATCCAAGGAAGTAGAGCAGGAATTTTGGGGTGGAAGTGGGTGGTGGGAAGGGTACCCATAGGGGAGAATCCAAAAAACTTGATCCGAGGAGGTGGAGCAGGAATATTTGGGGAGGAAGTGGGTGGTGTGAGGTGTGGGGTAGGGTGTTGATCCGAGGAGATGGAGCAGGAATTTGGGATGCAAGTGGGAGTCCATTTTGAATGCTTACCCCCAGAGGGGGGAATCCAAAAAAACTTGATCCGAGGAAGTGGAGTCTTTGTATTATTGATATCGAGAAAAACTTGATCCGAGGAGATGGAGCAGGAATATTTGGGGTGGAAGTGGGTGGTGGGAGGGGTACCCATAGGGGGAAACCCAAAAAAATTTGATCTGAGGAGATGGAGCAGGAATATTTGGGGTGGAAGTGGGTGGTGGGATGTGTGGGGGGGGAGGGTGTTGATCCGAGGAGATCATAAGAATTTCGAAACCCCATAGGGGGAATCCAAAAAACTTGATCCGAGGAAGTGGAGTCTTTGTATTATTGATAATGAGAAAAACTTGATCAGAGGAGATGGAGAGCACAAGAAATTAAAAAAAAATTTCAAAAAAATCTGAAAAAAATTCGGGGAGCGGGGGCGATCCAGACGACGCTGCAGAAGGCACTGCAGAAGGCGCGGGCAGGCGCGAGGGCAGGCACAGGTCGGGCCTCGGTCTGGCAGGCGTGCAGGTGCGGTGTGTGGGGGGGCGTTGGTGTGGGTTGAAGGGTGTGGTGGGGGGTTGAGGATGAGGTGGGGGTGGGGGTTGAGGGCGAGGTGGTCGAGGGTGAGGTCAAAGTTGCAGGTCAGCGTGAGCGGGCTGGCGCTCGGGCGGGCGCACAGGCGGTCTCCGCGCAGGTGGAGACCGCTCAGAAATACAGCATACAGAGGAGGCAGCCACTGAGAGGAAGGACCGTACCGTGGGGACCGCTGAGAGGAGGGACCACTCAGAGGTACACAGCGCTCAGCCGCTTTCACACCTACTCAAGTATGTTAGCTAAAAAATAGAAAATCATTCCCCTCCCTTTCTGTAGCTACATTCATCAGACACCTTTTGGCACTCTTCTTGAACTGGTTCATGCTATGACTGGCCTTGGCATGTGCGGGTAGTCTGTTCCATTCCTTTATTGCTGTACAATAAAAGGTGTTTGAAGCCTGGCCACTGACTGTGGGTACTACAAAGTTGTGCTCTCTCCCCCTAGTACTATGATTGCTTTGAAAAAAAACCATACCCCCGGCTGGGATTGAACCCGCGGTCATAGAGTCTCAAAACTCCAGACCGTCGCGCTAGCCACTAGACCAGCTAGCCACAATAAGATTCATCCAACTAGGTATATTTCTACACCATAGGAAAGTTAGCACAGGCACCTCTGTGACCACAAATGCAAGTTTTTACAGACGAATCTCCAGCTAGCGTGGCCGTGACGAACTCTAGCTCAAGTCCCGGGGGTATGGTTTATTTGCAATCGTGTCATTACGATTTCTTAAGTCATGTTTACGGCAGTGAAGGGACTTGAGCTAGAGTTCGTCACGGCCACGCTAGCTGGAGATTCGTCTGTAAAAACTTGCATTTGTGGTCACAGAGGTGCCTGTGCTAACTTTCCTATGGTGTAGAAATATACCTAGTTGGATGAATCTTATTGTGGCTAGCTGGTCTAGTGGCTAGCGCGACGGGCTGGAGTTTTGAGACTCTATGACCGCGGGTTCAATCCCAGCCGGGGGTATGGTTTATTTGCAATCGTGTCATTACGATTTCTTAAGTCATGATTGCTTTGGTTCCCAACCTTGACAAAATTGACAGCAAGATATTCTGGACACTGTTTGTGAGCAATTTTATAAACATGATTTATTATTATTATTATTAAAGATTAGCCGGTATTCTCCCGGCCCGGGCCTTTTCCAAGTGGTGGCCCGGCCTTGGCTCCCTCTTTAGGGAGTGTCTGAGACCTAAGTCTCCCATGGGAGGAGGCACAAGTACCTCCTCATCTTTGGGACCAACTGTCCCCAGGCCTAGCCACAAGCTAGGCCTCTCTGGTCTGCCATCCCCGCCCCAAGGGGGCAAATGGGAATGACAGTCTTATGAGCTAAAGGCTCGGGCTCAGGCACCTACCCTACCCTAGAAGGGTTAGGCATGGTGTCGATGAACATGATTTAGCTTCAGTTGTTTTACTCTGTCTTCAACTAATGTAGGTCAACTGTACACAATCACGAACGAGAATGATCTATTACGATTTCTCAGGGATACTAATCTTACAGAGAATAACTAAACAATGTCCAACTTAAAAGCCTACGTAGTGTAGTGTATGTTTTGCTCCATTATTGTTCAAATTTCATTGTACAATCTCTTAGTAATTAAATAATCAACTACCTCATTTTGTGATTTTACTAGTAAGCATAAGTCACCTTATGTGATTTTCTTATTTACTATTGTTCGCTTAAACATTAGCTGAATTGATACTTTCTCTGTCCATATTACTACCTCATATTTTTTTAAATACTATCAATTGATATTACTTACTAAAATTAATAATTATAATTTTTACTAAAATTTCAATTTACTCTTAACATTTTTGACATTTAATAACCATTACTTGTCTAATTACCTTTACCTGTTTTAATACCACATTTACTATCCTAGATTACTCTTAATTACCTTGTACTGCCATATAACCTCAAGTATAACTACCAGTGCAATATTGAATGAAATAAACATTACTTTTTCACTTTTTTTGTAATCATTATTACTTACTAAAATTTTATTAAACACCATATTTACTACCAGTCAATTTTACTTTTGTACATTAAACATTATCTTATACTTCCCATAACATTTTGTTGCCAAATTTTCAAGTTTGCATATTGAACCCCAACCTTTATATTATCCTTTGTACCTGTGTACCTGGGTACCTGTCTACCATCTTACTATCATATTATAACCAAGACATTACCATTGTTATTTTTTTACTATTATTCTTTTGGTACTTTAATTGTGAATTTTATTTTGTCAATTTAAATCTAGTTATAATCTTGATCTTGTCAACAACATATACCAGACTCTAGTGCAATTGCAAGTACCATTTCAAATTGTATTTTTATATTATAAGTTTATATTATAATTCCTACCATCTGTCCATTTAACTTTGTTTACCATTACTTAATTTTAGTCCCTTATATATTTTCTACTTTATTTTAGCTTTATATAACTACCCTAGTTTATATATTCACAATTGTTAAAATAATCAAGGTGCTATTCTCAGGTGCTAAAGTAGAATAAGTTCACAATTTTGCCATTATATTCCAAAGCTCATTTATTTGATTACCACTTTATTGTTCACCACAACCTATATTAGACCCTTTTATATTATAATTTTATACTATAATTCTAACTTTAAAAAATTACCTTTATAGTACTACCTACTATCATATTCCCAAGCTCCATTATTTGATCATCACTTTATTTGTATTAGTCCCTTTTATATTGTCTCCTTTATTTTAGCTAAAAAAAAAAAACTACCTTAGCTCATTAATTTACATTTGTTAAATAATTCAGGTGCTATTTTTTAGCTTAAGACTATTTACTTTGTTTTATACTTAATTCTAACTATAGATTCACTACAAATCTTATGATTACAAGCATTGATCCTGATACCAACCTCTTATTTAATGACTTAAATGAATCAAACAGTTACTGTAATTACTACACTGCAGAACAATACAGGGCACTTCTCAGTGCCAACAACAACATAACTATCTTTAACTACAATATCAGAGCTTTAAGCAAGCATTACGATGACCTCATAGCATTACTAAATTCCTTACATGCCAATATGTCCATCATTACACTAACTGAAACCTGGCTAAAGCCTGATAGTACAGATGTCTATGCCATTCCTGGTTACACAGCCATACACAACTGTAGGCCAGACCAACAAGGGGGTGGAACAGCCATATACTACTCAGACCAACTAGAATGTATCACTAATACTTGCACAAGGGATGAACATGGGGAATATATAATAGCTAAATTCAAATCCAAATAGATACAAAAAGCTCTCACATTGATAAACATCTACAGAGTTCCACAGTCAAACATTAGCCAATTTAGTCAAAACCTAGGAAGTATGATAACTGATGCACGCATGAACAAAGATCACTTACTACTCTCAGGTGACTTCAATATAAATCTCCTGCAAGACCAGGACCCACACGTTACTGAATTCACAAACACAATGAGTAACTGTATGTTACTACCAACAGTAACAAAACCTACAAGAGTTACAGAGACTAGTGTTTCCCTACTTGACCACATCTGGACCAACACCATATCCCCTTTAAAATCAGGCATAATTACAGATAACACCACAGACCACTACCCTACTTTCCTCATAACAACTCTTGGTAAACTACCCCAAGACACTACTAAAGTCACCTTCAGACTTCACAATGAGGCAGCCATTAATAACTTCACAACAGCAGTAGCAAACATTGATTGGCACACTGAGCTAGAAATCTATACAGATATTGACGAATGTATTAATAATTTTCTAAAAAAGACCCAATACCTCTATAACAAGCACTGCCCTAAAAAAACTAAACAGATGACAGCTAAGAGACTGAACAGTCCCTGGCTAACACCCAGCATTCTCAAATCCATAAATACAAAACACCAATATGAAAAACAGTACAGAATGGGTCACATAACCAGAGACCAAACAAAACGTTACTCGTCAATCCTAACCAGCCTGATAAGAAGGGCAAAAAAATTGTATTATGAGAACAGATTATCCAACTTACGAGGTGATATAAAAAAGACCTGGAAAACCCTATCAGAAATTCTGGGAACAAAAAAGATATCACGAAATATCGAAATAAAATTAGCAAAATCAGATGAACCCCAACTCCCACCAACAGAAACAGCAAACAGACTCAATGATTTCTTCTCCACTATAGGACAAAACCTTGCCAATAAAATCCCAAGCTCAGATACCCCACCAAATGACTACCTCACCGGCAACTACCCGAACACACTGTTCCTAGTTCCGACTAACCCATACGAAGTCTCCCTTATTATCAACGCACTAAAAAACAAGGCAGGAGATTTAAATACCTTACCACCCTTTATATACAAAAAAGTGTCACAAGTGCTATCACCAATCATTGCAACACTCTTTAACAAATCCATTGAATCCTCCACCTTCCCTACAGCACTCAAAATAGCAAGGGTCACCCCGATCCACAAAGGAGGAGACCAAACAGAGTTGAATAACTATAGGCCAATATCCAACTTACACCCTCTCTCAAAAATCTTCGAAAAATTAATTCATAAACGAATCTACTCCTACCTTATCTCCCAAAACATACTCAACCCCTGCCAATTTGGATTCAGGCCTAATAAAAATACTAATGATGCTATTATACACATGCTAGAACATATATACACTGCAATAGAGAAAAAAGAAGTCCCACTGGGGATCTTCATTGACTTACGTAAAGCTTTTGATACAGTTGACCATGACTTGCTCCACGTAAAATTGTCACACTATGGTATAAGAGGGCACTCCCTCAACTACCTCAAGTCATACCTCAGCAACAGAAGCCAATATGTGTACGCAAATGGGGCAAACTCTTCTGCACAACCAATTACAGTTGGTGTCCCACAGGGAAGTGTCCTTGGCCCTCTTCTCTTTCTCCTATACATAAATGACCTTCCAAATGCTTCGCAATTAATCAAACCCACACTATTTGCAGACGACACTACATACGTCTTCTCTCACCCGAGCCCAGTCACGCTAGCCAATACTGTAAATACCGAATTACAGAAAATATCTACCTGGATGAGGACTAACAAACTTACACTAAACATTGACAAAACCTACTTCATTCAGTTTGGTAACAGAGCTACAGATGTCCCTCTTAACATAATGATAAACGGATCACCTATCACAAAGCTAACAGAGGGAAAATTCTTAGGAATCCACCTTGATAATAGACTCAAATTTCATACACATATACAACAAATTTCTAAGAAAATTTCCAAGACTGTAGGCATACTATCGAAGATACGGTACTATGTTCCACAGTCAGCCCTCCTGGCCCTATATCACTCTCTTATTTACCCCTATCTCACCTATGGAATTTGTGCATGGGGCTCAACAACAATTAACCATCTCAGACCACTAATTACCCAACAAAAGGCTGCAGTTAGAATGATAACAAATTCTCACTACAGGCAGCACACTCCACCAATATTCAATACACTAAACCTACTCACCATACAAAACATCCATACTTATTACTGCACCTATTACATACATAGAACACTTAACTCTGATATTAATCCTCCCCTCAAACATCTCCTTGCCAACCTCAACAGAACACATGACCATAACACAAGGCACAGATCACTCTTTGATGTTCCTCGTGTCCATCTCACACTATGCAAAAACTCAATGCACTCATGCACCATCCCCACAATGAAAAGCAGGGGTGTCACTAGCACGTTAAGAGACCATACAATAAGTGTCAGGGGCCCGAGACTGTTCAACTGCCTCCCAGCACACATAAGGGGGATTACCAACAGACCCCTGGCAGTCTTCAAGCTGGCACTGGACAAGCACCTAAAGTCAGTTCCGGATCAGCCGGGCTGTGGCTCGTACGTTGGTTTGCGTGCAGCCAGCAGCAATAGCCTGGTTGATCAGGCTCTGATCCACCAGGAGGCCTGGTCACAGACCGGGCCGCGGGGGCGTTGACCCCCGGAACTCTCTCCAGGTAAACTCCAGGTAAACATAAAAGGCCCTAAAATCTGGAATTCATTACCTGTAAATATAAAAGAAACACTACCTGTTTATAAATTCAAGTCTCTTCTCAAAGATCACTTACTCACCCAAAACCAAATAAATACTGAATAACTGAACCTTATAAATTGTATATCTTAAATGTTTCTCACAATTATATCACATAAATGTTAAACCTAAAACCGAATCTAACTTTATTATTTTTTAAATACACTACCTAACAGAATACTTCATATGACTGAATGTACAACAATGCATGCAACCATATGACCTGTCTTTGTAATACTCACTTGTGCTTTATAGTAATCTGTTTACATTAATGTTTTATCACTGATTTCATCATTGCTTAGTTAATCTTAAGTTAATTTTAAGCCAGCCCGTAATGCTATGCATAGTATAAGTGGCTTTGGCATGCTGCTCTTATCTGTATTTTTTTGTACCTCTGTATGTGTGCTCAAATTGTTAATAAATAAATAAATAAATAAATAAATAAATTCAACATATCCAACTGCTTGGTCCCACTTTATGTTCTTGTTATTGAAGTTGAATTTGGTGAAGGCTCCTTCATGACTAATCTCATTATGTCGGTCTGGGGCTCCACACATACATGTCTGAACCTCGATTATGTTGTGATCTGAGTATATTATTTTTGATATGGTGACATTTCTTATCAGATCATCATTGTTAGTGAAGATGAGGTCTAGTGTACTCTCCAGTCTAGTAGGCTCTATTATTTGCTGGTTTAAATTGAATTTTGTGCAGAGATTTAAAAGCTCGTGTGTGTGTGAGTTCTCGTCAGAGCTGCCTCCTGGTGTTATCACTGCAACAACATTATTTGCTATATTCCTCCATTTTAGGTGCATTAAGTTGAAATCCCCCAGGAGCAAGATGTTGGGGGCAGGAGCTGGCAGATTTTCTAGACAGTGGTCAATTTTTAACAGCTGTTCCTGGAATTGCTGGGACATTGCATCCGGAGGCTTGTAGACTAGGACAATGACTAGGTTTTGGTTCCCGGTCTTTACTGCTAAAACTTCCACTACATCATTTGAGGCATTAAGCAGTCCTGTGCAAACAAGTGACTTTGAGATATGCAGGCCAACCCCCTTCTTTTGCCTGTTCACTCTGTCACATCTGTACAGGTTGTACCCTGGGATCCATATTTCGTTGTCCAAGTGATCCTTTATGTGGGTCTCTGTGAAAGCCGTGAACATTGCATTTGCATCTGCAAGCAGTCTATGGATGAAAGGTATTTGGTTGTTCGTTGCTGGCTTTAGACCCTGTATATTTGCAAAGAAGAATGTCATCGGACTTGTGGTATTGGTGGTACTGGGGGGGGGACTTTTTTTCCGGCATTAGTATCTGTATCTGTTGGTTTGGATTGGAGGCCATCGACTGTGCTTCCACTCCAGGAATGACTGGATTTGGTGTACGATTCTCGCCATTTCCTGCCAGTTTTTTTTTGCTTCCTGGCAGTAAAAAACTTCTCCCTCTTGAGTGGCTGTGGCTACCCAGGTTTTTCCATGGCCTTGATGTTTTGTATCTTTTTGTCCCCTTTAGATGGTGTGGCTGGCAATTTAAGTTATAGCACAGTCTTTCCTGTACTGAAGAGGGACACATTTCAGGGTGAAAAAGCTTACAGGAAGGGAGTTTGCATTTTCCTGTTGTCATATGGGTACGACATTTTCTAGTGTGGTCATAGTTGCATGCCCCATCTATTTTTCCAGATTTCCCATGTCTGCAGATGCCAAGTGCATAGTATGTGCACAGGCTTGGTTTCTATTTGCATTGGGTTTCTGTGACTGTATTTCCTGTTGGTGCATGTTTACCTGTCTCTTTCCTATCCTCACTAGCATTAATAATGGGGCTCTCAAAAGTTTTTTTTTGTAATGTATCCTCATTAATGCTAGTGGACTCCCCTTGTTTGCTATCTCCTGTGGTATTACTAGTTTGTAATATTGGTTTTATCTTGTCCTTGACTACATTTGTTTCCCCACTACAGCTCCTGTCTCCCTCGAAGTCATATATATGCATTCCCTCCTGCGTATATTTACTGACTACCTGGACAACAACTCCATCCTCACCATTACTGTCTCCCAGGACAGCACCTCCAGCTTCACCATTACTGTCTACCAGGACAGCACCTCCATCCTCACCATTACTGACTCCCAGGACAGCACCTCCAGCTTCACCATTATTGTCTACCAGGACAGCACCTCCAGCTTCACCATTACTGTCTACCAGGACAGCACTATCAGCCCCACATTTATTGACTACCGGGGCAGCACCTTCAGCCTTACAGTTTCTGACTACATGGCCAGCATCAAGGGCGATACCATCCAGCCCAGATTTTTATTTTCCCATCTGTTATAGAATGCTTCCAGGTTTTCTTTGAAGGCTGCTTTGATGTTATCCTCTTTTAATACCAATGTGATTTTAGTCCACAAATTGATCTCATTTGGACATACCCAAAAACACCTCCCTGATTTTATACTGCTTGTAGATAGTTCTTGTATATCTGCACAAGGGGCGTGACACCAATTTCCACAAAAAAAGCAATTTATCCGTGTGGAAGCTCGTTTGTCTGCTGTCCTGCAGACTACACAGAGCTTCATAATGTGATTTGAATGGTTGATTTACTTAATTCTATTAGTAACCTCTTGAGTATTCTACTAATAACCTCCTTAAAGTGAAGCTCTAGCTATTTGTAATTCTATTTCTAACTACTTGTATATTAGGACAGCTTACCGGAGAACGTTTGTTTTACATTTATTGTTTGTGTTTGATAAGGGCGCCTAATCCCCGTCTGTTTACAGTCTGCTTTATTGTCCAACGAATCCGTTTGCAACCGTTCAAGGGATCCTCTCCAAGATACGATACTACGTGCCGCAAAATGCCCTTCTCACACTATACCACTCACTTATTTATCCATACCTCACCTATGCTATTTGTGCTTGGGGATCAACTGCAGCAACACACCTAAAGCCAATAATAACCCAACAAAAAGCTGCAGTAAGAATAATCACTAAATCCCATCCCTGGCAGCACACCCCCCCCCCACTCTTCAAAGATCTAAACTTACTCCCAGTTCAGTACATCCACACTTTCTACTGTGCAATCTATATCTACAGGGCCTTAAACTCTAATATCAACCTTGACCTAAAATGCTTTCTTGATAGTTGTGACAGAACCCACAGGCATAACACCAGACACAAACATCTCTACGACATTCCCCGTGTCCGACTAAACCTTTACAAAAATTCAATGTATGTCAAAGGCCCTAAAATCTGGAATACCCTACCTGAGAACTTTAGAACTGCAGACACATTCATCACCTTCAAAACTACCATTAGAAAACATCTTATCTCCCTGATACACCCCGTCAACTAACTACACGAATACCACCTGGTGGTTCACACTTACACTCGCTCACTCATTTGACCATAAACAGAAATATTAATCTCAGTCTTAAAATAATGAATCCTGTGATACTCCAATACTGAAACTATATACTGTGCCAAAACAAAAGCATTCACATTGCTAATCTCATAAACTAGTATTTAGTCACTTAGCCATAATACCAACTTACCTCATAATTTGTAATATTTTACAATTAAGAATAAAACTAAGTATGCCCGAAATGCCTAGCCATGCTAAGCGTTCTAGTGGTACACTCTGTAATCACAATTTTACTACCTGGAGTTTACCTGGAGAGAGTTCCGGGGGTCAACGCCCCCGCGGCCCGGTCTGAGACCAGGCCTCCTGGTGGATCAGAGCCTGATCAACCAGGCTGTTGCTGCTGGCTGCACGCAAACCAACATACGAGCCACAGCCCGGCTGATCCGGAACTGACTTTAGGTGCTTGTCCAGTGCCAGCTTGAAGACTGCCAGGGGTCTGTTGGTAATCCCCCTTATGTGTGCTGGGAGGCAGTTGAACAGTCTCGGGCCCCTGACACTTATTGTATGGTCTCTTAACGTGCTAGTGACACCCCTGCTTTTCATTGGGGGGATGGTGCATCGTCTGCCAAGTCTTTTGCTTTCGTAGTGGGTGATTTTCGTGTGCAAGTTCGGTACTAGTCCCTCTAGGATTTTCCAGGTGTATATAATCATGTATCTCTCCCTCCTGCGTTCCAGGGAATACAGGTTTAGGAACCTCAAGCGCTCCCAATAATTGAGGTGTTTTATCTCCGTTATGCGCGCCGTGAAAGTTCTCTGTACATTTTCTAGGTCGGCAATTTCACCTGCCTTGAAAGGTGCTGTTAGTGTGCAGCAATATTCCAGCCTAGATAGAACAAGTGACCTGAAGAGTGTCATCATGGGCCTGGCCTCCCTAGTTTTGAAGGTTCTCATTATCCATCCTGTCATTTTTCTAGCAGATGCGATTGATACAATGTTATGGTCCTTGAAGGTGAGATCCTCCGACATGATCACTCCCAGGTCTTTGACGTTGGTGTTTCGCTCTATTTTGTGGCCAGAATTTGTTTTGTACTCTGATGAAGATTTAATTTCCTCATGTTTACCATATCTGAGTAATTGAAATTTCTCATCGTTGAACTTCATATTGTTTTCTGCAGCCCACTGAAAGATTTGGTTGATGTCTGCCTGGAGCTTTGCAGTGTCTGCAATGGAAGACACTGTCATGCAGATTCGGGTGTCATCTGCAAAGGAAGACACGGTGCTGTGGCTGACATCCTTGTCTATGTCGGATATAAGGATGAGGAACAAGATGGGAGCGAGTACTGTGCCTTGTGGAACAGAGCTTTTCACCGTAGCTGCCTCGGACTTTACTCTGTTGACGACTACTCTCTGTGTTCTGTTAGTGAGGAAATTATAGATCCATCGACCGACTTTTCCTGTTATTCCTTTAGCACGCATTTTGTGCGCTATTACGCCATGGTCACACTTGTCGAAGGCTTTTGCAAAGTCTGTATATATTACATCTGCATTCTTTTTGTCTTCTAGTGCATTTAGGACCTTGTCGTAGTGGTCCAATAGTTGAGACAGACAGGAGCGACCTGTTCTAAACCCATGTTGCCCTGGGTTGTGTAACTGATGGGTTTCTAGATGCGTGGTGATCTTGCTTCTTAGGACCCTTTCAAAGATTTTTATGATATGGGATGTTAGTGCTATTGGTCTGTAGTTCTTTGCTGTTGCTTTACTGCCCCCTTTGTGGAGTGGGGCTATGTCTGTTGTTTTTAGTAACTGTGGGACGACCCCCGTGTCCATGCTCCCTCTCCATAGGATGGAAAAGGCTCGTGATAGGGGCTTCTTGCAGTTCTTGATGAACACAGAGTTCCATGAGTCTGGCCCTGGGGCAGAGTGCATGGGCATGTCATTTATCGCCTGTTCGAAGTCATTTGGCGTCAGGATAACATCGGATAGGCTTGTGTTAATCAAATTTTGTGGCTCTCTCATAAAAAATTCATTTTGATCTTCGACTCTCAGTCTGGTTAGCGGCTTGCTAAAAACTGAGTCATATTGGGACTTGAGTAGCTCACTCATTTCCTTGTTGTCATCTGTGTAGGACCCATCTTGTTTAAGTAGGGGCCCAATACTGGACGTTGTTCTCGATTTTGATTTGGCATAGGAGAAGAAATACTTTGGGTTTCTTTCGATTTCATTTATGGCTTTTAGTTCTTCCCGCGATTCCTGACTCCTAAAGGATTCTTTTAGCTTAAGTTCGATGCTTGCTATTTCTCTGACCAGTGTCTCCCTACGCATTTCAGATATATTGACCTCTTTTAGCCGCTCTGTTATTCTTTTCCGTCGCCTGTAAAGGGAGCGCCTGTCTCTTTCTGTTTTACATCTACTCCTCCTTTTTCTTAGAGGAATAAGCCTTGTGCATACATCGAGTGCTACCGAGTTAATCTGTTCTAGGCATAAGTTGGGGTCTGTGTTGCTTAGTATATCTTCCCAGCTTATATCGGTTAGGACTTGGTTTACTTGGTCCCACTTTATGTTTTTGTTATTGAAGTTGAATTTGGTGAATGCTCCCTCGTGACTAATCTCCTTATGTTGGTCTGGGGCTCCGCGCATACATGACTGAACCTCAATTATGTTGTGATCTGAGTATATTGTTTTTGATATGGTGATATTTCTTATCAGATCATCATTGTTAGTGAAGATGAGGTCTAGTGTATTCTCCAGTCTAGTAGGCTCTATTATTTGCTGGTTTAAATTGAATTTTGTGCAGAGATTTAAAAGCTCGCGTGAGTGTGAGTTTTCATCAGAGCTGCCTCCTGGTGTTATTTCTGCAACAATATTATTTGCTATATTCCTCCATTTTAGGTGCCTTAAGTTGAAATCCCCCAGGAGCAAGATGTTGGGTGCAGGAGCTGGAAGGTTTTCCAGACAGTGGTCAATTTTTTTTAACAGCTGTTCCTGGAATTGCTGGGATGTTGCATCCGGAGGCTTGTAGACTATCACAATGACTAGGTTTTGGTTCTCGACCTTTACTGCTAAAACTTCCACTACATCATTTGAGGCATTTAGCAGTTCTGTGCAAACAAGTGACTCTGCAATGTACAGGCCAACCCCCCCCTTTTGCCTGTTCACTCTGTCACATCTGTATAGGTTGTAACCTGGGATCCATATTTCGTTGTCCAAGTGATCCTTTATGTGGGTCTCAGTGAAAGCCGCGAACATTGCCTTTGCCTCTGCAAGCAGTCCACGGATGAAAGGTATTTTGTTGTTTGTTGCTGGCTTTAGACCCTGTATATTTGCAAAGAAGAATGTTATCGGACTGGTGGTATTGTTGGTACTGGGGGGGGATTTTTTTTCCGGCATTAGTATCTGTATCTGTTGGTTTGGAGTGGAGGCCATCGACTGTGGTTCCACTCCAGGAATGACTGGATTTGGTGTACGATTTCTGCCATTTCCTGCCAGTTTTTTTTCCTTCCTGGCACTAAAAAACCTCTCCCTCTTGAGTGGCTGTGGCTACCCAGGTTTTCCCATGGCCTGGATGTTTTGTATCTTTTTGTCCCCTTTAGATGGTATGCCTGGCAATTTAAGTTATAGCACAGTCTTTCCTGTACTGAAGAGGTACACAGTTCAGGGTGAAAAAGCTTACAGGAAGGGAGTTTGCATTTTCCTGTTGTCATATGGGCATGGCATTTCCTAGGGTGGTCATAGTTGCACGTCCCATCTGTTTTTCCAGATTTCCCATGCCAGCAGATACCGAGTGCATAGTATGTGCACAGGCTTGGTTTCGGTTTGCCTTGGGTTTCTGTGACTGTATTCCCTGTTGGTGCATGTTTCCCTGTCTTACTTCTATCCTCCCTAGCACCAACAATGGAGCTCCCACCATTTGTTTTTGGTAATATATCCTCACTATTGCTAGTGGAGTCCTCTTGTTTGCTATTTCCTGCGGTATTTCTAGTTTGCAATATTGGTTTTATCTTATCTTTGACTACACTTGTTTCCCTACTATGGCTCCTGTCCCCTATGAGGTCATTCATATGTATTCCTTCCTGCGTATAATTCCCGACTACCTGGACAAAATCTCCAGCTTCACCATTACTGTCTCCCAGGACAGCATCTCCAGCTTCCCCATTACTGTCTCCCAGGACAGCATCTCCAGCTTCACCATTACTGTCTCCCAGGACAGCACCTCCAGCTTCACCATTACTGTCTCCCAGGACAGCACCTCCAGCTTCACCATTACTGTCTCCCAGGACAGCACTATCAGCCCCCCATTTACTGACTACCAGGACATCATCTCCAGCCTTACAGTTTCTGACTACATGGCCAGTATCAAGGGCAGTACCATTCAGCCCGGACTTTTTATGTTCCCATCTGTTGTAGAAAGCTTCCAGGTTTTCTATGAAAGCAGCTTTGATGTTGACCTCTTTTAATACCCTTGTGATTTTAGTCCACAGATTTATCTCATTTGGGCATACCCAAAAACACTTCCCTGTTTTAATACTGCTTGTAGCTAGTTCTTGGATATCTGCACAAGGGGCGTGACACCAATTTCCACAGAAATGACAATTTATGCATGTGGAAGCCCGTTTGTTTGACTGACCACAGACTACACACAGCTTCATAATGATTTGAATGGTTGATTTACTGCAATTCTACTAGCAACCTCTTGAATATTCTATTAATAACCTGCTAGGTGGTGCACAACGAAACCGTTTGAAACCAGTCCAGGGTTCGGACCAGTCAAGGGTTCGGACCAGTCAAGGGTTCGGACCAGTCTATCTGATCTGATCAGTGGGTCACTTATTTAAACCATACTGGTCGGTGATTTGAGCTAACACATGAAGGATCTACTGGAAATTATCTACCCGAGTAATATGTGATTTGATTGATACAAAAGTATAACTTGCGTGTTGAAGAGCCGGTGACTGCTGGCACTCCTACAATGACGAACGGTCGAGCCTCCACTTTTGTTTATCAATCGCTGTATCTAGCTTCTCTATTTTTTTTTTTTCCGTCTCCACCACAATAAATGTTATATTATCACTATAGTTGACTGGTGCAAATTTTGGAGGAAGGGCGCTTTTTCTGTAGTAATAATTGCTTCTCGTTGTGTATATTGCGACCGCTGGTAACTACAGGTTATATGAAATTCACAGTAACGACTGGTATTTCAAGAAAAAGAAACTAATGAAAGTCACTCCACTTCACTAAGTACCATTATAATACTGGTTAGTTGCTACTACAACACTGTATTCTGCTATTCACTGGTATCACTAGATTATATGCGAGTACACTAGCAGGCCAGGAAGATTATTAAAAACAGCTGACCTGTGGTAAGTTTCTGGCGACTTCTGGCACCTGCCTCTATAGGCTTATCACTTCATTTACAAATTCACCATTAAAGGCACAGCCTCAACAACACGGCCACTTGATACTACATGTAAACCAAACAATAACCAAATTTCTGTAAACCCAGCATTGTAATCCTTATAGAGAATAAACTTAGAATTTGAATTTGAATTTGAAGGGTTCGGAACCAGTCGGATCTGATAAGTGGGACACCTATTTAAAACATACTGGTCGGTGATTTGGCCATCACATGAAGGAACTACTGGAAATTATATAACCAAGTAATATGTGATTTGATTGATACAAAAGTATAACTTGCATGTTGAAGAACCGGTGATTGCTGGCAGCTCCTACAATGACGAACAGTCGAGCCTCAACCCTTGTTTATAGATCACTGTATCTAGCTTTTTTAGTTTTTTTCCGTCTCCACCACAACAAATGCTATATTATCACTATAGATGACTGGTGAAGTTATTGGAGGAAAGACGCTTTTTCTGTAGTAATATTTGCTTCTCGTTGTGTATATTGCAAGCGCTGGTAACTACAGGTTATATGAATTTCACTGTATAAGTCTGGTATTTCAAGAAAAGAGAAAAAACTAATGAAGGTCACTCCACTCCACTAAGTACCATTATATTAGTAGCTACTACAACACTGAATTCTGCTATTCACTGGTATCACTTATTATTATTATTATTATTATTAAAGATTCGGCGGTATTCTCCCGGCCCGGGCCTTTTCCAAGTGGTGGCCTGGCCTTGGCTCCCTCTTTAGAGAGTGTCTTAGACCTAAGTCTCCCATGGGAGGAGGCATAAGTACCTCTTCATCTTTAGGACCAACTGTCCCCAGGCCTAGCCACAAGCTAGGCCTCTCTGGTCTGCCATCCCCTCCCCATGGGAGGTAATGGGAATGACAGTCTTGTGAGCTGTAAGCTCGGGCTCAGGCACCTACCCTACCCTAGAAGGGTTAGGCATGGTGTCGATGTGGTATCACTAGATTATGTGCGAGGTACACTAGCAGGCCAGGAAGATTATTTAAAACAGCTGACCTGTGTGGTAAGTTTCTGGCGACTTCTGGCACCTGCCTCTTTATGCCTATCACTTTAGTTAAAAATTCACTTGTTTTACATGACACTTTAGCATGTCAGCGTGTCAGCGTGCCTAGTTGTGCTCCGGGTTTTCTCGTGTTTTCACGGTCGCTCTTACGTGCTAGAACTTTAATTTGTGCCATCAATCCTATACGATACATCCCTCTAGCGCCTGGAACCAGAGGGGAATCATAGGCCTGTGTTCCGTGTGCAAAATAATAATAATAGAACTTTTCTTTGTCAGAGGAAAGAAAGTCTCCCTGATAACATTGTATATACATAGTGTATAGTGTATACTACAGTGGCTCCCTAGTATATAGATGATAAAGGCTAAAGTGTAATTTGAAAACAGGTGAATTTGTAAATGAAGTGATAAGCCTATAGAGGCAGGTGCCAGAAGTCGCCAGAAACTTACCACAGAGGTCAGCTGTTTTAATAATCTTCCTGGCCTGCTAGTGTACTCGCATATAATCTAGTGCATATAGCCTGTCCACATACTATGCACTTGGTATCTGCAGGCATGGGAAATCTGGAAAAACAGACGGCACGTGCAACTATGACCACCCTAGAAAATGCCGTGCCCATATGACAACAGGAAAATGCAAACTCCCTTCCTGTAAGCTTTTTCACCCTGAACTGTGTACCTCTTCAGTACAGGAAAGACTGTGCTATAACTTAAATTGCCAGGCACACCATCTAAAGGGGACAAAAAGATACAAAACATCCAGGCCATGGGAAAACCTGGGTAGCCACAGCCACTCAAGAGGGAGAGGTTTTTTAGTGCCAGGAAGGAAAAAAACTGGCAGGAAATGGCAGAAATCGTACACCAAATCCAGTAATTCCTGGAGTGGAACCACAGTCGATGGCCTCCACTCCAAACCAACAGATACAGATATTAATGCCGGAAAAAAATCCCCCCCCCCCAGTACCATGGAAATAAAAGCCCACTGTGTGGGCGAAACGTAGTCAATAAAGGATCACATTATACTGCATTTGTGTTTATATTGCCCCCCAGTACCAACAATACTACCAGTCCCATGACATTCTTCTTTGCAAATATACAGGGTCTAAAGCCAGCAACAAATAACAAAATACCTTTCATCTGTGGACTGCTTGCAGAGGCAAAGGCAATGTTCGCGGCTTTCTCTGAGACCCACATAAAGGATCACTTGGACAACGAAATATGGATCCCAGGTTACAACCTATACAGATGGGACAGAGTGAACAGGCAAAAGGGGGGGGGTTGGCCTGTACATTGCAGAGTCACTTGTTTACACAGAACTGCTTAATGCCTCAAATGATGTAGTGGAAGTTTTAGCAGTAAAGGTCGAGAACCAAAACCTAGTCATTGTGGTAGTCTACAAGCCTCCTGATGCAACATCCCAGCAATTCCAGGAACAGCTGTTAAAAATTGACCACTGTCTGGAAAATCTTCCAGCTCCTGCACCCAACATCTTGCTCCTGGGGGATTTCAACTTAAGGCACCTAAAATGGAGGAATATAGCAAATAATACTGTAGCATTAATAACACCAGGAGGCAGCTCTGATGAAAACTCTCACTCGCACGAGCTTCTAAATCTCTGCACATAATTAAATTTAAACCAGCAAATAATAGAGCCTACTAGACTGGAAAATACACTAGACCTCATCTTCACTAACAATGATGATCTGATAAGAAATGTCACCATATCAAAAACAATATGCTCAGATCACAACATAATTGAGGTTCAGACATGTATGCATGCAGGGAGCCCCAGACCAACATAATGAGATTAGTCACGAGGGAGCATTCACCAAATTCAACTTCAATAACAAAAACATAAAGTGGGACCAAGTAAACCAAGTCCTAACCGATATAAGCTGGGAAGATATACTACGCAACACAGACCCCAACTTATGCCTAGAACAGATTAACTTGGTGGCACTCGTTGTATGCACAAGGCTTATTCCTCTAAGAAAAAGGAGGAGTAGATGTAAAATAGAAAGAGACAGGCGCTCCCTTTATAGGTGATTGAAAAGAATAACAGAGCGGCTAAAAGAGGTCAATATATCTGAAATGCGCAGGGAGACACTGGTCAGAGAAATAGCAAACATTAAACTTAAGCTAAAGGAATCTTATAGGAGTCAGGAATCGCGGGAAGAACTAAAAGCCATAAATGAAATCGAAAGAAAGCCAAAGTATTTCTTCTCCTATGCCAAATCAAAGTCGAGAACAACGTCCAATATTGGGGCCCATCTTAAACAAGATGGGTCCTACACAGATGACAGCAAGGAAATGAGTGAGCTACTCAAGTCCCAATATGATTCAGTTTTTAGCAAGCCTCTAACCAGACTGAGAGTCGAAGATCAAAATGAATTTTTTATGAGCCACAGAATTTGGTTAACACAAGCCTATCCGATGTTATCCTTACGCCAAATGACTTCGAACAGGCGATAAATGACATGCCCATGCACTCTGCCCCAGGGCCAGACTCATGGAACTCCGTGTTCATCAAGAACTGCAAGAAGCCCCTATCACGAGCCTTTTCCATCCTATGGAGAGGGAGCATGGACACGGGGGTCGTCCCACAATTACTAAAAACAACAGACATAGCCCAACTCCACAAAGGGGGCAGTAAAGCAACAGCAAAGAACTACAGACCGATAGCACTAACATCCCATATCATAAAAATCTTTGAAAGGGTCCTAAGAAGCAAGATCACCACCCATCTAGAAACCCATAAATTACGCAACCCAGGGCAACATGGGTTTAGAACATGACGCTCCTGTCTGTCTCAACTATTGGATCATTACGACAAGGTCCTAGATGCACTAGAAGACAAAAAGAATGCAGATGTAATATATACAGACTTTGCAAAAGCCTTCGACAAGTGTGACCATTACGTAATAGCGCACAAAATGCGTGCTAAAGGAATAACAGGAAAAGTCTGTCGATATATCTATAATTTCCTCACTAACAGAATACAGAGAGTAGTCGTCAACAGAGTAACGTCCGAGGCAGCTACGGTGAAAAGCTCTGTTCCACAAGGCACAGTACTCGCTCCCATCTTGTTCCTCATCCTCATATCCGACATAGACAAGGATGTCAGTCACAGCACCGTGTCTTCCGTTGCAGATGACACCCGAATCTGCATGACAGTGTCTTCCATTGCAGACACTGCAAGGCTCCAGGCGGACATCAACCAAATCTTTCAGTGGGCTGCAGAAAACAATATGAAGTTCAACGATGAGAAATTTGAAATACTCAGATATGGTAAACACGAGGAAATTAAATCTTCATCAGAGTACAAAACAAATTCTGGCCACAAAATAGAGCGAAACACCAACGTCAAAGACCTGGGAATGATCATGTCGGAGGATCTCACCTTCAAGGACCATAACATTGTATCAATCGCATCTGCTAGAAAAATAACAGGATGGATAATGAGAACCTTCAAAACTAGGGAGGCGAAGCCCATGATGACACTCTTCAGGTCACTTGTTCTATCTAGGCTGGAATATTGCTGCACACTAACAGCACCTTTCAAGGCAGGTGAAATTGCTGACGCTTGCTCTTCTTGGTACTCTGCCTTGACAAAAAAACTGAAAGATAGACTGCAAATCACCCAGAACAAAATCGAAAGATTCATCCTGGGGCTGGGACCAAGAGAACATGTAGGCCAGGATGAATTACAGCAGTTGGATATGCTGAATGTTGAAGACAGAGTAAAACAACTGAAGCTAAATCATGTTTATAAAATTGCTCACAAACAATGTCCAGAATATCTTGCTGTCAATTTTGTCAAGGTTGGGAACCAAAGCAATCATAGTACTAGGGGGAGAGAGCACAACTTTGTAGTACCCACAGTCAGTGGCCAGGCTTCAAACACCTTTTATTGTACAGCAATAAAGGAATGGAACAGACTGCCCACACATGTCAAAGCCAGTCATAGCATGAACCAGTTCAAGAAGAGTGCCAAAAGGTGTCTGATGAATGTAGCTGCAGAAAGGGAGGGGATTGATTTTCTATTTTTTAGCTAACATACGTGTAAATTTTACTTTATTCCTAGTAATGACCCTCGTATTGTAGACAGTCTTAATGACCTTGGTGTAGTAGATAGTCTTTTTAGTATGATAATAAGATGTTATCTTCATTGTAGAATAATAAGAAAATATTATAACCTTTATATTATAATAATAAGGTAAAAGGACCCCAATGGAAATAAGTCACTCTGTCTGACTTTTTTGGGTTATCCTAGGTTCTCTACACATATGCTGCTATGTATGATAATTCTATGTAACTGTATTTGTGTATACCTGAATAAACTTGAACATTAAAATGGTATAAAATACCGACAGGTTGTTAGGTAAGACACATATGCAAAAGTTACGTATCTTTATTATGAAACGTTTCGCCTACACAGTAGGCTTCTTCAGTCGAGTACAGAAAAGATGATAGAAGCAGAAGATACTTGAAGACGATGTAATCAGTCCATCACCCTTAAAGTTTTGAGGTGGTCAGTCCCTCAGTCTGGAGAAGAGCATTGTTCCATAGTCTGAAACAATTGTTTCATACTATGGAACAATGCTCTTCTCCAGACTGAGGGACTGACCACCTCAAAACTCTAAGGGTGATGGACTGATTACATCGTCTTCAAGTATCTTCTGCTTCTATCAACTTTTCTGTACTCGACTGAAGAAGCCTACTGTGTAGGCGAAACGTTTCATAATAAAGATACCTAACTGTTGCATATGTGTCTTTCCTAACAACCTGAATAAACTTACTTACTGACTTACTAAAATGTACAGAGAACCTTCACGACGCGCATAACGGAGATAAAACACCTCAATTACTGGGAGCGCTTGTGGTTCCTAAACCTGTATTCCCTGGAACGCAGGCGGGAGAGATACATGATTATATACACCTGGAAAATCCTAGAGGGACTAGTACCGAACTTGCACACGAAAATCACTCACTACGAAAGCAAAAGACTCGGCAGACGATGCAACATCCCCCCAATGAAAAGCAGGGGTGTCACTAGCACGTTAAGAGACCATACAATAAGTGTCAGGTGCCCAAGACTATTCAACTGCCTCCCAGCATACATAAGGGGGATTACCAACAGACCCCTGGCAGTCTTCAAGCTGGCACTGGATAAGCACCTAAAGTCGGTTCCTGACCAGCCAGGCTGTGGCTCGTACGTTGGTTTGCGTGCAGCCAGCAGTAACAGCCTGGTTGTTAAGGCTCTGATCCACCAAGAGGCCTGGTCACAGACCGGGCCGCGGGGGCGTTGACCCCCTGAACTCTCTCCAGGTAAACTCCAGGTATATACTAGGGTGCCACAGTAGTATACACTATAACATTATGTATACACAGTGTTATCAGGAAGACTTTCCTCTGAAAAAGAAAGGTCTATTATTATTATTTTGCACACGGCACACTAGGCCTATGATTCCGCTCTGGCAGTAAACTCTACTAGGTATTGCATGCTAATCCTCCTTTTTTGACTTAATATATACTATTTTCTGCCCAAGATTGGTCCAAGCGCTAGAGGGATGTATCGTATAGGACTGATGGCACAAATTAAAGTTCTAGCACGTAAGAGCGACCGTGAAAACTCGAGAAAACACGAAGCACACCGAGGCACGCTGGACAGGCACCACCACCACCTAAACGCACTATGGGCATTACGGGGGGGCTTAAAATTAACTTAAGGTTAACTAAGCAATGATATATTCAGTGGAACAAAAATTATTGTAAACAGATAACAATTTAGTACAAATGACTATTACAGAGACAGGTCATATGGTCATTTACTGAGTTGCTGTGTATTCAGTAGTATGGAGTATTCTGTTAGGTAATGAAGTTAAAAAGTAACAAAGTTTGATTGGGTCGCTGGTTGACATTTATGAGATACAATGAGAAACATTTATTCAAATTCAAATTCAAATTCAAAGTTTATTCTCTATAAGGATTACAATGCTGAGTTTACAGAAATTTGGTTATTGTTTGGTTTACATGTAGTAAAATTGTGATTACAGAGTGTACCACTAGAACGCTTAGCATGGCTAGGCATTTCGGGCATACTTAGTTTTATTCTTAATTGTAAAATATTACAAATTATGAGGTAAGTTGGTATTATGGCTAAGTGACTAAATACTAGTTTGTGAGTTTAGCAATGTGAATGCTTTTGTTTTGGCACAGTATATAGTTTCAGTATTGGAGTATCACAGGATTCATTATTTTAAGACTGAGATTAATATTTCTGTTTATGGTCCAATGAGTGAGCGAGTGTAAGTGTGAACCACCAGGTGGTATTCGTGTAGTTAGTTGACGGGGTGTATCAGGGAGATAAGATGTTTTCTAATGGTAGTTTTGAAGGTGATGAATGTGTCTGCAGTTCTAGAGTTCTCAGGTAGGGTATTCCAGATTTTAGGGCCTTTGACATACATTGAATTTTTGTAAAGGTTTAGTCGGACACGGGGAATGTCGTAGAGATGTTTGTTTCTGGTGTTATGCCTGTGGGTTCTGTCACAACTATCAAGAAAGCATTTTAGGTCAAGGTTGATATTAGAGTTTAAGGCCCTGTAGATATAGATTGCACAGTAGAAAGTGTGGATGTACTGAACTGGGAGTAAGTTTAGATCTTTGAAGAGTGGGGGGGTGTGCTGCCAGGGATGGGATTTAGTGATTATTCTTACTGCAGCTTTTTGTTGGGTTATTATTGGCTTTAGGTGTGTTGCTGCAGTTGATCCCCAAGCACAAATAGCATAGGTGAGGTATGGATAGATAAGTGAGTGGTATAGTGTGAGAAGGGCATTTTGTGGCACGTAGTATCGTATCTTGGAGAGGATCCCGACCGTTTTGGATACTTTTTTGGCTATATGCTGGATATGGGTGCTGAAATTCAGGTTGTTGTCAAGGTATAAGCCTAGGAATTTTCCCCCATTATTTCTGGTAATTAGAGTGTTGTCAGTCTTAATGTTAATTTGTGCATCTCCTGCTCTGCTACCAAATATAATATAGTAAGTTTTGTCAGTGTTAAGCATAAGTTTATTGGCTGTCATCCAAGTCGATATTTTAATCAGCTCCTCATTCACAATGGTGTTGAGGGTGGCAAGACTAGGGTGAGAGATGACATAAGTCGTGTCATCAGCAAAGAGAATGGGTTTCAGGTGTTGGGATACGTTTGGAAGGTCATTGATGTGTAGTGATACTGGTCCTGTGGGGAGCAGCAGCAGGATAATACTGCACCACCTCTAGGGGCCCTTAACAACAACAACAGTTTGGTGTGCGTCATGGGCACCAACACATGGTGTGTGATTCTCTCATACTTTATCCATTTATCAGCAATGCAGATTACATGGTGAGTTTAAATATGTGGCCTGTAGTTATAACTTTTCTCTTGACATATGCAAGACATCACCATCCCTGTAGAAGCCATTATTAGATGTACTAGTCATTATATTTTGTTGTTGCAGAAGTACTATGAAGATTCTATGTTCAATAAAGCCTAGAGATAAGGCCTGTGTTTCTATCACAACAATTTATTGAACATAGAATCCTGGGCTACCTGGTGGTGATCCTGGGCTAGACTACATCACAACATGGAGCGTTTACTGAAACCTGAGAGGCTAGACTGTGACCCCAGCTTATCAACGGCTGCTCAGGAATGGAAGCACTGGTTTAAGACTTTCGAAAACTTCTTGGGAGCCCTTCCTAAAGAAGATCTAGATAAACTAAGTCTGCTCATCAATTTTGTGTCACCTAAGATATATGAGGCTATTTCTGAGTGTAATACCTACGAAGATGCTATCAAAACCCTCAAGTCTCAGTATATTAAACCTACAAATGAAATCTTTGCACGCTATCGCCTTGCAACTCGCCGCCAGCAGATTGATGAGTCCTTAGAGGAATACTTTCAAGCACTGAAAATTTTAGGTAAGGACTGTCACTTCCAAGCAGTGACAGCTGCTCAGTATTGTGAAGAGTCCATCAGGGATGCTTTTATCAGTGGCCTGCAATCACCAATAATAAGGCAGCGTTTATTGGAGAATAAAACTCTCGACTTAGCCGCTGCCTTTGACCAGGCAAGAGCTCTAGATTCAGCCCAGAAGAATTCTGAAGTATACAGTACCACTCAGCCTTCTCGAGTGGTAAGTGCTGCAATTCCTGACCAAGACTCTTGCAATGAAGTTACTGTGGAACCTGCCTCAGTGACAGCAGCAGCAGGTACGGTGTGTTTCTTTTGTGGTTTTTCAAGACATCCACGTCCAAAGTGTCCTGCTCGTGAAGCAATGTGCCATAAATGCCACAAGAAAGGTCACTTTGCTAAAGTATGTCGTGCTAATGCATCAACAAGAGCTAGTGCCTCCACACATTCCAGTGATCATGCGACTCTAGCAACAGTGACTTCTGCGGCTACTCCAAATTCACTGTCAAAGGCAGTTGTGAAAGTATTCATCAAAGGAACAGAAGTAGATGGTCTTATTGATAGTGGCAGCTCAGAGAGTTTCATCAACCTTGACTTAGTTAAACGGCTCTCCTTGACTCTACATCACTCATCAGGTACCGTTTCCATGGCATCAACATCTCTCTCTATTCAGACCTTAGGGTTTTGTAAGGTAAATCTCAGAGTTAATGGAAAGGATTATCAAGATGTACATTTAGCTATTCTGCCACAACTGTGCTCTGATGTTATCCTTGGTCAGGACTTTCAGAAGCTGCATGGTAGTGTCACCTTAACATATGGAGGTGAACTGCCTCCTCTTGTTGTCTGTGGACTTAGCACTTTAAGGGTAGACCCACCAAAGCTGTTTGCAAATCTTACCGCGGATTGCCATCCTATATCAGCTAAGTCACGCCGCTATTCTTATGAGGATCGGATGTTCATTGAGAAAGAAACTCAGAGGCTGCTGAAGGAGGGTATTATAGAACCGAGTGATTCCCCTTGGCGTGCACAGGTTGTTGTTGTTAAAGATGGTTATAGGAAACGGAGACTGGCTATCGATTACTCTGAGACAATCAACAAATTTACACTTCTTGATGGGTACCCTCTACCTCGAATTGACGATACAGTGAACAAAATTGCTCAGTACTACGTGTTTAGCACAATTGATCTGCAGAGTGCCTATCATCAAGTCCCTATAAGGAATGAAGATAAACCATACACAGCGTTTCAGGCTAGTGATGGCCTGTATCAGTTTACCAGAGTCCCTTTTGGAGTCACCAATGGGGTAGCCTGCTTCCAACGAATTATGGATTCACTCATTCAGGAAGAGCAACTCACGGGAACTTACGCGTATTTAGATAATGTTACCATTTGTGGCAAGACCCAGGAGGAACATGATGCAAACCTTGATAAGTTTTTGGAAGCCGCCAAGAAGAAAAATATCAGTTACAATGAGGAAAAGTGCACTTTTTCAACTAAAAGGCTTAGCATCCTTGGTTATGTAGTGGAAGGAGGTTCAATATTCCCAGACCCTGAACGACTACGACCTCTACGGGAACTTCCAATGCCTCAAGACAAAAAGTCACTCCGAAGAACTCTTGGTCTCTTTGCTTATTACTCACAATGGATCTACAACTATTCAAGTAAAGTCCGCCCATTGAGTGCTACCACATTTCCTGTGACAAAGGAAGCAGAAGCCGCTTTCCATACTCTCAAACAGGACATTGAAAACTCAGTAGTTCAAGCCATTGATGAGTCCCTACCATTCGAAGTGGAAACGGATGCATCTGACATTGCCATTGCTGCAGTCTTATCTCAGGCAGGACGACCAGTAGCCTTCTTTTCGAGAACTTTTCAAGGATCAGAGAAATGTTATGCTGCTGTAGAAAAGGAAGCCCAGGCCATCATAGAAGCAGTTCGCCACTGGAGGCATTATTTAACTGGTAGACATTTCACCATAAGGACTGACCAACGGTCCGTGATGTATATGTTCGACAAGAGGCACAAAAGTAGGATAAAGAATGACAAGATATTACGCTGGAGGATGGAACTATCGTGTTATGACTTTGATATTCTGTACCGACCGGGTCAAGAGAACATCTCACCTGATGGATTCTCTAGGTCCCACTGTGGAGCAGCATGTCATGATTTGCAATCACTCTCAGCTCTCCACAAGGCTTTGTGTCACCCAGGAGTTACACGCCTGTACCATTTTGTCAAATCAAAGAACATGCCCTACTCAGTGGAAGATGTGCGACAAGTGATCAGAGCATGCAGAGTATGTGCAGAGTGCAAGCCAAACTTTCATCAGCCAGAGAAGACTCATCTCATAAAATCCACCCAGCCTTTCGAAAGATTGAATATAGATTTCAAAGGACCTCTACCAAGCACAAATCAGAATAGGTATTTCCTTAACATAGTAGATGAATATTCAAGGTTTCCCTTTGTATTCCCCTGTGCAAATATGGCTGCTTCAACTGTTATTAGTTGTCTTTCACAGTTGTTCTCTATTTTTGGTATGCCAGCTTATATCCATTCAGACAGGGGTTCCTCGTTCATGAGTAACGAACTTCAGGAGTTTTTGGCTAGCAAAGGTATTGCCTGCAGCAGAACAACAAGCTACAACCCTCAAGGCAATGGTCAAGTGGAGCGGTTCAATGGTACTATATGGAAGGCAGTTACAATGACATTAAAGTCGCGCAATCTACCTGTTCAACACTGGCAAACTGTCCTACCGGATGCTCTTCACTCTATTAGATCACTGCTGTGCACAGCTACTAATGCAACCCCTCATGAAAGACTTCTCAACTATTCACGTCGTTCCTCTATGGGAGCCTCCGTGCCCACTTGGTTATGTCATCCTGGACCCGTTCTCCTGAAGAGTCACCGTAGGATGAACAAGACGGATCCTTTAGTGGAAGAGGTAGAGCTCCTGCAAGCTAATCCACATTACGCCCACATTCGCTACCAAAATGGTGAAGAGACTACAGTATCTACAAGACATTTAGCCCCAGTTGAAATCCCTATTAGTGTGGAATCTCAAGATACACCAATAGATGTGAAAGATGCTTCGTTTTCTCCTGGAAAGCCCCTTGAGACTACCCCTATGGAAATAGAGGATTCTGCTCCAGCAGTTAATCAAACCCCGTTGGAAAATATCGAACCTGGTGAAGAGGCTCAAGAGCTACGAAGGTCGGGACGTGTACGTCGCCCACCTAACAGTTTGGGAGATTACTGTCTCTGATATTTTAGAAGGGGGAGATTGTAGTGATACTGGTCCTGTGGGGAGCAGCAGCAGGATAATACTGCACCACCTCTAGGGGCCCTTAACACCAACAACAGTTTGGTGTGCATCATGGGCACCAACACATGGTGTGTGATTCTCTCATACTTTATCCATTTATCAGCGATGCAGATTACATGGTGAGTTTAAATATGTGCCCTGTAGTTATAACTTTTCTCTTGACATATGCAAGACATCACCATCCCTGTAGAAGCCATTATTAGATGTACTAGTCATTATATTTTGTTGTTGCAGAAGTACTATGAAGATTCTATGTTCAATAAAGCCTAGAGATAAGGCCTGTGTTTCTATCACAACATGATGTATATGAGGAAGAGCAGGGGACCAAGGACACTTCCCTGCGGAACTCCAGTATCAAGTGGCCGTGTTGCTGATGCTGTGTCTTTAATGGTGACGTACTGATACCTATTAGTAATGTAAGATTTGAAATAAGCAAGCGCATGGCCTCTTATACCGTAGTGGTCAAGTTTGTGGAGTAGGATTTCGTGGTTTACTGTGTCAAAAGCTTTTCTTAGGTCAATAAAAATTCCTAATGGATATTCCTTATTTTCCAATGCTGTGTAAAGCAGATCTAGCATTTTTATGATTGCATCATTAGTGCTTTTATTTTTCCTGAATCCAAACTGGCAGGGGTTGAGTATGTTTTGAGCCGTTATAAATGAATACAGTCTCCTGTGCACGAGTTTCTCAAAGATTTTGGATAGCAATGGTAAGTTAGATATTGGCCTATAGTTGTTTAAGTCTGTAGGGTCACCACCTTTATGTATTGGTGTAACCCTTGCCATCTTGAGTAGTTTCGGGAAGGTGCTAGTCTCTATTGACTTGTTAAAAAGTAATGAAATAGCATGCGAAAGGACATGGGCCGCTCGCTTGTACAGTAATGGTGGGACATGAGACAGATTCCCCGAGTTATTTTTAAGTGACTTTATGATCTCAATGACTTCCGTGGGCTCAGTTGGTGCAAGATAGAAGGAATTAGGGAAATTTCCATCTAGGTAGTCGCCGGCATGGGCATTGGTATGTGGGATTTTACTGGCGAGATTAGATCCTATGTTTGAGAAGAAGTCGTTTATCTTGTTAGCTGTGTCAGTGGGATGTAGCAGTGTTTCATTAGGTTTAGTTAGGACAATATTCTTGGTTTTTCTCAGTTTGTGGGTCCCTAGAATCTGAGAGAGTGTTTTCCAGGTCTTTTTTATATCTCCTCTAGAGTCTGTGAATCTACTGGAGTAGTATAGTTGTTTGGTTTTTTTTTTATTACTTTGGTGAGAGCTGATGAATAGTGTTTAAGAGTATCTTTGTGTATTAAGCCCTGTCTATATTGCTTTTCATATTGGTGTTTCTTGTCAATGGATTTCAGAATGGTGCTGGTTAGCCATGGGCAACCAAGCCATTTGTTTGTGATCTGTTTTGTTTTTATAGGACAATGTTTGTTGTATAGTCTAAGTAATTTGTTAAGAAACATGTCTGTCCAGTCATCAATACCATTGGCCTTGGAGAATTCTGTAGGCCAATCAACAGTCTCTAGGTCAGCTGTGAACTTCCTTACTGAGGCCTCGTCATGGAGTCTAAATGAGACTTTGTTGTATTCAAGTGGTGGTTTACTAATGTTTGTGAGGAGGAAGGTAGGGTAGTGGTCTGTAGTGCTATCTGTGATTATCCCTGATTTAAGGGGGGCTAGTATATTGGTCCATATGTGGTCTATTATGGTTGCACTTGTCTCAGTGAGCCTGGTTGGTTTAGTTATTGTTGGTATGAGAAGTGTGTTGTTCATATTGTTGATGAAATCAGTTACAGGCTGATCATCTAGTAAGCCAAGGTTGATGTTGAAGTCTCCAGCTAAGAGAAGGTGGTGCTTATTCATTTGTCTGTTTGTTATTAGTGACTTTAATTTCTCACTGAAATTTGGTATGTTTGTGTGAGGTATCCGGTAAATGGCACCGATTGTTATAGGCGTCTTAAGGTTTTTTACAGTAAAATTAGCAAAAATGTATTCCCCATATTCATCACTAAAGCAAGTGGTGCTAAGACAAGATAATTGGTTAGAGTAATAGATTGCAATACCACCCCCAACTTGGTTTGTTCTGCAGTTGTGAATTGCTGTGTTTCCTGGTAGAGGGTAGATATCTATTGTGTCCTGCTTAAGCCAGGTCTCAGTAAGAATAATGCAGGAGAAGGGTGTCTTTAGTGATTCAAGGAGTGCTAGGAGGTCATCATAGTGTTTGCTTAAGGACCTGATGTTGTAGTTAAGTACTGATAGACTTTTAGCATTGTTTAGGATAGTGGTGGCTTGTGATGCTGTGTAATAAAGGCAGTTACTTTCCAATAGGTTTTGATTGGGTGTCAGATTATGGAGGTTTAGATCAGGGTCAATGTGATCAATCATCTTCTAGGTTTAAAATTATGGTTATTTATATCCTGAGTTGTGTGTTGAGTTCTACTACTGATATCTGTAGTGGTTGGAAGTTTGGACAAGTATATAGCTAGAGTATTTTGGTCATGTAGGGTATAGTGACTACTACACATAATGAAGTTGATGTTGTCTGTGTGTTGTGCTGGAATGAACTAAAGTACAACTAGGTATAAACTAGTAATATAAAAATACAAATTAAAAATAGAACAAGACTCTCACTTGTAATTGCACTAAGGTCTAATAATGACTTTTGTGGAGTCTATGTTTTGAGCTAGAGTGAGCTAAAGTACAATAGGTTTAATCTAATAATATAAAAGTACAAATTAAAAATAGCACTAGTCTCTCACTAGTAATTGCACTATGGTCTAATATAGTGAATTTGGTATTGACTATGTCTTGAGGTAGAATGAGCTATGGTACAACTGAATTTAATCTAATAATATAAAAATACAAATTAAAAGTAGCACCAGTCTCTCACTAGTAATTGCACTATGGTCTAATATAGTGAATTTGGTATTGACTATGTATTGAGGTAGAAAGAGCTATAGTACAACAACTTTAGTCTAATAATATAAAAATACAAATTACAAATAGCACCAGTCTCTCACTAGTAATTGCACTATGGTCTAGTATAGTGAATTTGGTATTGACTATGTATTGAGCTAGAATGAGCTAGAGTAAAACTGTGATTAATCTAATAATATAATAAAGGAACAAGACTCTCAATTGTAATTGCACTAAGGTCTTATATAAGTTGTTTACAAGAATTAGAGTATAATTAGATTTAAATTGACAGGATAAAATACACAGATTAAGGTAGCAAAATAATAATAAAAAAAAAAAAGAATTGATAAAAATAAAAATGGCAATGACTTGGTTATAATATGCTAGTAAGATGGTAGACTGGATGATATAAAGTTGTAGTTGAAAATACTAGGTTAAAAAAGTATGGAATAAAAATGGTCAATAAAAGAAATTTACAATAAGTTTGATCAATATAGTTTAAAGTAAAATTGGGCAATAATAGGGATTTAGAATAAAATTGGGCAATTGAGTATTTTTTAAAGTGAGGTAGAATTATTGAAGACAAGTTATGGTTAGTTTATAAAAAAAATAAGATGGAACAGTGATGTGGTAAGTTGTAAAAAAGGAGATAGATTCTGTAGATATTTAATACAATTAAGACTATGAGGTAGAATGGTCGTTGAGTACAACAATGACAATTAAAAGTAGTTGTATTAGAATTTTAGGGGGGCACAAATTTATGACAATATAACACTAACGGTGGACTGTGGGTATTATCTGCACTTTACTCTGATTCTGTTAGTCCAGCCTCACTTAGGAATGTTTTATGAGGTACAATTACTCAGTATTTATATAGTTGTGGGTGAGTAATTGATTTTTGAGAAGAGACTTGAATTTATAAACAGTGTTTCTTTTATATTCACAGGTAATGAATTCCAGATTTTAGTGCCTTTTATGTGCTTTGAGTTTTTGCATAGCGTGAGATGGACACGAGGAACATCAAAGAGTGATCTGTGCCTTGTGTTATGGTCATGTGTTCTGTTGAGGTTGGCAAGGAGATGTTTGAGGGGAGGGTTAATATCAGAGTTAAGTGTTCTATGTATGTAATAGGTGCAGTAATAAGTATGGATGTTTTGTATGGTGAGTACCTGGAGTTTACCTGGAGAGAGTTTCGGGGGTCAACGCCCCTGCGGCCCGGTTTGTGACCAGGCCTCCTGGTGGATCAGCGCCTGATCAACCAGGCTGTTGCTGCTGGCTGCACGCAAACCAACGTACGAGCCACAGCCCGGCTGATCAGGAACTGACTTTAGGTGCTTGTCCAGTGCCAGCTTGAAGACTGCCAGGGGTCTGTTGGTAATCCCCCTTATGTGTGCTGGGAGGCAGTTGAACAGTCTCGGGCCCCTGACACTTATTGTATGGTCTCTTAACGTGCTAGTGACACCCCTGCTTTTCATTGGGGGGATGGTGCATCGTCTGCCAAGTCTTTTGCTTTCGTAGTGAGTGATTTTCGTGTGCAAGTTCGGTACTAGTCCCTCTAGGATTTTCCAGGTGTATATAATCATGTATCTCTCCCGCCTGCATTCCAGGGAATACAGGTTTAGGAACCTCAAGCGCTCCCAATAATTGAGGTGTTTTATCTCCGTTATACGCGCCGTGAAAGTTCTCTGTACATTTTCTAGGTCAGCAATTTCACCTGCCTTGAAAGGTGCTGTTAGTGTGCAGCAATATTCCAGCCTAGATAGAACAAGTGACCTGAAGAGTGTCATCATGGGCTTGGCCTCCCTAGTTTTGAAGTTTTTTGAAGGTTTAGAGTTTTGAATATTTTTTTTTATATTTTATTTAAAACCAATACAGTTTAACATAAATATAAAGAAACAGTATGCATCTCAATCAAATTAACTGACAAACGGATTGCACCTATATGCTGGCAAGATATTACTGCGAAACATACAACAAGAACTTACGGCAAGAACATAGCTAAAAAAAAAATACTGTCACAGGGTCATGAATTGACATTATATACACATTCATTGATGCAAAACCTTGCATATATATAAATTGTACATATAACATGACATCTGACAAAGGCTCAATACACTTGAACATAAAATATACAAAGAAGTTATATCAGTTAAATCCCATCCTTCGCATTAATCAACAAAACCAAAACCTAACATCATAATCTTACTAGAACTTCTACATACGTATCCCTAACAATACAGCTTTACATAAACCAACATACGAATAAACAGAAAAAGAATACAGCTTAGAACACAATAACTGAAGGCACAATACTGTTACAATAAACCCATATACAAAATCTCAGACACAAATGGACTACGTCACTAAACTGTCCAGATATGTCTGTATACCATACAGACTAAAACTTAACATCAAGGACTTAGCATTGACACCAAACCGGTATCAAGGTACAGACCATAATTATAAACTTTAAAAAGAATCGAATCATACATATATAAAGTATTACATAACGCCTGACCCATGACAAAGGCTCAATACAATAGAAAGGGATATATATATACACACACACACGCAGACACACACACCCACACCCACATGTTGACGGCCCTGGCTGGCCTTGCATACTGTTTGATACTGGTCACTCACTCCTGCAAGCTATTACCAGAATTAGAATAGAAATAGCATAGACATAGTGAATATAGTGTTGACGAGTGTGAGAAGGTAGAGTCCAGCGAGGAGTAGAGTAGTATTAATTCCAGTAGTTATTAGCAGTAAGAATACTTAGGTAGCTAGGAAGTCCTCTCCCAATGTGAACAAGGAACAGGATAATAACCAGCAATATTTGATACTTAAATCCAGACACACACACACACACACACAAGGCGAATAACGTAATATAAGCTAGGTGGGACAAGCTTTTAAGGACAACATTGTAAGACGGTGCGAGGGTCAAGTCCCAGGAGGGTTGTGGTCAGGTCACAAGAAGTTGCGGTGAGTCATTACACTGCACAAGACACTCTCACACACACACACACTCACACACACACACACACACACACACACACACACACACACACACACACACACACACGCACACAGGGGTAGGGCAGTGTTACTACCAGTAGCTATTAGCAGTAAGAATACTTAGGAAGCTAGGAAGTCCTCTCTCAATGTGAACAAGGAGAATGATAATAATCAGCAACAATTAATACGTAAATCCAGAAAGGGCAATGAGTGGAGAGTGTAGCATAATTGGGAAAGACAAATGAGACTAAATTCGTGCCTACACGACGGATCTTTCAACCACACCACCTACCCCCCCCTAACCATCCCTCCCTCACACACAAGAACACACACACAAGGGTAGACACTCACACACACACACACACACACACACACACACACACACACACACACACACACACACACACACCTGCAACCACAAATAGGTGAGTACAAATGTTGCAACCCCTGAATGGGTTACAATGATTATGTATATATAATGTATATTACCTTTTCATTTAATTTTATATTGCTTATATTTGCGATAATAGCTAAATCGTAAATGTATGACTTTATATTATTATTTGACTGTTATATTCTTATTTGACTTATGTTGTTAGGATGTATATAATATGTGCTCAGTTAGTCTTGATTGTCAAACTACTGTAATTATCGCTTGTCGCTCGTTATACTGCCGGCTTCTGAGCTGCAGTTGTCCACGTAGCTATCACGTGATCGAGGGGGGGTGTCCTCACCTCTCATGAAGTTTTCAGTCTGCTCTAGACTCGCTTGGTGGTTGGACAGATTGTCTGTCTCATTATTCTTGTTAGTTCTGTAGAACTCTGTTCTCAGAACATTGTATAGACTTTGTGATTTTCGACGTTGTACTGAGGTTGTGTGTCGCTTAGACACTCTGAACATCTCAGGTCCTTAGCTATAGCTTCTGACGTAATTTTGTACTGGTTTCTGTGTATTGTCACAGTCGCGTTTTTCCTATGCTGAACATAGATTCAGTAGTATGGGAGTTTTGTAACTTTTGTGGAGGATCTGCAGATGGTCCCTACTTAGTGTCGTTATATTATCTCCTTGTTCCTGATTCTGTGTCGCAGTCGCTTGATATTGCATTGCTATTGGGCGTAGCATTCTTTGTTGTTCAAGTAGACTGTTCGGGTTGCCAGTCGGTCAAGAAGTTAGTTTATTTGAGGACTTTGTCACTCACTTGTTTAAGTCTTATTCGAGTCTTGAGACATAGCTAACTACTTAAGAGCACTTACACGCATACACACTTACTTGTACATATTTGTAATATCTTATTAAATGTTAATGTACCTGACGGTACTTAAGAATTATAAATGTGATATGTGCTTTCAGCACAATAATATTGAACTCGAGAGATTGATTTTATTTTGATTGCTGTGATTTAATTTACTTTGATAATATACCTCTAGACTTAATAAATTTATTAAATTTTAATTTCTCTAGTTAGTAGCCTACCAGTTGTAATCCTAAAGAACTATTGAATTATACTGAATTCTAATGGATAATTGGACAAGGATACTGACTAATTGTTACGAAAACCCAGTAACAGGCTGGATGCTAGAAGGGCAGTCCTTTCTAGTATTCACTGGAGATCTCTAAGCTTTTAGAATCGTATTTTTTGTAACAAATGGGGGCCTGTCCGGGAGGCTCTTGATCCAAGGTGTTGGAGAAATTGTCCAGTTTGACAAACTAGTACTTCTATGGTCAAACACTTTGAGTACTTTCCTAATCTGAAGACTTTGAGTTTAGTCTTGTACAACATACCAGGTGGATGTATGTACCTGACTGAGTCTCTTGATCCAAGGAGATGGAAATACTGTTTATGAGTTCTAACTCTAAGACAACTAACACTAAAATTCCTATTAGGATTATAGTTTCCCATAATCACTCTCTCGTAGTACAATTATTTTCGTGATGTATGCCAAAGTGAAACAGTTAATTGATACTCTGACTTTGTCTGAGTTAAGTACATTAAAACTTCAGACGTGTTGGCAAGTAGCCAAGTATCTCGGTGTGACGTATAACAGGAATTACACCGCTGAAACTGTCAGAGGATTAATTAAAGATATATTGTTTCCTGCTCATACAGAGATGTCTGATTATGATTCAGATTCAGAAAGCCTAGTGTCACAATTAGGAAGTATGACTCTATTTGATGAAGATGAAAGAGCAACTAGAGCAGAAGTGAGCCTAGTGTCTGAGCCTAATGTAGCTCAGTTCTCGCTCACGCCTTCCCTCACTGACACTATAGTACAGAGTATAGCTGTTAGTATGACACAGCCTAATACTAGTACAGTGTATGCTACACCTGTATTTATGTATCCTAGACCAGATCTAGACACTCTAGAGACGGCTGGACGAAGTGTCCGACCTAAGGACCGTCCAGACCATGTTAATTTCCCTACTCCTCCATTACCCACTGGTCCTATCTCTCAGGAACAGTTTGAGAGGTTTGAACACCTCATTATGTTGCAGACTGCACAAATAGAGGCACAGAGGAGATTGAACGAAGAAGATTTCCAAAGAGAAAATGTTCGTCTGTCAAGACAACAGACTGATATATCACAGGACACATTTAATGTGCAGAAAGCTGCATCCATGGTTCCTAAGTTTTTTGAAAGTGACTTTAACACATATTTTGATGTGTTTGAAAACCAGGCACGTGCTATGAACTGGCCACGTAAGCACTGGGCAACATTGCTGCATACAGCATTGACAGGAAGAGCTCAAACTTGTACTGCTGCTCTACCATTTGCTAAGTACATTAGTTATGACGCTGTCAAACAAACAATTCTAGAGACGTATAACTTGTTACCTGTAAGTTATCAAAGAGCATTTCGTACGTTACAACGACGACAAGATCAAACTTGTGTAGAGTTTGCTCGTGAGAAAAAAGTTGCATTTGAGAGATGGACTAGAGCTGCTAAATGTACCAACTACGACAGCCTTGTTCAGTTGTTACTACACGAAGAGTTTAACAACTGTATGTCTGCGGACATACAAGAATATCTGATCGATCATACTACCTTGGATATTCTGGAAACTGCAGCATTAGCAGACAATTACGAAATTTCTCACAAACTTGTACGTACTAAAACACAAAGAAACAAGGTAACTAAAAATTGTCCTAGAAGTTGGCAACCTAAATCAGCTGCTCATTGCCGGCCTGATGTACCTGCTACTGTAACTTCTCGTACCTTTACCAGGAAAACTCACAATCCTGAATCTGTCTCTTTGGCTAGACAGAAATCTGGTATCGAGAAGAAGAAAGTTAAATGTACCTATTGTAACAGAAAAGGACATACTAGAGAGTATTGCTATAAGTTAGAAAGAGATACGAGAAACAGTCGTGCGGCTGGCGCCCCCACTCAAGTCGTATCCTCTTCCGAGCAACAAAGGCACCAAAATCCTAGCAATTACTCTTATCCTACTGTTTTAGATAATGTTACTCAGGATAGATGACTAGCGTCAGAAAGTGTATCTGACGAAAAGATTCGTTCAGCTATGAGTCCTTACTTTTCGAGAGATAAAGTAGGATTTGACGAATCACATCTGAGATAATTTCTTTCAGAGACACTGGCAGTTATCTCACATTATTAAGAGAAGATGTACTGCCCATAACTGACGATACCTATTGCAAGATAGATGTATTGTTAGAAGCCTATGGAGGGGCTGTTATAAAAGTGCCTCTGCACAAAGTTTATATTGAAACAAGCTATTATACTGGTTATATTTCAGTGGGTATATCCAGTGGTGTATTTCCCATCAGGTCAGTGGACTTGTTGATAGGGAACGATATCCTTCATGCTGGTATATGTAAAGAACCACTTGTGATTGATAATACCACTGATGATAATTATGCCATTGAAGCTTGTAGAGAGAAACCTATTTTATTTCCTCTCAGCGCAATTACTAGAGCTATGTCAAAGATTCAACAAACATCCTTGTCTCCTGCTGAGTTAGTTGATGACAATGATTTGGGGTTGAATATGTTGTTTAGTGACGCTCTGCGCCCAGGATCATTAACACTGACTCCCCCCGGTCATCAACCTAGTCAGGACACAACTGACGTTAAATTTCTAACTCGTGATGATTTAATCACGGATCAGTTTGTTGATCAGTCACTGGAAAGACTGAGAGATATAGCAGTTACTGAGAGTGAAGCAAAGGATCTCGATAATTGTTACTATTATAGTAATGGTGTACTGATGGAGAAAAACACATGTAAGTTGTCAGCTGATAGTGTTTCCACCACAGTCAAACATCTAGCAGTGTTACCAGTTACATTTCGTGAACAAGCCATTGATTTTGCTCACAATAGTCCCATAGGAGGACACTTGGGTGTCAAGAAGACACTCGGTAAACTGGCAAAACATTTTACTTGGCCAAAGATGAAGGAAACAGTAGCTGATCATGTGCGACGTTGCCACGTGTGTCAAGTGACAGGCAAGCCAGCGCACTCACCTCCACCAGCCGACGCTCTGTCTCGTCCTTAATAATTATCAGTTACATTAAATTAACGTAATTTTATGCCCAAATACCTTTTGTTACTTGCTATATCAAATTCAGTAAAGTAACTTAATCCCTCCAGCCCATATTAACTATATATACTCATGTCATGTCTAATTATTATATTTATGTATTCACAGTATTGTTGTGTGAGGAGGAGACAAGCTGAGTGTTGAGTGAGTAGTGTGGTGCGGGTGATGTACTGTGTGGCGCAACACTGTCCTGTCGCAGACCCCCCCCCTCACTACACACCTTAATTTCATACTCAGATGTTCATACTGCCTCGCATTCCACAACCACTACTTAAGAGTGGAATGGAGTCTCCTCTACTATGATCGAGCCTCAACGTGCCCTCCTTGTCAGCACTATCCAGTCTCTACACTGATGTATATAACCACGAGTATGCAGATACGATACTGTGTACTGCCCTAAGTATTTTTTTTATATTTTATTTATAACCAATACAGTATACATAAATATAAAAATAAAAGGAAACAGTATGGATCTCAATCCTGAAGGTTCGGCCATTGACATAAGAAAACCAAACACATAATAAACTAACACAAATGGATTGCACCTACACTTGCAAGATATATCTGTAAAACATACAACAATAACTTATGGCAATAACATAGCTACAAATAAACACAGTAACAGGGTCATGAACTAACATAAAAAACATTCAATGACTCAAAACCTAACTTCCATATAAATTTTACATTTAACATGACATATGACAAAGACTCATACAATTGAAAATAATATATACAAGAAAATGTAACAGTTACTTCCAGCCTTCTCATTAATCAATAAACCAAAACCTAACATCATAATCCTACTAGAACATCTACATACTTATCCCTAACATTACAGCTTTACATTACCAAAATACAAATAAACATACAAAGAAAACAGCTTAGAACTCAAAACCGACTCATTACATTTACACTTAAACCCGTATACAACAATCTCAGACACAAAAGGAATGCGTCTAAAAAAAATTACTTCATATGGTAAAGAACGATACCGTTGTATAATGCTATACAAAGTGCATAGAAATGACAATTGAAACAAAGTAACGAAAGGGAACATACAACAAGCATGTGTTGAATACATATAAACCTACACATCACATACACCACAGTACTATCTTTGTATAACACCTTTGAGGACAAAAGGAGAATCCAGACATACTTAGATCATGCCTTGTGTCACCTCAAACCATCAAACACACAAATACTGTGAGATGTACCCTCTGACACATTATACAAACAATCATGTAGTGTAACAACACTACTTACATATTAAATTCGATACCTTCTGAAAAACAATGTGAATAACATATCTTACACAACAACCCAGACCAAACTCACATCACAAAAGAAGCTTATTTATTATATTACCAAACATACCACACACGCTAACATCTATACACATTTCCATACTCAAGAAAACTAGCCCGCCGCAACCCCTTACTTTACACTTAAATCTCTTAAATCCTTCAACCTGAATCTACGATAACCTTCAGTAAATGCTGTCTCCCATCTTCCCCCATAAAGATTCCTATTGCGGCACTTTGTTCTATACATCGTGGCCCCTAACACTCTTATCCTTTCCTCGACTCCCACCTCCCTCATTGCCCAAGATATATAAATAAAATCTGTGACCACATACGCAACCGCATTCACCACCTGCTGACTCCACCCACCTATATCTAAACTTAACACCCGCAACACCTGTAATCCTTCCCCACCCACTAACCTAACTACTCTACTTAGCCAGACCCTCACATCTTCTAAACAAGTACAAAAGTACACAGCGTGAAATATGGTTTCCGGACATCCACACGCTTTGCACTCCCCACCCTCCCTTAATCTCCTATTAAATAACACAACCCCAGACGGCAAGATCCCATGTAAAATCCTAAACATAACCTCCCTGACACTTGGTTTTACACGTAGTTGTTGAAGACATTTCCATACAGAACCCCATGCATACATAGGGTATGCCCCCTCAACTGCCGCCACCACAGACCCACCCCCCACCCTCTCAAGAACCTTCAATTTAAGCTGTTTCGGATCCCTTACCTTCAGTAAAACTCGCAACATAGCCTCCCCAAACATTAAATCCCTACCCCTCCACCACCGTTGCATATCCATGCGCAGTCTTTCAAGGCCATCCCCCTCACCCCCTCCCTCACAAACCCCCTTTTCAGAAACACACTCAACATACGCTTCTCAAGAGGTATAAGCCCCAGCCCCCCCTGGCTAACGGGAAGCGACACCACCCCTCTACTTAGCCAGTCACAACTCGATCCCCATATAAATCTGAATACCCGCAGTTGCAACCGTTGCACCTCACACCGTCGTAACGGATATATTGCCACCACGTGCCATAACTTGCTATACAACAGGACATTCGTGACTATAACCCTTTGATGCAACGATAATTGCTCTGCCCTCAAGCCTCCCAATCTTTTCAAAACTCCATCCACGGTGCGCCTCGAATTTGCCTCTTGTGCATCCCTATCATTCCGCATGTACACTATCCCACATATCAACAGCTGATCTACCACACGCCACCCACCCTCAACAGTCTCACCATTATGTACGCTATCCCCTAGATCCAAATACTTGGACTTTATTACATTAATTTTCATCCCTGTAGCCTCACCAAAAACATCTATCACCCTTTCTACCTTATGTAAATCCCTCACATCCCTCACCAAGACAGTCGAATCATCCACGTAACCCACTATACCCGCTTCCCCTTCACGTGCAACACCAACCCTCGCTCTCGCTATACTCCACCTAACTGCCCTATAAAAGGGTTCTTGAAGACATGCAAACAAAATTTGCGACAGAGGACATCCCTGTCGCAAACCCCTTCCCATCTGAATGCTATCACCTAGTCGTCCATTAACCTGTATTCTCATAACTGCACCCAGATACAAAGTTTTTGCCCAAGAAACAATTTCCCTCCCGAAACCCAACCAACGCATAAAACTCCATAATGCATCCCTTTCTACGCTATCATAAGCAGCTCTCCAATCCAGAGCCAAAACACCCCCTCCCCCCTCCCCCCTATGCTCTATAAAACTCCTAATAGCTCCATGCCCTTCATACATTGATCTACCCGGTATGCCATATTGTCCTCTATCAATTACTTTACCTAAAACCTGTTTGATTCTGTTCCCTAATACCCTTGCAAATAACTTATAATCACCGCACATAAGCGATATTGCACGGTAATCTTCTACCGTGGTCTGTCCACCCTTTGGCACTAATACAACAACAGCAGTCCTTTGCTGCTCACCCATTGCCCCATCTTCCTTCATTACATTGAACAATCTGACTAAAAATCTCCTCAATACTTCCCAGTTCTTAACATAAAAATCATTAGGCAACCCGTCTACACCCGGTGCCTTACCTAAACTTGCACCTACTATAGCTCTCCAAATTTCCCCTTCCGTAATCTGTCCTTCCAAAGTCTCCCTATCTCTACCATCAAGCTCGCATTGCACATAACCACCCATTTCCCTTAAAGCATCATCTCGTATACCCACCTGTTGTGCATATGACCTAAACCATGCATCAATATATCCACTCATACCTTCAGTCAACATCAATACCTGCCCTTCCCTATACCCTCCCATCCCCACTTGAACTGTTAATCCCATCATCTCCGTGGCTGCCCTCCTCTTCTGCTGTCCCCTTAACGCACACGCCGAAGGCCGATCCCCATAGAGAACCTCCTCCAACCCTCCAGCCACACGTGCACCATCAAATCGATCATTATGCAAACCCTTAATACGTTGCTTTAAATCCTCTATTTCCTCCACAGGGTATCTCGCACCATCACCCACATAACAATTGCGTAACTGTCCTTCTAAATACCCCTGTAGCCCATATAAAAGTTGATTACTTTCCCTCCCAAGCCGAACATAGTAATCCCGAATACGTTTCTTAGCCACCACATCCCACCACCTAACCAAGTCTCCATCCCCAGGAGCCCCTGCTAACAAACCCTCCCAAAAACACTCAAAAGATTTCCTATTCTCCTCCCCTTTTAACAATTTAACATTCAATTTCCAATAACTACAACCCCTCTTAGGTAAACCCTCCCACCCTGCGTCCACAAGAACTCCTCTATGATCAGAAAACACCACATCTAAAACACGCACACTATTAACTACGATGGTGCGTGACACGTACACTCTATCAAGTTGCGCCGCATATCCACGACGTACAAAAGTATGCTCAACCTCTCCTCCCCCCCACCACATCCTTTAATCCCACCTCTGACATTAAATCTCCCAATACCCCTGAAAAGTACCCACTTCCCCGAGGTTCTACATCCTTACGCCGGATCACGCAATTCCAATCCCCGCCTACAATAGCTACTTCAGGGAGTGACCTCAAATAATAAATTAACACCTCTTTCACAAAGGTTGCTTTTACACGCCCATCATTCTCAGCTGGATCATACACACACACAAAAGCCACCTTCACCCGTCCCCATAGCCCTTCCACCCTTATTATCCTCCCCTCCCCCCCTTCACTACGTCTCACAACAAACGGGCTAGTCTCCCTGATCATGATGGCAATGCCACCTTTCAACCGAATTGCATTCTCCATGTACACATTATATCCTTCTATCCGCAATTCACTGCCACATTTATGATTGTGTTCCTGTATGAACACAACGTCTACATTATTACGCACCAATAAATCACGTAACCATGCACACTTTCGTACAGTTCGCAAACCATTAATGTTTATTGTGAGGCACTTAAAATCGACAATGATGGTTTTCCTTTCGACAATGAATGTTTTTCACAAGATTTTTTGTTTCCAATTTTCCCTTCCCCTCCTTTTGAAGCACTCCTGATCATCCCCTGTGCTTTGGGTACACAGGACCCTTTCTGTGCCACATCCGCCCATGTTTTCTTCCCTGATCTTTGGGCTGGCGTTAACACATCATCAGAATCTGAAAGTGTAACAGAGCGCTTTCGTGTTACACTTTCTACCTGCATTTCGTCGTCCACAGTGCAATCCTGGTGAATTTCCACCTCTACCGTTTGTTTCAGCAAGGCGTCAGTGGCGTCCACTACCAGCTGCACGTCGTGATCCACGTCCGCCGTCGCAGCCTGTCCCAAGTCTAGGGATGGTGCCGTCGCAGGACTCATGCTGTCCTCCGTAAATAATTCGTCTAACACAGAGACAATGGATGTCTCCACATCATTGGCCTGCTCTTCTCGCGAAGCCGTTTCCACCTCTGGGGCTGCCTCCAAAGGAGGCGACACTTCCGGGAGTGTAGCACACACCGTGTTCAGAGACCTCTCAACCTCTTCGCTCCAAGACAATCTTGAGGGTTGCACAGGCGCTTCAGGCACATCTTGCCTTATACCTTCCTCCCCTAAATCCTTGCTCTGTTGTACAACCCTGGCACCTCGTCTCCTTTCACACTGCACCGCCAAATGATCGTATACTCCACACAACCTACAAGTGCGGCGTTGCCCTGCATAAGTCACAAAAACTTGAGTCCTGAAGTCTTGCAGGATCACATATGAAGAGATTGGATGTCGTAATGTCATTTTTACCGAAAAAGTTCCCTCAGGTAGTCCTTCATATGGGCCATCAGGCCACCTCCCTGCTGTAGCCATGTGTATGGTGCCATAATTACTCAGGGCAGCACGTATATCAGTCGCATCAGCCTCAAAGGGTACGTTTCTCACTTTTACCCATGTATAATGGCGGGATACATCGTGTAGCTTCACAGACACAGCCTGGTTAACCACCAGATTGACCTCTTGATACTTGTCGACGACATCAGACTATTAGCATAAAATATCATTCATTAGCTGCCTGACTGCGGTGGAGTGCGGTTGTGCACAGCACCCCTCTGCTGTTTTGTCAGGAGAGCTCTCATAGCAACAATATGGCGCTGAGTATCCGACGTAGGGTGAACACTGTCGGCGTGGAGCTGCTTCGTGGGGCGATTTCCCCCTCTACGGCGCAGGTGTTACTTCCGGCAATCATCAGGGAAACGTACGGAGTGCAGGATGATGAGGTTTATGGTGTGGCCCTGAATGGGGCCTATCGTCTATTCGTCAAGTTAAATTCGACGGCTGTGTACGAGTCGTTAGTGACGAAATTTGAGCATGTGAGTATTGATGTAACTCCAGCTGTCAAAGTGCGACTCATAGACGTTTCTCGCCACTATACGTGGGTGAAGTTGCGCAATGTCCCCTTCGAGGCTGACGAGGAGGACTTACGGAAGGTGTTTGCAGCTTATGGTACCGTGCATCTGGCAACCCAAGGCAAGTGGGCGGCAGGTGCGTACGTGGGACGTCCGGAGGGTACATTCTCCCTCAAAATGACACTGAGGCACCCGATCCCATCATACGTCGTGATGCCGGAGTTTAGGACCCAAATTCTAGTGGCGTATGCTGGGCAGCGACGGACATGCAGGTTGTGTGGAGAGTATGACCATATGGCGGCGACGTGTGGGAGGCAGTGGAGGGCGCCGGCGCAAACAGGTGGTGCACCAGTTACAGGTGTGGATGTCGTAGAGGAGAATTCCAAAGGAAACCGAGGAGATGGCCGTCTGTGGAGTGAAATTGTAGAAGAGTCTCTTGTGGTGCATGTTGGGCGGGGCACGAGTTGTGTGGAGCCGAAAATGGCCACTTTGCCGGTGACGGGGGAGGAAGTGCTCATTCAGCAGGAGGTGCAAGAGCTGGAGGAGGAGCTCGACGAGGTATTGAAAACTTTACCTTCTTCGGGCGAGGATAATGGCTTGGTCCGTGAAATGGTGCCTGAGTTGAAAGGAGAGTGTGGCGGGACAGGCACGGGAAGGAAGGAGGACAACTGCAGGCACAGAGAGGAGTCACCAAGCTCTGTGCGACAGGTCACAGTAGAGGTTGATGTTCACTGTGAGGAATCTTCGGTAGACAGTATGGCGGTAGAGAGTGTTACGAGGAAGAGGGCGGCTGCGTCAGACTCAGATGTTGTCCTGACGCCCGCGCAGAGGTCTGGGAGGAAGGATGTATATTCTTGTGACAGCCAGGATAAGAGGCATCGAAGAGGGGGGGGGTGGATGGTGACAAACCACATGTTGACCCTGGGGCAAGAGGCCCTGGGAAGGGTGAGAGGAGAAAGGGTTGGAAGCTTTAGAAAGGCCTTAAGTGCATGACTGTGAATGTGAATGGACTGTGTACTGGTGTGAAGAGGGAATGCTTTCGTATGCTCTTACGTCGATACAGAGTGGACGTAGTCTTTCTACAGGAGCATAATTTCAGGGAGGGTAGAGTGCTCGAGGTGGACGGGTATACGGTGTTGACTCTGCCATCGGCACGTTTGAAAGGTGGTGTGGGTTTATTGATAAAGGAGGCGAGCCCGTTTGTGTTGCAAAGACGTGAAGGGGGTGGGGGGGGAGGGTGTTGCGTGTGGATGGGTGGTGGATGGGGCAGAGGGTAACCTTTGTAAGTGTGTATGCACCAGCTGAAAATGATATGAAAGTCAAGAGGGATTTTGTGTGTGATGATCTAGTTTTTGCTTTCCGTGGTTTACCTGAAGTGGCCATCGTAGGTGGGGACTGGAATTGTGTGATCAGGAGAGCGGATGTGGAACCACGAGGGGCGGGGCATATGTTGACAGCATTACGGAATCTTTTGGTGGACGTTCAGTTGAGGGATGTGGTAGGTGGGGGAGCGTGGGAGGTGGAGCATACTTTCGTGAGGCGAGGTTACGCAGCTAGGTTAGACAGGTTGTATATATCTCATAAGGTATTGTCAACGTCTGTCCGTACTATTGAACTAGCTTTTTCAGATCATAGGGCGGTTGTCGCAGAAGTAGAGTGGGATTCTCTAGCTTGTATCTCTAGGGGATATTGGAAATTAAATACGAGTCTGTTGGAAGATGAGGAGGGGTTGGGGGGTTTTACGGAGCTGTGGGAGAGATTAACTGAGGAGGTACAAGGTGTGGAGGACGTGGTGACGTCGTGGGATGGTGTGGCTAAGGACCAGATTCGGCATTATTATGTGAGGGAGGGGAAAAGGATTAATTCTTTAAAATTTGGGTTGATTAATTATTTGGAGGACAGGTTACGGGGTTGTTATGTAAAAGGGACAGTAGAGGGTGTCTATCCAATGGACGACATTATGATACTTAAAGAGCGGTTGCGGGAAATTCAGGACGAGCGGTTCCAAGTGGTGAGAGTAATGGCGGGGGTGGAGGAGGTGTTATGGGGAGATAGGCCGTCTTCGTGTGTGTTGCGCAGACAAAAACAACGTCAGCAGGCAACAGCTATTCCATGTTTGGAGGTTCTTGAGTCGGTGGGAGGGTATAGGGCGGGTCAGGTTATCCACACTACGGATGGGATGGGGTTGTTTGCGGATACGTGGTACGAAAAGTATTGGCGGGAGGAAGGGGTAGGATTAGGGGATTTAGAGAGGGTGTGTGGAAGTGTGCCATGTAGGTTAGGACACAGTGATAGGGAAGCTTTGGGGGGGGGACATAACTGAGGGGGAAATATGGAGAGCTTTGAGTGCCATGCGAAAGGGCAAAGCACCGGGAATCGATGGACTGCCGGCGGAGTTTTATCAACAGCATTGGGAGTTAATAAAAGGTTTTTTGGTGAGGTTACTGAACTTGATGAAGGTAAGGGGAAGGTTGGGTGAAAGACAGGCAACAGCTGTAGTTGTTTTGGTACCGAAGGGTAAGGAACAGCGTTCGCTCAGGGACTATAGAACAATATCGTTGTTATGCGCGGATTATAAGTTATTTGCAAAAATTTTAGGAAATAGGCTCACATACTTTTGAACGAGACAGCTGCAAGAGTCGATCAACATATTAAATTACGTGGATACTGTACTGTGGAGAAATCGAGAGGACCCTATAGTGGTGTAGCCATCTTGGTTAAATTAGGATATACATTTAAAAATATTCATGTAGATGAAGATAACATTCTTGCAATAGAACTAACAACGTCTCATGGACAACTAGTGATAGTAACTGGATATTTTCCCCCGAGACAGCCATATATAGAGTCAATTCCTCTACATAGGATATTAAGCAGAAATATTCCAACAATTCTAGCGGGAGATTTTAATGCTCATCACCCTGCCCTCTTCAACTGTGGAGCTGGTATTCCACTGGGTGACTTAAAAGGAAAACAACTATTTAATATCATGACAGCTAGAAACTTGTCATTTCAAGGCCCATTCTTTAAATCGTACATTGGACCTCATCCAGGGACACCAGATATTGTACTGACAAACAGAGACTGTGACATCTGTCACTGTCGTATATCTCCTGGTGGAAATGTAGGATCTGACCATATCCCTGTTATAATACAACTACAAACTTCTCCATTTAGAATACCTGTACCTCCTAAACCCAATCTTAACACTCTAGGATTTGACCCCTTCAGAGCATATCTGGGTGAAGATGAAATTGTGTCATTGGAAAATCTACCTTCCAGTGCAATTGATGATGCAATCAGGTCCTTGCACAATCGAATAATTGAAGCTACCAATGCAACTTGCCAATTAGCTTCCACAAAAACATACCAACAATATAAACCTACTAGAGAAATTAGAGACACTTTAAGAAATTATCAAGCAGAATGTCGAAGGCATCTTCAAACGCGACAACCACCAGCAGCTACACTGCACCGATTAAGGCAAGAATTAATTATCATGATTAGTCAACACAAACGAGACATATGGAAATATCTAGTTCTTCAAGCTAATCAATATAAACGTGAACCAGCAAAATTTTGGAGTAAGATCCGACAACTTTTAGGGGCAAAGCACAAGGCTCCTAACTATCTAGTTCATACCTTCACTGATGAGGATGATGAAGATGTTGAAATTAAACTTGACGATCCACATGACCAGGCTAATTTGATGGGTGATGTATGGGAGAAAATTCTCACTCACAATAACAGTCGTCAATTTAATAATAATCATTATCAGTTAGTAAATGAATGGAGAGATGAAAACTTGGATGATCTACAACCACTACCTACCATCGATACTTCAACTCTTGAAGATACCCACCCGCTTACTAGACCTATTACATTACTAGAGATAAGTCAGGTTATTGGAAGAATGAGAAATAGAGCCCCTGGCCTCTCTGGAATAACAATGAAACAAATAAAGTACCTACCTAGAAATTGCAAACAGTCCTTGGTAAATATCTTTAATGCCATCTTAGCCTCAGGACATTTTCCAGTTGTTTTTAAGACTGCTAGGATGATCTTTCTTGCTAAGCCCAATAAAGACATCCACCAACCTGGGAGCTATAGACCTATATCTTTACTTGAAGTCACTGGAAAAGTTCTTGAGAAAGTCATTTCCAACAGATTGAATTACTATATGGAGTTTAATCACTTGTTTACTGAAAAACAATTTGGCTTTAGAACACATAGAGGTACCAATCATGCAATAAATGTTATTTTTGACACTGTAGCAAGTCTAAAACAGCAGGGCAATCTTGCCTTAATTGCCACCAGAGATGTTCATAAAGCTTTTGATAGCTTATGGCATGATGGCCTTATATATAAACTCATTGACCTACCAGACCATAACTGGACTTTTCTCAGAGTAATTTATAATTTCTTAACTCAAAGAAAAATCATTCCCACCTTCCATGGCAAGTCGACAGAACCTTTTATACCGACGGCTGGTGTCCCACAAGGTTCTTGTCTCAGTCCACTTCTGTTTAACATTTATGTGAATGACCTTCCTCAACCAGAGTTTAATGACACAATTGTGACACAGTTTGCAGATGACGTTATTCATGTCGTCTCATCAACTCCAGTAACAGGAAAATACAAGTATGAGAGAGTCATAGAAAAAATGAATATTGAACTTCGTCGTACATCTAATTGGGAGAAGAAATGGAGAATTACGACTAATCCTGACAAGGTCCTTGTTAGCACGATAGGATGTTTTGCATCAACCATCGAAGATAAAGGGGGTATCTCCATCAGAGGTACACCTGTAGCTATTAGAAACCCTAACAAGATCTTGGGATATGAAATAGACAGGCTGCTCCACTCAACATCTCATGTAACTAAAAAGATCAACACAGCCAAAGCCGGTCTTAGCAGACTCTTTCGATTCAATCAAGCCCCTCAAAATGTCAAAAAACATCTGTATAAAATGATAATAAGACCTATACTCGAATACCCTTGTGTCCCAATGTCATTAACAACAAAGACCAACATGCTACGGTTACAAAGGGTCCAGAATAGTGCTCTTCGCTTTATTACTGATACCAGGAGGAGAGACAGAGTTAAAATGGCAGATTTACATACACAACAAGATATTACTGCCATAAATGTACACCTTGACACCCTAAAAAAGAAACAACTTTATACAATGCAAGAACTATACATGCCAGATAGAGAACATCCTATACAAGTGATAAATACCACCGATTACACCATCAATACTCCACCTCACAGGACTCAAAGAATGACTCTCCCACAGAGGGTCCGTCGTTTTATTCATAAAGATGATTACCCTCGACCCATGATTTTGAGCAACTTACCTGACGAAGAAGATTGGATACCACCAGAACCCTTCTATGTATACTGAGAAAATCATCGCCCCCATTTAGGGAGACATCTTAAATAACTTTCTAATGTAAAATTATGCTATTGACTATCGTTGGACACCACCTTTAAGAAGCTATTGTCACGAACTTATAAACTGGCTAGAAAATCATTGCCTTTCTTGTCGTATAAATATCCGTTGTGCAATTGCGAAAAAAAAAAAAAAAGAAAAAAAAAAAGAAAAAAAAAAAAGCAATTGCAACTTGTATAACTACTACCAATTCAGAGTCATGTACTTATATACCTATTATATCTATGTGACTCTGATGGGTTAGTATTATACCCCTTAAAGAATATCTTATCAATTCACATATACTTTTTAAATTACACCAAAGTGGTTGGGCCACTTACCTTTTATATCCTACCTCTCCCCCCCCTCCCACCCTTTTCCAATATTTCCATCCTTACCCATCCTTCTTCCTTACCCATCTTACCAAAGCTCTGGTCATCAGAACTAGAACTAGAACTCAAGTGTGTTGTAGGGAGGGTTGTATCGGAAACCCAGTTTGGGTTGCCAGGTAGGTCTATGGGGGTGGGACATGGTCTTTTAAGGGATTTCGTGGAAGAAAAAAGGGGGGGAAGGGGGGGGTTTGGTTGCACTAGACTGGCAAGGAGCTTATGATAGGGTGGAGCGAGAGGCGTTGAGAGCTATCCTTAGGAAACAGGACTATGGAGAAGAAATAGTGGGATGGGTAGAGGCGTTATATAGAGGGGCAATGGTGAGAGTACAGATTAATGGAAGATTAGGGGGGAGGATTGTAATGGGCAGAGGTCTTAGACAGGGGTGTCCTATGTCACAGCTTTTATTTGCATGCATACAGGACCCCTTTTATAGAATGGTGGAGCGCCATATGGGCGTTAGTGAAGGGGTTGGGGGGGTACTGGGGGCGTTTGGCCTGTTCTCATAGGGTATGTAGATGATACCACTGTATTGGTTAGAGAGGGGATGTCCATAAACGCCTTAGATGGAGTGGTCGACACGTTTGCATGTGCAACTGGTATGAGGGTAAATTCGGAGAAGTCCATGGTTATGGGGTTAGGAACTTGGGGGGAGCGGGTCGAGTGGGGTAGTGCAGTCGTAAAGAAGCGGGTGATGTCATTAAAAATTTGTGGTCTAATCTATGCAGATGATCTTGAGGTTGCACGTGTTAATAATTCGGTCAGGTTGGTAGAAAGGATACTGGGTCGATTGGGAGCATTGCGGCCTTATCATTTGACCCTTGTGCAGCGTGCCATTGTAATTAACGTTTTATTGTATAGCAAGGTTTGGCATGTGGCTGCCGTGTTCCCTTTAACGGGGACGGCAATTGCAACTATACTTAGAGGTGTTTTTAAATTTTTGTGGGGTTCAGGTTGTGATTGGCTTAGAAGGGATGTAGTAATGTTACCTGTGCGTCAGGGGGGGTTGGGTTTAATGAACTTAAAGAGGAGGGTCAAATGTATCTTTATTAAAAGGGAGGTGATGAGGGAGGGTGTGAGTGGGGGGGGGGTTGGTTAAGGTACACAATAAATTGAAACGCATGTTTTCTGGGACGGAGTTGAGGGAGTGTGAAACTATTTTGAGGGCAGTGGTGATGGTTAGGGATCTGGGTAAGGTAAAAATAAGTAGGCTGTGTAGGATGTCGGCGGAAAGGGTTGTGGCTCCGGTGGAGGGGATTTTCCCCATGTATGACTGGGGATGTATATGGAGAAGGTTTGGTAGGTTAAGGTTACAACCCCGTGGACGTGAGGTGATGTATCGGTTTTTGCATGGGATTTTACCATCGGGAGTGGTCTTACGAGCTAGACGGGTGGTTGAGGGGGGGGGGGTATGTGGAATATGTGGCGGGGAGGATTCTGCATTCCATGTAGTGTATTTTTGTGAGGGGTTGGGGAGCGTCAGGGGTTGGTTGAGCAGGGTGTTGCATAAGATAAGTGGTCAATACTTCTCTGTTCTGCGGGCATTGAGTCTTGATGTGGGGGGTATGGATGAAAGTATTATTAGGGCTGTGGGGTACATTATGGTAGATTATGTCTACATTATGTGGGGAATGAGGGGGAAAGGGGTAAGTGAGGTGAAGAGGAGGGTATTGGCTGTTACGTTTTATAAAACGTTGTGCCGTAATAGAGAACTTTATGGGAGGAGGTGGGAGCGGGATTTCTCTGAGGGATATAGAGACCTTACATTAGAGGTTTTATTAAATTTGTAAATTAGGTGGGTGGGGCAGGGTAGGGATGGTACAATGTGTTATGTTGATGGGCTGTCAGGGGTGGAAACGGGGTCGCCTCCTGGTATGTAGCGGGTGAATGTGTATGAACTTGGGCGTATGATGTGTATTCATGGTTTGTGACGAGTATACTCAATATATGTGTTTGATTTTGCAGTAGGACATTGTTCTATGTATGTTACTCATATGCATGTTGTTAGATGCTTGTAGAGGTGTCAGTGTGTTGGATCCTTGTTTATTAATATATTCTGTGTGTGATGAACATATTGTTTTTACCTTATTCTCAATACATTACGTTAATTGTATTTAACGTATACGGTGTCCTACTTTATAATTTACAAAGTGACAATATATGCATATTATGGTGTGTTTTGTTAATCATATACCAATGCAATTGGAATTAGTCGTTTATTGGTTATCATAGGTGTAGGGGTTTTCATGTATGGGTGAGGAGGGTTATTTGTGTTATCTCAAGTTCATGTTTGTGTGGTTGTTAATGATTTATTCTGTGTAAGACCTGTTTTGTCTTTATCTATCTCTTGTATTGTATTGTTCTAAATAAAATATAAAAAAAAAAAAAAAATCCTCGTTGGCGATACCATAGGTGTCTCGGATTATCGCTGGCAATAATATCGCCATTGATGGTCCAAGCACTGCCCCACGAGTTAATTCCAAACACACAGTGTTGACGCGGCGTCTGGCTGCCTGCGCCATGTTGAGAAAATGAAACTGCCACCGAACAGCTATAGAGGGCAGCAGTGTAGAACACGTCCTCTCTACTCAATGGCTGAGAGACGAATGACAGCCCTAAGTATTAGGGACATATCTTAGTGACGGACGCTGTGAAATTGTAGAGGTGCTTGGGACGAGAGTGACTCTAAATAATTTTTATATTATTTATTTATTTATTTATTTATTTATTTCCAATTTGAGCACACATACAGAGGTACAAAAAAATACAGATAAGAGCAGCATGCCAAAGCCACTTATACTATGCATAGCATTATGGGCTGGCTTAAAATTAACTTAAGATTAACTAAGCAATGATGAAATCAGTGATAAAACATTAATGTAAACAGATTACTATAAAGCACAAGTGAGTATTACAAAGACAAGTCATATGGTTGCATTCAGTTAGGTTGTGATTCTGTTAGGTAGTGTATTTAAAAAATAATGAAGTTAGATTCGGTTTTAGGTTTAACATTTATGTGAAATAATTGTGAGAAACATTTAAGATATACAATTTATAAGGTTCAGTTATTCAGTATTTATCTGGTTTTGGGTGAGTAAGTGATCTTTGAGAAGAGACTTGAATTTATAAACAGGTAGTGTTTCTTTTATATTTACAGGTAATGAATTCCAGATTTTAGGGCCTTTTATGTGCATTGAGTTTTTGCATAGTGTGAGATGGACACGAGGAACATCAAAGAGTGATCTGTGCCTTGTGTTATGGTCATGTGTTCTGTTGAGGTTGGCAAGGAGATGTTTGATGGGAGGGTTAATATCAGAGTTAAGTGTTCTATGTATGTAATAGGTGCAGTAATAAGTATGGATGTTTTGTATGGTGAGTAGGTTTAGTGTATTGAATATTGGTGGAGTGTGCTGCCTGTAGTGAGAATTTGTTATCATTCTAACTGCAGCCTTTTGTTGAGTAATTAGTGGTCTGAGATGGTTAATTGTTGTTGAGCCCCATGCACAAATTCCATAGGTGAGATAGGGGTAAATAAGAGAGTGATATAGGGCCAGGAGGGCTGACTGTGGAACATAGTACCGTATCTTCGATAGTATGCCTACAGTCTTGGAAATTTTCTTAGAAATTTGTTGTATATGTGTATGAAATTTGAGTCTATTATCAAGGCGGATTCCTAAGAATTTTCCCTCTGTTAGTTTTGTGATAGGTGATCCGTTTATCATTATGTTAAGAGGGACATCTGTAGCTCTGTTACCAAACTGAATGAAGTAGGTTTTGTCAATGTTTAGTGTAAGTTTGTTAGTCCTCATCCAGGTAGATATTTTCTGTAATTCGGTATTTACAGTATTGGCTAGCGTGACTGGGCTCGGGTGAGAGAAGACGTATGTAGTGTCATCTGCAAATAGTGTGGGTTTGAGTAATTGCGAAGCATTTGGAAGGTCATTATGTCATTCGCTGCCTGACCACGGTCGAGTGAGGTTGTGCGCTGCACCCCTCTGCTGTTCAGGCGAGCTACCTTGTATCAACATGGCGCTGAGTGTGAGGAGGCGCGTAAATACCATTGGTATTGAGCTGCTTCGTGGGGCGATTTCACCCTCTTCAGTGCAAGTCTTACTCCCGACAATCATTAGGGAGACCTATGGAATCCAGGACGATGAGGTGTATGGTGTAGCCCTGAATGGGGCTTATAGAATCTTCGTCAAACTGAATTCCACGTCCGTGTATGAGTCTTTGGTGACGAGGTTCCAAGACGTGAGTCTTGACGCTACTCCAGCTGTGAAGGTGCGTTTGATCGACGTATCTCGCCACTTTACGTGGGTTAAGATACGTAATGTCCCATTTGAGGCAGATGAGGCTGACATAAGGAGTGTTTTTGAGACATATGGAACCGTACATCTGGCACAAAAGGGCAAGTGGACAGCAGGTGCTTACATGGGACGTCCGGAGGGTACCTTTTCCCTGAAGATGACTCTGAGACATCCCATACCGTCTTACGTCGTGTTGGAGGACTTCAGGACGCAAGTTATGGTATCGTATGCCGGACAGAGACGTACGTGCAGAATATGTGGGGCGTACGACCATATGGCGGCAGAGTGCGTGAAGCTGAGGAGGGCGCCAGCGCAAACTGGTGAAGCACCAGTTACCAGCGTGATAGCTGTTGAGAGCCCAGTGCGCAAGCAAGGGCCTGGGCGCTTGTGGAGTGAAGAGGTGGAGGATTCCAAAGAGGAGAATGGCATGTGTGAGGTAAGCTGTGATGTAAAAGGATCTGTTACTACACAAAGGAAAAGTACAGAAGTGCAAGTGCAGGAGGAGGTGCAGGCTCTAGAGGAAGAGCTTCAGGAAGTGTTAAGGACATTGACACCGCCTGCAGAGGATGTTGTTCCTGAGCTGGTGAGAGACACGGCGGTGCCTGTAGAGGAATGTAAGGATAAAAAACATAGCAGGGTTGACGGGCCAACTAGTAAGAGAGAGTTGTCGCCGTGTGCTGTGGAACGGGGCGTGGTGGAGGTAGAGGTTCATCGTGAGGGAACCTCTGAAGATAACATGGATGTGGAGGGCATCACGAGGAAGAGAGCGGCGGCGTCAGACTCAGATGATGTCCTGACGCCGGCGCAGAGGTCTGGGAGGAAGGAAGAGCAACGTCGAAGCAGTCACGATAAGAGGCATCGCAAAAAAGGGGGAGGGGTTGATGGTGTGAAGCCTTGTGCTGGCTCTGGGGCAGGAGGCCCTGGGATGAATGAAGAGAGGAGGAAGGGTTGGAAACTATAAAGAGGCCTTAGGTGTATGACTGTGAACGTAAATGGACTGTGTAATAGTGTGAAGAAGGAATGGTTTCGAATGTTTCTGTATAAATATAGGGTGGATGTAGTGTTCCTGCAAGAACACAATTTCAAGGAGGGAAGAGTGCTCGAGGTGGAGGGGTTTCAGGTCATGACTCTGCCATCTGCACGTCTGAAAGGTGGTGTGGGTATATTGATCAGGGAGGCAAGCCCGTTTGTGTTGCTAAGAAGTGAGGGGGGGGAGGGGGAAGAGTATTGCGCGTGGATGGGTGGTGGATGGGACAGCGGGTATCTTTTGTATGTGTGTATGCACCAGCGGAAAATGATGTGAGGGTAAAAAGGGATTTTGTATGTGAAGAACTAGTTTTCTTCTTACGTGGTTTACCTGCAGTGGCCGTCGTTGGTGGCGACTGGAACTGCGTTATTAGGAGGGCTGACGTGGAACCAAAAGGGGCGGGGCACGTGTCGGCGGCCTTGCGAGATCTTTTGAGGGATATTCAGTTGCGGGATGCGGTTGGAGGAGGGGCGTGGGAGGTAGAGCACACTTTTGTAAGACGGGGTTACGCTGCTAGGTTGGATAGGCTGTATATATCTCAAGGGGTTGGGTTGACATTTTTCCGTACAATAGAAGTAGCTTATTCGGATCATCGGGCGGTAGTAGCAGAGGTGGCGTGGGAGTCACTAGCAGGTATATCTAGGGGATATTGGAAATTAAATACAAGTGTGTTAGGTGATGAGGAGGGGATAGAGGGATTTGCAACGCTGTGGGAGGGGTTACGTGCAGAGATAAAAGGGGTGGAGGATGTGGTGATGTGGTGGGATGGGGTGGCTAAAGAACGGATTAAGCACTATTACGTAAAGGAAGGGAAACGTATCAATTCTTTAAAATATGGGCTTGCTAACTATTTGGAGGATAGATTACGGGGTTGTTATGCGAGGGGGGCGGTGGCGGGCACTTATCCAATGGATGAAATTATGGCAATTAAAGGGAGGCTGCGTGAGGTACAGGATGAGAGGTTCCAAGCGGTGAGGGTACAGGCGGGGGTGGAAGAGGTGTTATGGGGCGATAGACCTTCATCGTGCGTATTGCGTAGGCAGAAACAAAGACAGCAGGCAATGACTATTCCATGGTTGGAGGTTCATGAATCGATAGGAGGGTACAGGGAGGGGCAGGTCATACAAGCTACGGTAGGAATGGGGGCGTTTGCTGACAAGTGGTATGAGAAGTACTGGCAACGAGAAGGGGTAGAGGATGGGGTTTTAGAACAGGTGTGTGGGAGTGTGGTATGTCAGTTGCGTAACAGTGATAGGGAAGCACTGGGTGGGGAAATAACTGAGGGGGAAATATGGAGGGCTTTAAGTGGAATGCGAAAGGGCAAAGCACCGGGAATTGATGGACTCCCGGCAGAGTTTTATCAGCAGCATTGGGAATTATTGAGGCATTTTCTGGTTAGGTTATTAAATTGCATGAAGGAGAGAGGTGAGCTGGGTGAGAAGCAGGCAACGGCTGTCGTTGTATTGGTACCGAAGGGTAAGGGGCAGCATACGCTTCGGGATTACCGGGCGATCTCGTTGTTATGCGCAGATTATAAATTGTTTGCAAAGATTTTGGGAAATCGGGTCAAGTGTGTGGTAGGGCGGGTAGTATCAAAAACTCAGTTTGGTTTGCCAGGGAGGTCTATGGTGGAGGGGCATGGGTTACTTAGGGATTTCGTGGAGGCAAAAGGGGGGGGGAGGGAGGGAGGTTTGGTGGCGCTCGATTGGCAAGGGGCATACGATAGAGTGGATCGGAAAGCATTGAAAGCCATCCTCAGGGGTCAGGGGTTTGGGGAAGAAATAGTGGGCTGGGTTGAGGCGTTGTATGGAGGCGCAATGGCGAGGGTACAGATTAATGGTCGATTGGGTGGGAAGATTGTAATGGGTAGGGGACTTAGGCAGGGGTGTCCTATGTCACAATTATTGTTTGCGTGCGTACAAGACCCCTTTTATAGATTGATGGAGCAGCGTATGTGTCACGTAGAGGGACCAGGGTGTGAGGTTGCGAGGGTTTGGCCAGTTTTAATTGGGTATGTGGATGATACAACTGTTCTGATCAGGGAGGGGATGTCAATGGACACATTAGACGGGGTAGTACAAATGTTCGCAGGGGCAACTGGTATGAGGGTAAATTCAGATAAATCCATGGTCATGGGGTTAGGAGCTTGGGCGGGTAGGGTTGATTGGGGTAGTGCAGTTGTGAGGAGGCAGGTGCATTCGTTAAAAATCTGCGGTCTTATTTATGCAGACGATCTACCTGTGGCACGCATGGAAAACTCGCTTAGGATGGTAGAAAGGATTCAGGGACGCTTGGGTGCATTGCGACCTTATCATTTGACCCTTGTGCAGCGTGCCATTGTTGTTAATATCTTACTGTATAGCAAAGTATGGCACGTGGCAGCCGTGTTCCCATTAACTGGGCCAGCAATAAAGAACATACTTAGGAAGGTTTTTAAATTCTTGTGGGGTTCGAGCTGTGATTGGATTAAGAGGGATGTGGTAATGTTACCTGTAAGTAAGGGGGGGCTGGGATTGCTGGACTTAAAGCGGAGGGTCAAATGTGTCTTCATTAAAAGGGAGGTGATGAGGGAAAGTGTGGGTGGGGGGGGTTTGGCCAGGATCCATAACAGATTGCAACGGATGTATACAGGAGTTGAGTTGCATGAGTGTGAAACTGTGTTGAGGGCTCTGGCGTGGGATCGAGAGCCAGCAAAGGTTAAAATAGGTAGGTTGTTTAGATTGTTAGCCGGGAGGGTTGTAGCGCCTGTAGAGGGAATTTTCCCCATGTATGCATGGGGAAGTATATGGAATAGGTTGAGTAGGATGAGGTTGCAACCTCGTGTTCGGGATGTAATGTATCGTTTTCTGCATGGCATTTTACCGTCGGGTGTGGTTCTACGGGATAGACGAGTCGTTGACGGGGGGGAGTGTGGGATATGTGGTGGGGAGGAGTCGGCTTTTCATGTAGTATATTTTTGTGATGGACTGAGGAGTGTCAAGGGGTGGTTAAATAGGGTGATAAATAGGATAGGAGGTAAAGGAATTTCTGTATTGAGAGCATTAAGTCTCGACGTGGGGGGTTGGGAGGAAAGTGTAATCAGAGCTGTGGGGTACATTATGGCAGATTATATCTATATAGTGTGGGGATTGCGGGGCAAACAGGTTACTGAGGTGAAGAGGAGGGTGTTAGCGTTAACGTTCTATAAAACGGTATGTAGAAATAAGGAAATTTATGGGAGGAGGTGGGTGAAGGATTTTTCAGAGGGATATAGGCAACTTACGTTACAGGTTTTATTAGACTTGTAATATACGAGGGAGGGGAGGGTATGATTGGAAAGTGATGCTGGGGTAGGGAAGTCAGGGGTGAAAACAGGGTTGCCTCCCTGGTAATGGATAACAAAAGTTTTGCGAGAGTGATGGATGAGTGATGCATGAGTGAATAATATGTGGACCACGGGTGCTAGCACCTGTGGAGCTGGCCAGTTTTTGTGTGACTGGACTTTATACTTATTATACATATTGTGTGTGGTAATATTGATTTACGGTAATGACATTGTAATTTGGAGATTTGCTATAATAATTGCATGTATTTGCTCCAACTTGTTTTTCTAGGTGCCTTGCACTGCATAGTGTTGATGCTGTGATCATGCACGGTGTCCAGAGATATGATGTGATATGTTTGTATTAATGTCTGTGCATTATTGTTCGTCACTGGTGTTCTGCAATTCAGTTTTGTTTTGAGAGTAAAGAGGTTAATGCACGTCAGATAGTGTAATAAAGTTGGGCAACAGTGGTGTTATAGGTTTTTGTGGTTAGGTGCGTGCTAGGCACAGTCTTTATGTGTTACTTATGTCATGGTTATATTTTATGTTGTATTGTACTGTTGTCAATAGTACTATGTAATGTCCATATAAGCTGTATAGAGCTTGAATGTCATAGTTGAAGCTGTGTTATTGTTTTAACACTAGAATTGCATGTTTAAATGTGTAAAGGCTTACATGTGTTGGATTTTGAGACTAAGTTTATTCTTATGGTTTTGTAGTAATTTTGTATGTCTTTGTGACTTTTCTATATCACCATTGTTATGTAATACATATTGTTATGTAACTGAACCATTAGGACAATTACATAAATTAATGTTGGATCGTTGCTGTGTGACTTTAGATTAGGCAACATTCATTGTTTATAGTATGTTCGGTTGTTAATAGTGGGGTGGTTGGATAACCACGGAGGGGGGGGGTAATATGTCTGTATAATATGTTCAGTGCAATGCATTGTAGGGTCTGTAGTCGATTATTAAGTACCATTTCGAGGGATGTGTATATAAAAGTGTTGTTCATATCATGTAATTCTGTTGGGTAGCTCCAACAGGTTTGGGTTAAGTGATAGGATGAGGGAGCAGGGAGGGGGGGGTGTACCCACACGGAGTTGTAAGTGTGGTGTGTAATATTAGCTGTAGGGAGGATTGTGTTAATTATCGACTTAAATGAGTTTTACATATTATATTTGTAATGTCATGTTTTAAATAAAATATAAAAAAAAAAAAAAAAAAAAAAAAAAAAAAAAAAAAAGTGTCATCTGCAAATAGTGTGGGTTTGAGTAATTGCGAAGCATTTGGAAGGTCATTATGTATAGGAGAAAGAGAAGAGGGCCAAGGACACTTCCCTGTGGGACACCAACTGTAATTGGTTGTGCAGAAGAGTTTGCCCCATTTGCGTACACATATTGGCTTCTGTTGCTGAGGTATGACTTGAGGTAGTTGAGGGAGTGCCCTCTTATACCATAGTGTGACAATTTTACGTGGAGCAAGTCATGGTCAACTGTATCAAAAGCTTTACGTAAGTCAATGAAGATCCCCAGTGGGACTTCTTTTTTCTCTATTGCAGTGTATATATGTTCTAGCATGTGTATAATAGCATCATTAGTATTTTTATTAGGCCTGAATCCAAATTGGCAGGGGTTGAGTATGTTTTGGGAGATAAGGTAGGAGTAGATTCGTTTATGAATTAATTTTTCGAAGATTTTTGAGAGAGGGTGTAAATTGGATATTGGCCTATAGTTATTCAACTCTGTTTGGTCTCCTCCTTTGTGGATCGGGGTGACCCTTGCTATTTTGAGTACTGTAGGGAAGGTGGAGGATTCAATGGATTTGTTAAAGAGTGTTGCAATGATTGGTGATAGCACTTGTGACACTTTTTTTGTATATAAAGGGTGGTAAGGTATTTAAATCTCCTGCCTTGTTTTTTCGTGCGTTGATAATAAGGGAGACTTCGTATGGGTTAGTTGGAGCTAGGAACAGTGTGTTCGGGTCGTTGCCGGTGAGGTAGTCATTTGGTGGGGTACCTGGAGTTTACCTGGAGAGAGTTTCGGGGGTCAACGCCCCCGCGGCCCGGTCTGTGACCAGGCCTCCTGGTGGATCAGCGCCTGATCAACCAGGCTGTTGCTGCTGGCTGCACGCAAACCAACGTACGAGCCACAGCCCGGCTGATCAGGAACTGACTTTAGGTGCTTGTCCAGTGCCAGCTTGAAGACTGCCAGGGGTCTGTTGGTAATCCCCCTTATGTGTGCTGGGAGGCAGTTGAACAGTCTCGGGCCCCTGACACTTATTGTATGGTCTCTTAACGTGCTAGTGACACCCCTGCTTTTCATTGGGGGGATGGTGCATCGTCTGCCAAGTCTTTTGCTTTCGTAGTGAGTGATTTTCGTGTGCAAGTTCGGTACTAGTCCCTCTAGGATTTTCCAGGTGTATATAATCATGTATCTCTCCCTCCTGCGTTCCAGGGAATACAGGTTTAGAAACCTCAAGCGCTCCCAGTAATTGAGGTGTTTTATCTCCGTTATGCGCGCCGTGAAAGTTCTCTGTACATTTTCTAGGTCGGCAATTTCACCTGCCTTGAAAGGTGCTGTTAGAGTGCAGCAATATTCCAGCCTAGATAGAACAAGTGACCTGAAGAGTGTCATCATGGGCTTGGCCTCCCTAGTTTTGAAGGTTCTCATTATCCATCCTGTCATTTTTCTAGCAGATGCGATTGATATAATGTTATGGTCCTTGAAGGTGAGATCCTCCGACATAATCACTCCCAGGTCTTTGACGTTGGTGTTTCGCTCTATTTCGTGGCCAGAATTTGTTTTGTACTCTGATGAAGATTTAATTTCCTCATGTTTACCATATCTGAGTAATTGAAATTTCTCATCGTTGAACTTCATATTGTTTTCTGCAGCCCACTGAAAGATTTGGTTGATGTCCGCCTGGAGCCTTGCAGTGTCTGCAATGGAAGACATTGTCATGCAGATTCGGGTGTCATCTGCAAAGGAAGACACGGTGCTGTGGCTGACATCCTTGTCTATGTCGGATATGAGGATGAGGAACAAGATGGGAGCTAGTACTGTGCCTTGTGGAACAGAGCTTTTCACCGTAGCTGCCTCGGACTTTACTCTGTTGACGACTACTTTCTGTGTTCTGTTAGTGAGGAAATTATAGATCCATCGACCGACTTTTCCTGTTATTCCTTTAGCGCGCATTTTGTGCGCTATTACGCCATGGTCACACTTGTCGAAGGCTTTTGCAAAGTCTGTATATATTACATCTGCATTCTTTTAGTCTTCTAGTGCATTTAGGACCTTGTCGTAGTGATCCAGTAGTTGAGACAGACAGGAGCGACCTGTTCTAAACCCATGTTGCCCTGGGTTGTGTAACTGATGGGTTTCTAGATGGGTGGTGATCTTGCTTCTTAGGACCCTTTCAAAGATTTTTATGATATGGGATGTTAGTGCTATTGGTCTGTAGTTCTTTGCTGTTGCTTTACTGCCCCCTTTGTGGAGTGGGGCTATGTATGTTGTTTTTAGTAACTGAGGGACGACCCCCATGTCCATGCTCCCTCTCCATAGGATGGAAAAGGCTCGTGATAGGGGCTTCTTGCAGTTCTTGATGAACACAGAGTTCCATGAGTCTGGCCCTGGGGCAGAGTGCATGGGCATGTCATTTATCGCCTGTTCGAAGTCATTTGGCGTCAGGATAACATCGGATAGGCTTATGTTAATCAAATTTTGTGGCTCTCTCATAAAAAATTCATTTTGATCTTCGACTCTCAGTCTGGTTAGCGGCTTGCTAAAAACTGAGTCATATTGGGACTTGAGTAGCTCACTCATTTCCTTGCTGTCATCTGTGTAGGACCCATCTTGTTTAAGTAGGGGCCCAATACTGGACGTTGTTCTCGATTTTGATTTGGCATAGGAGAAGAAATACTTTGGGTTTCTTTCGATTTCATTTATGGCTTTTAGTTCTTCCCGCGATTCCTGACTCCTAAAGGATTCTATTAGCTTAAGTTCCATGCTTGCTATTTCTCTGACCAGTGTCTCCCTGCGCATTTCAGATATATTGACCTCTTTTAGCCGCTCTGTTATTCTTTTCCGTCGCCTGTAAAGGGAGCGCCTGTCTCTTTCTATTTTACATCTACTCCTCCTTTTTCTTAGAGGAATAAGCCTTGTGCATACATCGAGTGCCACCGAGTTAATCTGTTCTAGGCATAAGTTTGGGTCTGTGTTGCTTAGTATATCTTCCCAGCTTATATCGGTTAGGACTTGGTTTACTTGGTCCCACTTTATGTTTTTGTTATTGAAGTTGAATTTGGTGAATGCTCCCTCGTGACTAGTCTCATTTTGTCGGTCTGGGGCTCCACGCATACATGTCTGAACCTCAATTATGTTGTGATCTGAGTATATTGTTTTTGATATGGTGACATTTCTTATCAGATCATCATTGTTAGTGAAGATGAGGTCTAGTGTATTCTCCAGTCTAGTAGGCTCTATTATTTGCTGGTTTAAATTGAATTTTGTGCAGAGATTTAAAAGCTCGTGTGAGTGTGAGTTTTCATCAGAGCTGCCTCCTGGTGTTATTACTGCAACAATATTATTTGCTATATTCCTCCATTTTAGGTGCCTTAAGTTGAAATCCCCCAGGAGCAAGATGTTGGGTGCAGGAGCTGGAAGATTTTCCAGACAGTGGTCAATTTTTAACAGCTGTTCCTGGAATTGCTGGGATGTTGCATCCGGAGGCTTGTAGACTACCACAATGACTAGGTTTTGGTTCTCGACCTTTACTGCTAAAACTTCCACTACGTCATTTGAGGCATTAAGCAGTTCTGTGCAAACAAGTGACTCTGCAATGTACAGGCCAACCCCCCCCTTTTGCCTGTTCACTCTGTCACATCTGTATAGGTTGTAACCTGGGATCCATATTTCGTTGTCCAAGTGATCCTTTATGTGGGTCTCAGTGAAAGCCGCGAATATTGCCTTTGCCTCTGCAAGCAGTCCACGGATGAAAGGTATTTTGTTGTTTGTTGCTGGCTTTAGACCCTGTATATTTGCAAAGAAGAATGTTATCGGACTGGTGGTATTGTTGGTACTGGGGGGGGATTTTTTTTCCGGCATTAGTATCTGTATCTGTTGGTTTGGAGTGGAGGCCATCGACTGTGGTTCCACTCCAGGAATGACTGGATTTGGTGTACGATTTCTGCCATTTCCTGCCAGTTTTTTTTCCTTCCTGGCACTAAAAAACCTCTCCCTCTTGAGTGGCTGTGGCTACCCAGGTTTTCCCATGCCTGGATGTTTTGTATCTTTTTGTCCCCTTTAGATGGTATGCCTGGCAATTTAAGTTATAGCACAGTCTTTCCTGTACTGAAGAGGTACACATTTCAGGGTGAAAAAGCTTACAGGAAGGGAGTTTGCATTTTCCTGTTGTCATATGGGCATGACATTTTCTAGGGTGGTCATAGTTGCATGTCCCATCTGTTTTTCCAGATTTCCCATGCCAGCAGATACCAAGTGCATAGTATGTGCACAGGCTTGGTTTCCGTTTGCCTTGGGTTTCTGTGACTGTATTCCCTGTTGGTGCATGTTTCCCTGTCTTATTCCTATCCTCCCTAGCACCAACAATGGAGCTCCCACCAGTTGTTTTTGGTAATTTATCCTCACTATTGCTATTGGAGTCCTCTTGTTTGCTATTTCCTGCGGTATTTCTAGTTTGCAATATTGGTTTTATCTTATCTTTGACTACACTTGTTTCCCTACTATGGCTCCTGTCCTCTATGAGGTCATTTATATGTATTCCTTCCTGCGTATAATTCCCGACTACCTGGACAAAATCTCCAGCTTCACCATTACTGTCTCCCAGGACAGTATCTCCAGCTTCACCATTTCTGTCTCCCAGGACAGCACCTCCAGCTTCACCATTACTGTCTCCCAGGACAGCACTATCAGCCCCACATTTACTGACTACCAGGACATCACCTCCAGCCTTACAGTTTGTGACTACATGGCCAGTATCAAGGGCAGTACCATTCAGCCCAGACTTTTTATGTTCCCATCTGTTGTAGAAACCTTCCAGGTTTTCTATGAAAGCAGCTTTGATGTTATCCTCTTTTAATACCCTTGTGATTTTAGTCCACAGATTTTCCAGTCTAGTAGGCTCTATTATTTGCTGGTTTAAATTGTATTTTGTGCAGAGATTTAAAAGCTCGTGTGAGTGTGAGTTTTCATCAGAGCTGCCTCCTGGTGTTATTACTGCAACAATATTATTTGCTATATTCCTCCATTTTAGGTGCCTTAAGTTGAAATCCCCCAGGAGCAAGATGTTGGGTGCAGGAGCTGGAAGATTTTCCAGACAGTGGTCAATTTTTAACAGCTGTTCCTGGAATTGCTGGGATGTTGCATCCGGAGGCTTGTAGACTACCACAATGACTAGGTTTTGGTTCTCGACCTTTACTGCTAAAACTTCCACTACGTCATTTGAGGCATTATGCAGTTCTGTGCAAACAAGTGACTCTGCAATGTACAGGCCAACCCCCCCCTTTTGCCTGTTCACTCTGTCACATCTGTATAGGTTGTAACCTGGGATCCATATTTCATTGTCCAAGTGATCCTTTATGTGGGTCTCAGTGAAAGCCGCGAACATTGCCTTTGCCTCTGCAAGCAGTCCACGGATGAAAGGTATTTTGTTGTTTGTTGCTGGCTTTAGAACCTGTATATTTGCAAAGAAGAATGTTATCAGACTGGTGGTATTGTTGGTACTGGGGGAGGATTTTTTTTCCGGCATTAGTATCTGTATCTGAGCTTGGGATATTATTGGCAAGGTTTTGTCCTATAGTGGAGAAGAAATCATTGAGTCTGTTTGCTGTTTCTGTTGGTGGGAGTTGGGGTTCATCTGATTTTGCTAATTTTATTTCGCTATTTCGTGATATCTTTTTTGTTCCCAGAATTTCTGATAGGGTTTTCCAGGTCTTTTTTATATCACCTCGTAAGTTGGATAATCTGTTCTCATAATACAATTTTTTTGCCCTTCTTATCAGGCTGGTTAGGATTGACGAGTAACGTTTTGTTTGGTCTCTGGTTATGTGACCCATTCTGTACTGTTTTTCATATTGGTGTTTTGTATTTATGGATTTGAGAATGCTGGGTGTTAGCCAGGGACTGTTCAGTCTCTTTGCTGTCATCTGTTTAGTTTTTTTAGGGCAGTGCTTGTTATAGAGGTATTGGTTTTTTTTTAGAAAATTGTAGGTTTTGTTACTGTTGGTAGTAACATACAGTTACTCATTGTGTTTGTGAATTCAGTAACGTGTGGGTCCTGGTCTTGCAGGAGATTTATATTGAAGTCACCTGAGGGTAGTAAGTGATCTTTGTTCATGCGTGCATCAGTTATCATACTTCCTAGATTTTGACTAAATTGGCTAATGTTTGGCTTTGGAACTCTGTAGATGTTTATCAATGTGAGAGGTTTTTGTAGGTACTTGGATTTGAATTTAGCTATTATATATTCCCCATGTTCATCCCTTGTGCAAGTATTAGTGATACATTCTAGTTGGTCTGAGTAGTATATGGCTGTGCCACCCCCTTGTTGGTCTGGCCTACAGTTGTGTATGGCTGTGTAACCAGGAATGGCATAGACATCTGTACTATCAGGCTTTAGCCAGGTTTCAGTTAGTGTAATGATGGACATATTGGCATGTAAGGAATTTAGTAATGCTATGAGATCATCGTAATGCTTGCTTAAAGATCTGATATTGTAGTTAAAGATAGTTATGTTGTTCTTGGCACTGAGAAGTGCCTTTGATTGTTCTGCAGTGTAGTAATTACAGTAACTGTTTGATTCATTTAAGTCATTAAATAAGAGGTTGGTATCAGGATCAATGCTTGTAATCATAAGATTTGTAGTGAATCTATAGTTTGAATTAAGTACAAAACAAAGTAAATAGTCTTAAGCTAAAAAATAGCACCTGAATTATTTAACAAATGTAAAATAATGAGCTAAGGGACTAATACAAATAAAGTGATGATCAAATAGTGGAGCTTGGGAATATGATAGTAGGTAGTACTATAAAGGTAATTTTTTTAAAGTTAGAATTATTTATTTTATTATCACACTGGCCGATTCCCACCAAGGCAGGGTGGCCCGAAAAAGAAAAACTTTCACCATCATTCACTCCATCACTGTCTTGCCAGAAGGGTGCTTTACACTACAGTTTTTAAACTGCAACATTAACACCCCTCCTTCAGAGTGCAGGCACTGTACTTCCCATCTCCAGGACTCAAGTCCGGCCTGCCGGTTTCCCTGAATCCCTTCATAAATGTTACTTTGCTCACACTCCAACAGCACGTCAAGTATTAAAAACCATTTGTCTCCATTCACTCCTATCAAACACGCTCACGCATGCCTGCTGGAAGTCCAAGCCCCTCGCACACAAAACCTCCTTTACCCCCTCCCTCCAACCCTTCCTATGCCGACCCCTATCCCGCCTTCCTTCCACTACAGACTGATACACTCTTGAAGTCATTCTGTTTCACTCCATTCTCTCTACATGTCCGAACCACCTCAACAACCCTTCCTCAGCCCTCTGGACAACAGTTTTGGTAATCCCGCACCTCCTCCTAACTTCCAAACTACGAATTCTCTGCATTATATTCACACCACACATTGCCCTCAGACATGACATCTCCACTGCCTCCAGCCTTCTCCTCGCTGCAACATTCATCACCCATGCTTCACACCCATATAAGAGCGTTGGTAAAACTATACTCTCATACATTCCCCTCTTTGCCTCCAAGGACAAAGTTCTTTGTCTCCACAGACTCCTAAGTGCACCACTCACTCTTTTTCCCTCATCAATTCTATGATTCACCTCATCTTTCATAGACCCATCCGCTGACACGTCCACTCCCAAATATCTGAATACGTTCACCTCCTCCATACTCTCTCCCTCCAATCTGATATTCAATCTTTCATCACCTAATCTTTTTGTTATCCTCATAACCTTACTCTTTCCTGTATTCACCTTTAATTTTCTTCTTTTGCACACCCTACCAAATTCATCCACCAATCTCTGCAGCTTCTCTTCAGAATCTCCCAAGAGCACAGTGTCATCAGCAAAGAGCAGCTGTGACAACTCCCACTTTGTGTGTGATTCTTTATCTTTTAACTCCACTCCTCTTGCCAAGACCCTCGCATTTACTTCTCTTACAACCCCATCTATAAATATATTAAACAACCACGGTGACATCACACATCCTTGTCTAAGGCCTACTTTTACTGGGAAAAAATTTCCCTCTTTCCTACATACTCTAACTTGAGCCTCACTAGCCTCGTAAAAACTCTTCACTGCTTTCAGTAACCTACCTCCTACACCATACACTTGCAACATCTGCCACATTGCCCCCCTATCCACCCTGTCATACGCCTTTTCCAAATCCATAAATGCCACAAAGACCTCTTTAGCCTTATCTAAATACTGTTCACTTATATGTTTCACTGTAAACACCTGGTCCACACACCCCCTACCTTTCCTAAAGCCTCCTTGTTCATCTGCTATCCTATTCTCCGTCTTACTCTTAATTCTTTCAATTATAACTCTACCATACACTTTACCAGGTATACTCAACAGACTTATCCCCCTATAATTTTTGCACTCTCTTTTATCCCTTTTGCCTTTATACAAAGGAACTATGCATGCTCTCTGCCAATCCCTAGGTACCTTACCCTCTTCCATACATTTATTAAATAATTGCACCAACCACTCCAAAACTATATCCCCACCTGCTTTTAACATTTCTATCTTTATCCTATCAATCCCGGCTGCCTTACCCCCTTTCATTTTACCTACTGCCTCACGAACTTCCCCCACACTCACAACTGGCTCTTCCTCACTCCTACAAGATGTTATTCCTCCTTGCCCTATACACGAAATCACAGCTTCCCTATCTTCATCAACATTTAACAATTCCTCAAAATATTCTCTCCATCTTCCCAATACCTCTAACTCTCCATTTAATAACTCTCCTCTCCTATTTTTAACTGACAAATCCATTTGTTCTCTAGGCTTCCTTAACTTGTTAATCTCACTCCAAAACTTTTTCTTATTTTCAACAAAATTTGTTGATAACATCTCACCCACTCTCTCATTTGCTCTCTTTTTACATTGCTTCACCACTCTCTTAACCTCTCTCTTTTTCTCCATATACTCTTCCCTCCTTGCATCACTTCTACTTTGCAAAAACTTCTCATATGCTAACTTTTTCTCCCTTACTACTCTCTTTACATCATCATTCCACCAATCGCTCCTCTTCCCTCCTGCACCCACTTTCCTGTAACCACAAACTTCTGCTGAACACTCTAACACTACATTTTTAAGCCTACCCCATTCCTCTTCGACCCCATTGCATATGCTCTCATTAGCCCATCTATCCTCCAATAGCTGTTTATATCTTACCCTAACTGCCTCCTCTTTTAGTTTATAAACCTTCACCTCTCTCTTCCCTGATGCTTCTATTCTCCTTGTATCCCATCTACCTTTTACTCTCAGTGTAGCTACAACTAGAAAGTGATCTGATATATCTGTGGCCCCTCTATAAACATGTACATCCTGAAGTCTACTCAACAGTCTTTTATCTACCAATACATAATCCAACAAACTACTGTCATTTCGCCCTACATCATATCGTGTATACTTATTTATCCTCTTTTTCTTAAAATATGTATTACCTATAACTAAACCCCTTTCTATACAAAGTTCAATCAAAGGGCTCCCATTATCATTTACACCTGGCACCCCAAACTTACCTACCACACCCTCTCTAAAAGTTTCTCCTACTTTAGCATTCAGGTCCCCTACCACAATTACTCTCTCACTTGGTTCAAAGGCTCCTATACATTCACTTAACATCTCCCAAAATCTCTCTCTCTCCTCTGCATTCCTCTCTTCTCCAGGTGCATACACGCTTATTATGACCCACTTCTCGCATCCAACCTTTACTTTAATCCACATAATTCTCGAATTTACACATTCATATTCTCTTTTCTCCTTCCATAACTGATCATTTAACATTACTGCTACCCCTTCCTTTGCTCTAACTCTCTCAGATACTCCAGATTTAATCCCATTTATTTCCCCCCACTGAAACTCTCCTACCCCCTTCAGCTTTGTTTCGCTTAGAGCCAGGACATCCAACATCTTTTCATTCA